>NC_034604.1:66816035-66828488 GCF_900095145.1 Mus pahari | reverse complement strand
GAGGCAGAGGCAGGCAGATTTCTGAGTTTGAGGCCAGCCTGGTCTACAAAGTGAGTTCCAGGACAGCCAGGGCTACACAGAGAAACCCTGTCTCGAATAAAGCTTCCACAAAAGATGCCTTCAGTTTTCACTGGAGAAAGTTATTAATAATTCAGAGAAAAGTTAAGAGAATTTTATAGTCTCCTGTAGAAAAGAAAAGAGAAGATACTTTTTTAATTTATGAATCTGGTATCTATAATAAAACCAGACAAAGACAAAACAAAATTACAAATCAAAAATTTTCATGAAAATAGACACAGAAATCTCAACAAAATATTACCAGACCAAAGAAGAAGGTTTATTTCAGATATTTTAAAGCTTATCTAATAGGTAAAGGTTCATCAATGGTGCCGGGTATGGCATAGGATGCCTATGGTCCCGGCCACCTGAAAGTAAGGCAGGGGACCACACGTTTAATGGTAATCACGGGGAACTTACGACCCTCTTTTAAAATAGAAATGTAAAGGGATGACAATGAAGCTTAGTGATAGAATGCTTACCAGTCCGAAGGTTCTGGGTTTAATCCCTACTAACACACACGCACGCACACACTCATGCATGTACGTGTGCGTACACACACCAAAAGAAAAGACAAAAACATGTACAGGATTGTTCATGACAGCTATATTTATAGAAGTTAAAAAGCAAAAACAAATCAAAAGTCCACAAACTAATAGATAAATAAAATGTGGCATACTCATATAATAAAATATTTATCTACACAGAAGAGTGAAATACTTCTATAGATATAACACACAGAGATGTTAAAAACACTTCGCTAAATAAAAGAAGTCATAAGAGAATCCACTGTGATTCTATTTCCATCAAATTTTAAATTAGGTAAATCAGAAAGAAGGTTAGAATTTCCCAAGCACTGGATGGGAGGGAGAAAGGGGGAGCTGCTGTTAGGTACAAAGTTACGTTGGAGGATGGATAAGTTCTAGAATTGACAGTTATGCCTCAAAACTTTGTAAATACACTGAAGTATAGAATTGTACACTTTAAGTGGGTGAATATAGTATGAAGAGTTTTTAATACATTTGCAAGAAAAGAAATAGGCATACAGATCAGAATGAGAATAATGCTACTTTAGGTGGACTTTCCTACTAATACAGAAATCTAATTGAGAATCTAAAGGGAGAGACGATCTCAATTTCAAAAGTTCAGATTTTGAAGTTAAAGGGGGAAAATTAGTACAGTTGATCACCAAAATTGAAGGGAACTGATTTAAAGTACTCAATGTAAATGCTTAGTTAATATAATACAAAACACTTGTAAAGTAAAGCAACATACACTCACAAAAAAATGTAAGGAAAAGCAAAAACTGTCTAAGATATTACACCTGTAGAAATAGAAATAAATTATGGCAAATAAAGTATACAATATATAAAAGAATAAAAATTTGCAGGAAAAGCCAAGGAAAGTAATGACGATTTTAGGAAGCAAGGAAGGAGAAAAAAAATTACCAAAACCAGTCTTTAATATAAATAAATAGTAGTTGATAGAGAGCCAAGAAAAACATCTTTACATGATTCAAGGAGACTGACAAACAGGATACACTTTGAACTTACATTAAAAAAAGATACTAGTTTACACTAAAGAAGCAACCCATCACACAAAAGTAACATCAGTCTCTCCGGCCTTCGCTCTTTTGGATGCTGTCATCAGGCTCCAGAGTCTCTACTCTCCTGCAGTTCCACTTCTATCTCCCTGAGTTTTTAATATCTAATCATTATGAAATGGTACTTTCTCTCTTTTTAAAGGCAGTCCCATGTAGCCAAGGCTAGTCTTAAACTCACTATGTAGCTGAGGATATCCTTGAACTGTCTGCTGGTCTTCCTGCCTCTGTCTTCCAAGGGCATCACCATACGGTACCACACTGTTTTTAACTTCTGAGTTTTGCCAATTCAGTTCTATATTTTTGCCAAATTATCAGTTTGCTAGACTAACCTAACCTGTCAAATATATTTTTCTGAGACCATGGAGAGGATTAGCCAAAAAGAAGTTGCTACTTTTTAGCTCGATGAATCCGTTATCTGTTCTGAACCTTATTTATTTATTTAGAAGATTACTCTTTAGCCTTTTCTGTGTCCCAGTTGCTGTCTTAACTATTTAGAATGAATTAGTGAGCAAAAAAGATCCTTTAGTTTATGGAACTTACACATTCTACAAGGAAGACATAGAAACTAAACAGCGAGTAAAGTGAATAAAGTACTCAATGTATTAGATGGTGATAATAACAATAATAATAATGATAATATCATTAGTGATGCATATATATATATATATCCAATCAAAAATTAAGAGTGTGGTGGAGTAAAGAGAGACCCAACTACAATGGCTTGGGGCAGGCTGTGGTTCAAAGCATGGTGACATGAGAAGGTGATGTGCGCATATAGATTTGGCTGTTAGGAAACTTAGTCAACTGATTGGCTGGGAAATAAGTATTCCCATAAAGGTGACATTGTAGGCCATTTGGAGGACTTAGCTTTAGTTTGTGTGGAATGAGTCTTGAGATGAGACATTACACAGGCGTTGAGAATTGAGCGTAGAAAGTGGGAAGAGAAGCAGGTGACTAGGAGCTGATTCTGGAGCTGGTTCTCTCTAGGTTAAAAATGAAAAAGGGTCCGTGCCCAAAGCTGCAAGTTGCATTTGTTGCAGAGAGTACAGACCCTGGGGTTAAAAGGAAGATTAAAGGTTAAAACGGTAACGCCGAAGAAGATATGTAAGGGTCCTTGTAGCTGGATACGAGATGGTCAAATGGAGCAGGTCAGAGGAGGGAAGGGATGTTGGGCCAACGATAGCAGTACAGCTGCCTACCCTCTTCCTCAAACACCTAGGGAACATATATAAAGCACCATTGTCTTCTCATATATGTCTGCTTCTAATGTAGCTAATTGTGAGAGAGTTGTAAGAAAAGGATGGCTGTCTGTATGGATATGTGCTTCTATCTGGGCTGCATTGTCTGGCCTCAGTGGGAGAGGATGCACCCAGCCCTGGAGAGACTTGATATTCCAGGGTGGGGAGATGCCCGGGGAGGACCCCACCTACTCAGAGGAGAAGAAGAGGGGGGTGGGGAAAGGATTGCGGGAGGGGGTGATTGGGAGGGGGACAGTGAGCAGGATGTAAAGTGAATAAGCAACCTAACCAAACCAAACCAAACCAAACACCTGCACAAAGCTGTGGGCAGTAGGAACTGTTTTTGAAGACAGCCACGTGATAACAAGATCATTTGCCTGTGCCACTAGAAGGGTGGTGTTGCTCCCAGTGGGAGGGGCTGCAGGCAGCCTGATTTGGGGCATTTCTACGACTTTGAGTTTCAAGATCCCTGGTGCCCTCTGTTTGTAGTTTGAACCCAAACTGGTTTGGAACATCTCATCATCTGTGTTCTCAGTTCCCCTTCTTCCTTTCCAAGTTTCTGGACAGGAAGGCCAGCCAAGCTTTAGCAATCTCCCTCCTCAAAATCGACTCTCCCTGTCTGTCTTTGGAAGAATGTGTGATTCTTACCTAAAAATAAATAAATAAATAAATAAATAAATAAATAAATAAATAAATAATCTTTCTTTCTTTCTTTCTTTTTCATAAAAATTTTATTTGGGGAATGGAGAGATGGCTCAGCAGTTAAGGATCTTAGCTGCAGCTGGGCAGTGGTGGCGCACACCTTTGATCCCAGCACTCGGGAGGCAGAGGCAGGTGTATTTCTGAGTTCAAGGCCAGCCTGGGCTACAGAGTGAGTTCCAGGACAATCAGAGCTATAGAGAGAAACCCTGTCTCGAAAAACCAAAAACCAAAAACAAACAAACAACAAGAAAGAGAATCCTTGCTGCTTTTGCAGAGAACCTGAGTAGTTCCCAGAACCTGTGTTGAGAGGCTAACAGTGACATGTAACTGCAGCACTAAGGGTCTAAAGCCCTTTTCTAGCCCCTGGATAGCTGCATACAGGTATATATACACACATGCACATGCACACATACATATGCACAAATACAAATAGATTAAAATTATGTTTTGTATGTTTTGTAGTAATTTACTTTTCTGTAAGCAAATCTGAAGGTAATCTTGCAACACTGAGGGGATTAATTTCTCTAGGTAAGGGGAATGTGCAAAAATTTCTTCTGGGTTTTGTAAAATATTTGAAAGCTGTCCTGGTTTGAATTTCTCTTAAGGATGAGTATATATAATACCATTTCCATGTCAATCTAGTCTCTGGTCTATTTGTTTTGGGTTACACATAGAAGTCATTGAATCCACTGTGGATAAAATGAGATTTAAAATATACCAGCTGTCCACTAGGACCTGAGCTGAAACTATTAACTTATTTTATTCAGGTCCGTGGGTAGCTGTGATACAGACAATGGTCCCCCAGGTCGGGTTTGCACTAAAGTCATTGCGTAGTAAAACTTCCCCAAGGCCATATTTTTATGTTTCATTTTTGGGATGTTGGTACCATAGGAGCAATTAAAATTTGTGAATAATGCATTTCCCCTCTTGATAAATAATGTGGATGGCCTGCAGTCTGCTCATATTCTTGCCTAGGGATTTAACAGGCTATTGTGTTAGCAACAATATGGATGCAAATTGTAAACATTCATCATCTCTAACGTTTCATGCAGTTTTCAAAATAGTGTTGAAAAAGATGTTCCAACTCCATCTCCATATAAACAACGGGTTGGGTGCTTTTTCCACAGTTTCCAAAACCAGCTTATTTTCCAGTAACTTTTATTTATTATATAAAATATTGTAAACTCTGCCAGAAAGTGAATAGTAGTAGATTAAAAGCTTAATAATGTTCCATCTCTTTAGACACTATGAACTATTTAAAGGCATATTACCCAAACCTCCCATATAGTGGAATTTAGTAGTAAATCCCCTGTCTGTATTAGCATGTTTATTACAAGGCAAATTAAATTCATGTAGTAAAAACTTCCCAATGTTATCTTTAATCTTAGAATTTTATGACAATTAATTATCTTTAATCATGGAAACCATTGATCCTAACTGAAGATTTGAAAGTCTTAAGATTTTGCCAGGGACCAGAGATTTTAACATTATGACTCAGTACGGCACTGTTGAGAAGGACGTGGGTCAGGACAGCACTGTTGAGAAGAACGTGGGTCAGTACGGCGCTGTTAGGAGGAGGATGTGGGTCAGTACGGCGCTGTTGAGAAGAAGGTCGTGGGTCAGTACAGCACTGCTGAGAAGGACGTGGGTCAGTACAGCACTGCTTAGAAGGACGTGGGTCAGTATGGTGCTGTTGAGAAGGATGTGGGTCAGTAGGGGGCTGTTGAGAAGGACGTGGATCAGTACAGCACTATTAGGAGAAGGACATGATCAGCAAGCGCTGGCTACCTTCTTCAAGCCTCTGGACTAAGCATGTGGGTAAAAAGAAAATACAACCCATTGAGTAGGGCAACAAAACATGCAAAATCTAGTTGGCAGATTGATCAAAATGTAAAACAGGAAGATATAAAGAATACAAATTTAATAAACGGCCATCAGATAAATATTATCTATTTCTTAAGAAAAATGCTACTTTCTGGGATGCAAAGATTTCATAGAAAAAGTAAAATCAAATGAAGATTTTTTCCCCCCCGCAGGGAGGGGTGAACTCTAAATAACAGTAGTCTCCTTTATTCATGTGTATGTGTTCCAAGATCCCTATAGATGCCAAGACACTGTATTATGTGTTTTTCCTAAATATATCTATGATGAAACGTATAAATTAGGGACAATAAAAGACTACCAATGACTAACAAACAGGACAATTGTTACAATATTTCTGCATCACATGACTGCCAGAATCACCATTCTTATGCTTTGGGTTGTCTATTAAGTAAGATGGCTACATGAAAGTGGACATTGTGATGTATGACAGCCAAGGCCATGACTTTGATGTTATGGAGTGACTAATGAGTAGCCAGGGTACCTATCTGGAGAGGAAACCCTTCCTTGGTTGGAAGCCCCATAGAGAAGTTATAAAGACAAACAAAGAAGCTTACAGAATTAGGGGCAACAGAGAGACTCTTGGGAGGTGAGTTCCCTTAACCTGAGAAGTGGAGAGATGACGATGACAGGAAACAAAGTCACGGCATTTGAAAAGCCTGAGACAAATGGCTTTGAGATCTGGCTGCTGCGGCTTGACGGCTTGACGTTGCTCTGGTAAGGATGCAGGCGAGAGGGCTCAGGATTCAGCTCTACTACATCAAAACAGTAGAATTTGTGTGACCCAGTGTCTTTGAGCTTAAGTTTTTCTTCTCTGTAGAGATGATACCTGTCACGCAGAGGTGTGAGGGCTGCAGGAAGTCCGAGTTCATTGTGACCCCAGGGGCTCTCCTCGCGTTAGCAGCTACTTTCCGAGTGGCAGATTGGCAGGGTGGACACACTCAGGTCTTGTGCAATGGGAAATGATTCCATGAAAAGAGTAGGTGTAGAGTCTGGGGAGTGTTAACTTTGGAATGATGTGTAGAATGAATTGAAGAAGTGCTCCAGTGTGTCTTGGGGTGAAGGGGGTAGTACTGGAGTATATGCTGAGGTGAGGCTTGAGGTAGCCATACTGCAGTGGGGATAGTAGGAAAAGTGAACTCAATGCGGAAAGGAAGAATACAGAAGACAGTGACAGATAGAAGAAGAAACCTAGAGGAACATATGTTAACCTAAGGATAAAGAAAAAGCATCACACTAGTAGAAGAAAACAGTAAATAAAATCTTGTAAACAATGATTTAAAAAAATGTTTTATTTTCCCAATGGTCTATTTATCTTCTTAGTTGGTGACATGTCTTTTATCCATCAACTCTGATCATTGGGTTTGAAGGTGATCACGTCAGAAAGTTGGGCCTGTTTTCTTACATTTATACTTGAAGACAAATTCCTACAATCTCTCCGGAGCTCAGAGGTAACCAGGCAGGAGAAGCCTCTGGTGGGGTGTAAGACTATGGAGCCAAACAGGGGTTAGAGAAGCAGCAAGATTTCGAGGTTTTGTGATGAGATGGAAGCCCACAGAGTTGGCAGGAGTCTTTTACAGTTTCTATCAGCTAACCACGACCTTTTCAGTAGATGCCTTTCTGTTTAAGCTAAGCGTGTCATAGAAATATCAATATATTTGACAGCATAAGATAAAGTTTCTGCAACCTAAAATATGATAAAAAAGATTAAACCAAAAATTGGGAAATACTTAAAATAAATACAAATTGACAAAAAGGCTGTTCTTTTTGAGTGGAAAGAATTTATAAAGAATTTATAAATTAGTAACAAAATAACATTGTGAGAGAGAGGTGACATAAGCCACAAACAGGCCAATTGTAAAAAAATACAATCAGTTAAAAAAAGCCTGCTTGAATAGCAATCAAATATAAACCTAAACAGCAAAGGGTTTTCACCAATCATATTGCAAGGTTTTGGAAAATAGGATAGTAATATATTTGTGAATAATAAATGTGTGGGATATTCCAATTTTCCTAAGGTATCTCTCTGTTGTACATCAAAAGCCTTCGAAATGTCTATAATTTTTTAATGGAAATATTCCATGTTTAGAACTTATTCTAAGGATATAATTGAACATCCCAGTGTGAATCTCTCTGTCGGTAAAAACTCTGTGTACATAGGCACAAAGATTCACATTCAAAAATGTTCATTGTGGTGCTATTTAGACTACTAAAATTATAAGTATTTAATCATCAGATTAACTGAGAATGAAATCACATGATGGAAAAATGAAGCATCAGTAAATGAATTTAGACTGAACTTCTCATCATCGGAAAAGCTCACTGTAGAGCTCTAATGCAGGATGAGTAGGGAGTAAAAGGATGTGCTAAGGTCCCAGTCGCTATTGTTTGAAGTGCGTGTGATGCATGCAGATATTGGAATGTGAAATAAAACTTTTACTGTGGTCTTAAGCTTTTCTGCTAAAACTGCACATAATTGATATTCATATTCTTAACAAAGGTGCTAAAGCCTCTACAGCATTTACTGTAAGTTAAAGAAAAAGGCAAAGTCCAGTGATCACTATTAACACTAGCAGAAGGCTGCAGAAGAGATTCCCCACTGCCCTCAGAAAGGATCGTTGGTAGCTAGTTTGTAGAAGTTAAGCTAGTTTGTATTGCATGGACCTGATGACAGTGGAGGTGTCTAAAGATGGGAAGTTGGCTGGCACCGAGTTTGTGTTTGTGCGCGCATGCACGTGTCAGGGGTGGGGGAGTAATGACTCATGCCGGAAACAGTGAGCATGTTTGTGGAGATCCGGCCTTTTCTATTCTCCGCCAGGCCCATCCTATTAACAACTGCTCCTAGCAACACATGTCAGGATTGGAAAACCTTCACACAAATGGTATCTGCAGTCATCTCTGTATGATGAGAGGATGGGCGCCTTTTATCTGTCCGTCCTTTACATCTTTTCTGTTTTTTTTTTTTTTTTTTTTAATGTCCAAAAAAAGCTATATACATTTTTACAACAAACCAAGAACACTACTACAATGAAAACAGAGACAAGCACACCAAACCAAATCAAAATGAAATGGAATTAAATGATAAGATAAAAGTGAAAGCTGTAGCCGGGCATGGTGGCGCATGCCTTTAATCTCAGCACTCAGGAGGCAGAGGCAGGCGGATTTCTGAGTTCGAGGCCAGCCTGGTCTACAAATTGAGTTCCAGGATGGCCAGAGCTATACAGAGAAACCCTGTCTCGGAAAAAAACAAAAAAACCAAAAAAACAAAACAAACAAACAAACAAAAAAAAGTGAAAGCTTTATAAGAAGTGGCACATGGACTTAAGTTAAGACCTGGGCGACAAGAGAGGAGTCATGCCTGCTACTGGAAACCTGTCGACCTACTCAGTGCTAGAGAAGTCTTGGCTTTTGGAAGAGCATCTAGAGCCTCTAGTTTCCTAAACTAACAATCCATAACAACAAGGAAAACATTAGTCCTTATACCCATAGATGAGTACTCTTTACTCCTCATTAAAGAAACTTCTCTTTGCAAAGATAGGGATTATTACATAAAGCTATGGTCAATCAAAGTGTAGACTTGCAGAGCCCCGTCCCAGTGGGCTCGTCTACAAAGCAACTCAGGGAACATTGCAGAAGGCATAGAAAGTTTGTAAGAGCCAGAGGACCAGGGAGGTTACTGGTGAGACCGTGTCTCCTAGTAATGTTGTGACACCTATAAACTCTCACCAACATGACTGGCCAAGCCTAGGTTGAACAAGGATGAATTCCCCCATGCCAAACTGGTTGGGGGAAAGCCTCAGTCCTACGTGCCTATAGGCAACTGAGGTAAGCGGGGAGAGGTGTTCTTCCCCAGGGACGAGCACACCAGTTGGTTGTCTGTGCCAAATGTCAGCCCTGGAAACATACATGCAAGTAAGAGTATATGGATTGAACAGGTTATATATATATATATATATATATGTATATATATATTCCTAATTTAGAGGAGGATTGGGGACCTGTGTGTGGCAGGGTATAGAGGAAGAATGTAATTACGTTATAATAAGAAAAATAGCTCCAGGAAAAAAATAACCAGGATCAAAATTTCAAGAGGGAGAGAGTTGTCTTCTACTTATGTCGAATGAGCTGTTCATTGTATCTATTTCTGTGGGAGTGACTTTCTGTATCCCTCTTCATGTCTCTCCATATACTGTGCTCTGTCACCTTCCTTCCTGAGAAGATCCAGTGACCCCATAATTGGTGTGTATTCTGCCCGTCAAGTTCTGTTCCATCAACAGGACCATCGTCTCAAAAATAGGCTCTCCCCACTTCTCATCTCTCTCTAGTTCTTGCAAAACATCTCGTTAACTCAGGTCAAACCAATTTCTTCATAGTCTTTTTATCAAAGAATGAGGGTGACTGCTGGGGCCTCTGTTAATTTTTCATCAATTTAAATTGTTAACATTTCCAGGAGCTCGCCTTGGGCTCAATTTTCCTTTTGTTTGAGGGAAGCAAACACTTGGTTTAGCAGTCAGTAATATATTAAACAAAGTTCTCAGCTTCCTCTCTCCTTCCCCCCTCCCTCTCCCTCTTCCTCTCCCTCCCTCTCCCCCTCTCCCCTCTCTCCATGAATGATGGGACCTGCTGTGGGTATTTGTGTGCATTCATATGCTCTACACTATATTATTTAGGATAGTCTCAGAAAATATCTTTGAACTGATTATACTTAATTTCCATGGACTTGTTCAAGCTGATAATTCCTTACCAAAGCTACTTGGGTTCTGGAATTGAAGCTGGATCCTGTTTCTTTCCTGAATTTGATAAATTTTCTAAGTCATATTTTATTTTTTTAACTTAATGTGAGAGTTATGTGGAAATAATTTGACATAACATCTTAAATGGGATAAAAGAGATTTAGATTAAAAGTGAACTATCCCAATTTAAATCAATTTGTACTTACAATAAGAAGAAACATCTTTATGTTACTATTATTAATTTAAGATTGCCTTTTGAATCTCCAAACAAGCTTACTAAAAATGGGAGGAGCGGACAAGATGGCCTAGTAAGTAAAGGTACCCACTCAGGCCTGGTGACCTGGGGGGTGCCCACTCAGGCTGGTGACCTGGGGGGTGCCCACTCCAGGCCTGGTGACCTGGGGGGTTCCCACTCAGGCCTGGTGACCTGGGGGGTGCCCACTCAGGCCTGGTGACCTGGGGCGTACCCACTCCAGGCCTGGTGACCTGGGGCTGATCCCTAAGACCCACACGGCAGAAGAGAGAACAGCTTTCCACAGTTTGTCCTCTGTCCTCTACATACAGACTGTGGCATGTGTATGCCTTCACATATGTGTACATATATACACACAATACATGTAATAAAACAACAGGAAACTTATCACATCTTCAATTTTGCCTTCTGATAAAATACCTTTTGGCTGACATTTATGAACAGCCTCAGGGAAACCAAACAAAGGCTTCTGCTTTCTTATACACTTAAGTTTGGAAACAAATTATACATTTATCCTGCCTTTACACAAGCTAAGTATTAAAGTGCAGAGAGGGAGGGAGGGAGGGAGGGAGGGAGGGAGAGAGAGAGAGAGAGAGAGAGAGAGAGAGAGATTGATTAGATACTGGCTATTGGCAGGGGTCAAGGTGTTCTTTCAAGTCCAGAAAAAGGGCCATGTGTAACAGGAGTGATGTGAGCTGCACACTTCAGACATCCATGATGCAGGGCATGAACTGGATTTGACCTCATCTACAGGGACAACTGGTCATAGCACCAATGCAGCTTTAGATTTTAAGTATTTTAAAACTCACAGTCACACGTAGAAACTCAATCCTAGTCTAACAGATTTTTCTTGCTCTGCACCCCTCTTTTCTCAGACCCCCCCCCCCAATTCCATTGTTTTATACAACAGCAAGGCTGAGATAGATGTTGAAACGCTCAAGCCTGATTTTGGTCTGAAGATCAGCCTATCTTGGGAGGAGCCTAAGATGCAGAGGTTAGGCTCTTCTGCCCCATTCCCTCTCCCAACAGGCTAGCTTTCCTGCCAGACCCTCCCTGCTCCCACATTCCTTCCTAAACAGTAAAAAGCTCATGATCTGGGCGGTTCCCTACCGTTGGGTTGGCACTTTGCAGAAGGAAGGTGAAACCTGGCTGTTCCTGCTGGTGGCACTGGCAAAGGTATGTGCTTTCCTGGAATTCAGAACTCGCTTCTCCATAGAAACCGTGCTATACTGTTAGGTAGTAGGTTCTATAGCTCACTCAGAACTCCAGATAGGATTTGGGCCAAATGGAATTTTATCAGTTCTGAGCAATCTACCTACCTCTTTTAGACAAATAGGAAAATTGTTCTGGGCTCTAGACAGTTGTTCATTTGCTCTTCACATTGAGACATGGGCTTAAACTATCTGCTGTGGATGCCTTTGGGGTGCTACACTCACTGTACCCCCCAGTTCTGGTTCAAAACTCTTGAGCTGTGAGGGCATCTAAGAAACCCCTTAGTGTGAGCACTCCAAAAGGATAGGACAGTTCAGAGGGAAACCATACACATAGGAGCTCTGTGTAAGGTCACGGTAGGGATCGAATGCTCAGAGCAGGCAAGGATGGACCTTTCGAGGTCTTTTGGCTCCATTCCTAAATATTGTACTGTTCTCACACTCAGTGAATTCAAGTCTTATACCAATTGTCTTATGCCAACTGTTGGTGCCCTGAAGAGTTGTAACAAACTGCAGGTAGCTGTATGCGTACAGCCCATCAATGAACAGGGGTGTCTTGTAACTGTTGATAAAGTACGTTAGAAGAGTGTGTGCATGTGTGTGTGTGTGTGTGTGTGTATGTATACATATGTATGTGCATGTTGAGAGAGAGAGATCAACTTTTTCTTTTTATTCTTGTGGGGGTCAATTTTCTATTGCTTTAATAAGATAACATGAATACGATGACTAAGGCAACTTATAGAAAAAAAAAGTGTGTGTGTGTGTGTGTGTGTGT
>NC_034604.1:66809328-66814679 GCF_900095145.1 Mus pahari | reverse complement strand
GCCTGCCTCTGCCTCCCAAGTGCTGGGATTAAAGGCCTGCGCCACCAAGCCGGCGTTTCATACCTTTTTAGTGTTTGTTTTATACATTTGAGAGTCCCTAAATTATGTACAAATATATTTATAATTTTACATATCTTTCAACAGTTTATTGATGTTGGCGGACTTTGTTATCTATTCTGGCTAATTTTGATTTGAAGCCTACTTTATAGGATTAACTACACCAGTTTGTCTTTGGGTTCCAGTTGGCTTTTATTCTTTGATTCAGATGCCTGTAGCACACCTCTCTCTTGAACCAGTTCTACTCCGTGCCCACAGCTCTCCTTGGTAGATATCCTGTGGTCCTGGCAACTCCACAGTCCCGGGTTTCCACTGAAACCTTGCCGTTGTCTCTATAGCATTATGCAGTGGCCTCTCAAGGCCTCCTCACAAGGATTCTGATCACGCCACATGTTGCCTGGCCTCAAGTACTCTCTGAAACTATGGAGCAGAAACTCCGTACTTGTCCCAGTGCTATTTCCGCAGGTCCTCCCTCATCCCAGGGGTTCCTCCCCTTCCACCCACAGATCACCCCTAGTCTACTTTTGAGTCTTCCTATGTATAAACACACATGTGCATTCTGTATAAGAGGGAAAACATGTGACACTTGCCGTTCTGGACACGACCTCTTTTTCTGAATAAGAGGAACTCTAGTTCCATGCATTACAAATAACATAATTTTGTTCTCCTTTATGGGTGAATAGTATTCCATTCTGAATATACACCATGCTTTATTTACCCACCAATAGGCTCCCAGGCTTATTATTTATTTTATTTACCTTTTTATTAATAACATTTGTTCGTCCACACTTTCATACAGGTGCATTGTGTACTTTGGTCCTTCTCCTATCACCGCCTATCCCCCCTCCTCTACCAGCTCCTCCCTCATAAGTGTCCCCCTTCCCCATATTAGCTAGTTTTGGTTCTATTTAGTGTCCTACAGAATTTAATCAGAGCTATCCACTAGAGCCCTATGGACTTTCCAGTGGGTACACAATGGGCCCCCTTCTCCCAACAAGCCAGCAGTAGGTGGTAGGGCCACATGGATCCCTTCGTCCTCCATAGGCGATGGTTAGGAGGGACCAACATCTGTGGATGCAATGCCAGTCTAACTTGGCTCTGGTAAAGAGTGCCATGGTAATGTGGGTATGAGGGCATTGCCATGGTAATGTGGGTATGAGGGCATTGCTATTGTACCTGCTATTACATCATCTTTAACATGGCCTTGACCTCATTCCTATGACTCAGCTGGTCTATCATGAGCCCTAAAATGATTCCTTAGTTTTTCTTAAGGCCTTCTAACACCCCCCCCCCCCTCAGTCCAAGCTACTTCTCTCAAGCATCTGATTAGGATGCAGCTTCTCAACCCCTTCTCCCCATGTTCACACCTCTTCCTGGGACAATTTTCATGTTGTATAGTGTTTTTTATTGGCCTGATGATACAGAACAAAAGCTTTGCTGTTAATAATAAGCCACATTACTGCTAGGGCCCCTTCCTACTCTGTCATCAACATAATCATCAGCCCACCTCCTACTTCCACGCACATCACTGATGCCTCTGAGTACATCATCTTATATTGTGAAGAGGACATTGCAGATGTGATTCAGTTAGGGATGTTGAGATGGAGGTTTGAGATGATGCTGGGTCATCTGGGAGCCGGGGGTTCTCTTAAGAGAAGACAGGAAAGTCAAAGGCAGAGGATAAGATGCAGTGAAGGATGCAGGGAGCAGTGATGTGAGTGAGGGGCTGGGACATGGAGTGCAGAAACTTGTAAGAGCTGGGAAAGGAAGGAAACACTTCTTTTTGAGCATCTAGAAATATAACCCCATCAACACTTCAATTTTAAAATGACAGAAATGAAAGATAATACGCTTTGTTATTTTAAGCCACCAAATATGTCTGTTATGTTTATATACGTGTGTGTGTGTGTGTGTGTGTGTGTGTGTGTGTGTGTTTATAGTGATAACAGGAAACAGGTGCAGGAAGCTGTACTTAACCTTTCCAGATTTACTCTACACCATCTTCGTATTACACTATGCTCCCAGGCTGGCTACATCAGTGACTTCTTTTACTGCCTGGTCCTGGTTGGCCAACAGGAGACACACAGGTTATGGAGGGTGGTGTCTATAGTGGTTTCTGTGGAGATTAAAGCCTTCTGTCTTGGAGGGAAAACACAAGATGCTTACAGAGAATTGAAACAATAGGGTGTTCTAATAGGGGATGAAACAGTTCCTCCTTCTGGGAAGCTCATTAAGACTGGAAGCAAACAACTTAGTTACTTCAGGAAGTCCCTGAAACTGACAGTGTTCACCAGCTCCTCCTTCCCCAAGAATATATAAGCAGTAAAGGCTGAAAGATATTGTTAGACAATCCAAGCTGCCTGGAAAAGGCTTGGACCAAGCTGAGATGCCTGGAAGAGCCAAGTTGTCAAAAAGAATAAGCAGAGGTTAGCTGAGCTGCCAGGAGGAGGTTCAGACCAACTGAGGCACCCACATAGGACTCTTTGTCCCGCTGAGTTGTCTGCAGGCTATGCAGTGAGCAAGTCCCCAGCTTCTGTGAGCTGTCACCTGTGCAGGGGTGGGCTTTGGTGATGCAGCTGTCTTTGAGTCATATCCGTTCTTGTAAGTAACTTCTCACCCATATATCTCTATAATTAACACCAATAAAACACACTAGCTCACCAAGTTGGACTTTGGAGGTAGCCGTACTTTGATTTGTCATCTGTTCCCTATCTGAGGTGATTAGATATTTGTTCACGTCTCCACAGGATAGTGGCACTCAACAGGTGGAAGAAAAGTGAAGTCTGGTTATTTATTCCCCTGCCGTCCATTATTTGACTGGAACCTGTTGCTCTTCCCTACTGAAGACCACAGTTCCTGTCTGATGGTCCTTGCTATACTTGGTCTAGTTTCTAATACCTACTTGACCCCCTCTTTGCTTTAAGCTGGGGTTAGGATGGCAGTGAATGGCGTCTGCTGCTGCTAACAGAAGGCACAGCCCTATACCCTGCTATCTCCCTGTATAGTCAGATCTCTTTTTGTTAGTGCCCCTTCACTGAACACTTCTAAAATTACCCAGTGAGAAAGCGCCATCTGCTTCTCCCGAGGATTCTAACAATATAGACCCCAAGGGTTTCCTTCTGCCTCAGGGCCTTTGGACATTCTGTTTCTTTAGCTATGAAAGCCCTTTTAACTGCACTGTTCCTATCTGAATATTCAAAAGGCTTACAAAACACTTCCCAGAGAGACTCTGCCCTCCTGTCAGACAAAGTCGGTGTTATACAGTATTATTTCTCACGTATCACAATAGTTTCTTCTATTTAAAAATGATTTAATTTTTTTTTATTTTATGAGTATTTCGTTTGTGTATGTAAGGGCACCACACATGGGGAAGACAGTGTTGGATATCCTGGAAATGGAGTTACAGAGTCTTGAGTGACGCCATAGGGGTGCTGGGAACCTCGCCTAGGTCCTCTGGAAGAGCAGTATGTGGTCTTAAATACTGAGCCATCTCTCTAGCCCCCAAGCAGATTTTTTTAAACATTATTTTTATTTATCGTTTAACTTTCTCTTTAAAGCTTTATCACTTACAGAGCAGTCACCGGCCACATGTGGCTGCTGGACATGGTGACTCAATCTAACCCAGTCAAGGAATTGAGTTGTACGCTTTTGTTTCTCTTACTTAATTCCAATTTAAGAGCTAAGGTCAAAAGTTACTGGTAAACTTGTAATTACTTGGGCATGTGATCACTCTGCTCTGTTGCCTATAAAAATGTATAAATCTATATATAGATCAAATACTTTTGCTGAAATGTATTTACTGTAAAGAAATTGCTTTTCCCGACTTTCCCCTTTTACAACTTTCTGATAATGTTTAGGGTCTGTGTTAGTCAGCTTTTGATTTCTGGGACAAAATACCCATGATAATCAGTGTGAAAGGAGGAGAAACGTGTTTGATTTGGTTTTGAGGTTTTAGTCCACAGTTGCTCAGGTCTGTTGCTTTGGGTCTCTTGGTAAAGCAGTGTACCACAACAGAGCATGTAACAGAAGGCTTTTCACTCAGAGCCCAGAGGAGAATGAGGGGTGGGATCAAGGATCCCAGTATCAGGAAGGGCACTGACCCTGGAACCATTGTCGAAAGCCCATGGCTCAAGACAGCATAGGCTCTAGAGAGAAACCCATGGCTGCTGTTTTGCCAAATGGACATGTTGTCAAACTGTCTTCTAGACGTTTATGCTTGTATCTCTGTGTTAGTTAGTGTTGCTCTCAACTGTGTTGCAGCCTTGGTCAGAGAAGCCGCCTCTTTTTTTTTTTTTTTTTTTTTTTTTTGCAGTGAGCATCAGTCATTACAGAGATTCATACTTATCAGAGCGCTGAGAATAGGTGATTCCGGAGCATTGGGACATCTACATTATTACTCCTGTAAGGGCTCAGTCAACATCCAGAAAGGGAGGCAGAAATCACGTAAGAGCCGGGGAAGGAGGAACGCTGTGAAATGCTGTCTTGATATGACATGGCTGCCGCTCTGGTGAGCTTGTAGCAGCTATGCTTGTCGATACAGGATCAAGTCAGTCAACATTCCAGCCTGGATGGAGAAGGGACTTAGGTAGCCCCACCCCTATCTAAGGAGCTATTGGCAACAGATGGCTACTTGGGGTAGGGGTGGGGTGGGGTCTTTTTTTTCAGGGGTGTGGGTGTTGGTAGGTTGCCCATACTGTTCTGCATGTCTTCACATGATCGCGTATGAGAACATCATTAATGGTGCTTAGTGGGTTATAAAAAAATAAAAAGAGTCTATGAAGCCGTGAGGGGGACATATTGGGAGGGCCTAAGGAAATGGGAGGGACTTTGGGAGGGTGGATATGAACACAGTACACCGTATACTTGAAATCGTCAAAGAATAAAGAAAAATATTCCAAAAAAAAAAAAAAAAGTGTTGATTGCATGTTGAGACAATAATGTTCCGGATCTACCAAACTAGATCAGATATGTTTCTAGAGTCAGTTTGCCCATTTTTACCTCTTAAAATATGATCACAAGAAAACCCAGGGATGCTGTGTGTGGGCACATTGTCACCTCTCTGAGCGATTTTCTCACCCTGTGTCTTTCCCCATAGTGCCTGCTGCTTACTAGGGGCCCACACATGTTCGGCACATGTGTAGATGGATGGCAGTGTGCATTACGACACAGCAGAGCAGTCTTAGGAACAGCTTTGACTGGAGAACCATATATATATATGTTTAATAAAATATATATATTTTATTATTATTATTTCCTTTATTTACATTTCAAATGCTATCCTGAAAGTTCCCTAT
>NC_034604.1:66797350-66808973 GCF_900095145.1 Mus pahari | reverse complement strand
ACTCACTCTGTAGACCAAGCTGGCCTTGAACTCAGAAATCCCCCTGTCTCTGCCTCCCGAGTGCTGGGATTAAAGGCCACCACACCCAGCTTGTTCTTTTTTTTAAAGATTTACTCATTTATTTTATGTGAACACACTGTAGCTGTCTTCAGACACTCCAGAAAAGGATGTCAGATCTCGTTACAGATGATTGTGAGCTGCCATGTGTTTGCTGGGATTAGAACACAGGACCTTCGGAAGAGCAGTCACTGACCTTCACCGCTGAGCCATCTCTTCAGCCTGAGGGTCTTGTTCTTGCTAGTCGATGGTTCTCTCATTGAGCCGTGTCCCCAGAGCACTCTGTCTTTAGGGTAAACATTGAAGGGACAATCATGACAAAGCACTGAGGTTAATGAGGTTCCAATGTGTTCTCATCTCGTGGAAGTGGAAACACTTCAGCTTGGTAAATCTGGTCATCACACCTAGACAATGGCACAGATCATACTCTGGGATGGACTGGGAATATACAGACCACGGAAGAGTAGATCTTTCCTTGGTGGGTATGAGGCAAAATCTTGGGTGTTTTTGAGAGAAAGGGATCAATAATGCCATTATGTAAAAATATACATTATTGCCAGTAGTGTTTATTCTCCATGATATCTATCTTCTCGGTGACATAGCCCTCCTTTGTCCCACTTGTACTTTTGGTTGCAGTGAGAAATAGATCCTTTCATTGTACACCGGACAGGCTGGCTGACTCACGATCCCCCTGCATCAGTCTCCCTAGAGCTGATATTAACTGCTCTGCTACAACGCCTGATCTAGGCACTTTATTTTTGTTGAAAGTCCACCATGTTATCAGGAGAGCTGCATTTCAGGTCACCCATCTCTGCCTCTTCAGCCTCAGGCAACCCCCTCAATGTGGCCAATGCCACTATTCCCTGTAGTTTGTTTCTGGCCTGCTGAGTTCCTCTCTCCACAGGAAGTACACACGCAGACACAGGCCGACAGCGACTTCATATTTTTAGAGCTAAAATTGTTCCAACGCTCACCCTGCCTGTCTGACTACTAACTCTGTGAGGTCTGAGTCATCGGAAGGATCGTAGGGACTTCCCTGGCACTCCCAGGCTGGCCACTCTGCCCTTTCTGTATTTTTCACAGATCGAAAACCAGCCAAACCCAGGGAGTTACTTACTTACATTCATTTCTGTTGTTCTGCTTTCTTTAGTGCAGTGACCTACTTAAGCTAAAGGGAAACAGAAACCCCGAAGGAAATGTCCCAGCAGCTATCTCCTGGGGAGAAGTAGGTTGGGTACACGTTAGAGAGAAGCCTGTGAACTCTAAGAACTGTTTTGGCTGGAGACAGAGAAGAAAAAGGGGAGGCTGGCCATATGTGTGTGGAGAATCATTAAGAAAAAAGTGTTAGACTGCCAAGTGTTCTTGGGGGATGTGGTAGTTCCCAGAGGGCGGGGGTCAGAAGCAGTGTCTCAGGGTCTAGCCCAAGTGGAGTTTCCATTTCCTGTTCAGTTCCCACTGTCAGTAACCTACTCGAGCAGCTCTGAGCCTAAAGTCATAGGTCTGGGAGTGTTAAGACTCAGATGAGGGTATTAAGCCAAACCACTGCTGTCACTACCACCATAGTAAGTTACCAATATTCGGACACACAAATGACAGCTGCGTTGGGAAAAATCATTTAATGACAAAAGATGACAGGTGGAAATAGCTTCCAGCCAAGAGCTGGAACACTTGCTTTTTATCTTGGCTTTGTCAGGATTTGGCTCCCCACTGTAAGGCTCCTCTAAGTCTCGGTTTTCTATTTGTTCAGTGACTGGATTTACCTCACTAAGGGCCTTCGCCATTTCTATGTGTTGGTTGGTTGAGTGACTGATATTACCTAGCTTGTTCACTAGCAAGAGCTCAGATAACTTGTATTTTTTTTTTCCCTTTTGGCTGGAGATATTTGTAATGAGGCATAGAAGAATGCAAATACCTGAATAGATCCCCAAATGTGTCTTTGATTTATATATACCGTAGAGCCGCTGTGGCTAGCCCTAACATGAGTCACAGAACTGTGCATCCTAGACGTTCCACCCTGTGAGCCAGTCCTTCTCTTATCTCCCTGGAAGATGTAGAGGTCCATCTGCCTCTGTGGATGACAGAAACCCTTGGTTGGGCCGGGAAATGCATTCTGCTGTCTTTTTTTTTTTTTTAACCTGGTACTCACTCTGTAGACCAGGCTGGCCTCGAACTCAGAAATCCGCCTGCCTCTGCCTCCCAAATGCTGGGATTAAAGGCGTGTGCCACCACTCCTGGCTGCATTCTGCTGTCTTAATCCCACCGTAAGTGTCTATAATCACATTTTGTAGACCACTCTGTAAGCTTAAGCATCTATTGCTATTTTTTTTTTCCACTCAGAGACCCTACAGTCCACTTAACTGATCCTGGCACTTTGGAGATGATGAGGATGGCATGGGTTGTCCCAGGTTACTGACTAATCAATCACAGTGCTGAAAAGTTGCTAGAAGAAAACTAGATTCTTTGGTTGCTGGTCTTTCCCTTTACTCTCTGTTTGTTGCCTGTGCGAAGCAGCAATATCGAAATTGCGATATGCAAAAGACACAAAGCATTTACAGTGAAAAAAAATCAGTCTCCTATCCACAGCTGTGTCTGACCACTTAAGTCTCCTCCCCTTTTTGTTAACCTAGAATTAATTGTAGCTTGGGGTGTGAGGTAGGGATCCAACACCCAGAGCTTTTACAAGCCCACGAGGTGTCTTTCCTTTGTCTATGCTCTTCTTTTGCTATTTTTGTGTTTATTTTGCTTATTTTTTTCTCCTCTGTGAAGCCAAGAGTCCGAAAATACACGAAGAGCAAATGTTGTTCTTTGTTAAAAATGGGATTGTGTCAAATGTTGACTAGTTTGAGCTTCAGGCGTTCCTCTGCCTTGAAAGCCGCGGGAAGACCTTGTCATTTCTGCTTTTGGATGTGGCTTCATGACAGTGTGGTGGCCAGAACCTACAAACGCCATGCCTCGGACTAAAATAAATCCCGGTTGTGCTGGTCTCATTGCTGCTTATTCAACTCAACTGGCATGTTCTTTCTGAACGCCCATTCCCCAGATATCCATGCATCTCCTTCCCTTCTCTCCTTCCACTGCTGGCCCACTGTCACCATCCTACCTTCTCACCGGGCCTCCCCTAACCACTCAGTTTAGTATTACTCATCAAGCAGAACAATGGTGGCATATACCTATCATTCCGGCACATGGGAGGCTGAGGCTGGGGGATCACCATTAATTCAAAACCAGCTTGGGCTGCAAAATTAGTTCCGGGCAGGCCTAGGTGGCATAGCAAGACTGTGCCTCAAATGAAAACAAAAACAACAAAACAAAACAAAACAACCAAATAAATCCCCAAAGAAAAGTCAGCAGACTCAATGCCTCCCACATAGCCTTCCCATTTCCTTGCCTTTGCCTTTATCGTTCACAGTTTTCTACTTTCTCACACAGTAAATAATTGGCCTAATTATGATGCTTGTTATTTATTGTTCAGTGTCACTCCTAAAATGCGCCCGAGAAGACATGGATTTCTGCTTTATTTGCTGCCTCCTCCCAAGTACCTAGAACTCTGTCTGGCAGACAATAAATGGTCAACATATATTTGCTTAATTTGAATAAAAACGTATATCAAAAAGATCTTACTAAGAGTAGACATTGCATTTCATCAAATCAAGCATCAACTGTCTTTCCAGCACCCACGTAATTATTTGTAAAAGTCATTTTTCTATTTTTTTTTTCCTAGTCATGGCGAGGTAATTGTTAAATTTCCTAATATGGAAAAAATGTAGCTAGATCTGTGTTTTGTTTTGTTTTTATGACTTAAAACACAAAATTCATTATTGTTTCTTATTTTTTTTTTAGAATTTCATATAATGTATTTTGATCATAGGCCTCCTTCCTTCCCTCCCTCCCTCAACTCCTCAACTCTTCCCAGATCATCTCTCCTTCCTTGCTTGCTTACCTAAATTTGTGTACACTTGGGGTTTTAAAAACTCTATCAGATTCAGTTTGTGTTGCCCATATAGTGTTGGAAGGGTGGTCTTCCGCTGGAGTATGTCGGCCTACGAGGAGCCTTTGTCATCACTGGTAACATTAACTTCAGTGAGGAATTGAGACTCCCCATACATACACGTAAAAAGAATGCTCTGGAATAGTTCAAATATCTTCTGGCTTTTTTTGGAAGCACACTGGATTATGTGGTCTCACAATTATTATATCTGGGCCTTTGAATTTCATATTTTCATCTGATTAGTATTATGAATATTTTGTACTGAAGCAAAAAAAACCTTTCTACATTATGTGTTCTTCTAAACCAAATGAGGTTAACATTCATGCTAGCTTTCCATGATGTGACATGATATTTGAACAAATCAATTCAAAACTGGAAATGTTTATTTTGCAGGTGGCTTCAGGGGGTCCACTAACGGTTAGTTTGTTCCATTGCTTTCAGGCTTGTGGTGCGTCAGAGACACCACGAGAAAGGTTATAGAGGAAGGAGGTTACTCACTTCATGGTGGCCAGGAAGGAGTGAGGAAAAGAGGGAAGGAGAGAAAGAGGAGGAGGGTGAGGCTGGATACAAGATTCAGGGTCAAAGAGCACACCCATACTAAACTATTCCTTCAGTAAGTCATGCCTCCTAAGTCTCTTTGGTCTCCTGATGGTCCAGTACATTATAAACCCACAGCAGATTAATATACTGATGAAATCAGAGTCGCCTGATCCAGTCACTTATCAAAAGTCAACAACCAAACGTTTAACACATGGCCTTTGGGGGACATCTCAGATCCAACCTGTAACAACGTTGCTAAACCTCCCCCTCTTCTCCTCCCCCTTCTCATTCTTTCCTTCTCATTAAATCATCAAATCTTTGATCTAGATTTATCTTTTTTGCGAAAATAAGTTTATTTTGTACAGTGCTGGGGATGGTCTTGCACACAGCAGTCATCTATTACTCAACTGCACTCCTGGCACTAGATTTATTGTACAAACACAAACACAAGCAAACAAACAAACAAACAGCTTTAAGGCCTGAGCTAGGTATTGTCCTTGAAATTTCATACAATTTTAAAGCTCACATTCCATTCCTTTTGACATTGAAATGGAGCAGTACCCACTTCCTGTTTCCACAGTTCTCACAGGAGTCAGCCCTGAAGCTCTTTGTAGTTCAGCTGGCTTCCCTCACACTCACAGGATCCTCAAGGCTCTAGTGTCCTGGTCTTAGGTTTCAAGAATTTTCTTCCACACAGGTTAAAGAATGTGCAAGTCACTGCCTGAGATATTAGGACAGTAGTTCTCAGCCTAGGAGTTGAGACCCTTTGGGGATCAAACCCCCTTTTACAGGGTGTGTTGGTTTGTATATGCTTGACCCAGGGAGTGGCACTACTATGAGGTGTGGCCTTGTTGGAGTAGGTGTGTCACTGTAGGCATGGGCTTTAAGACCCTCATCCTAGCTGCCTGGAAGTGATTATTGGGCTAGCAGCCTTCAGATGAAGATGTAGAACTCTTAGATCCTCCTGCACCATGCCTTCCTGGACGCTGCCACATTCCCACCTTGATGATTATGGACTGAACCTGTAAGCCAGACCCAATTAAGTGTTGTCCTTATGAGACTTGCCTTGGTCGTGGCGATCACAGCAGTAAAACCCTAAGACGAGAAGGTTGCATATCAGATAGCCTGGGTATCAGATATTTACATTACAATTCATAACAGTAGCAAAGTTACAGTTATGAAGTAGCAACAAAAATAATTTTAGGCTGGGGGTCACCATGACATGAGGAAGTGTATTAAAGGGTCACAGCCTTAGGATGGTTGAGAGCCACTGTGCTAGGAGAGTCAAAGATGACTGAGCTTCACCCAAGGACTAGTAAGAGACCCAGACAAGTCAGCATGACTGCCATGCAGTGTGACGATGTAAAGGGACAGAAGCAAAGCAAGGAGGAAGAGCACCTGGGTGAAGACTGGGAGTTTTAGACATGGAAGCCAGGCAAGGAGCCTTCTGTTCGGGTTTGCCATTCCTTGAATTCAAAGGCTTTATGCTCATCACACACACACACACACACACACACACACACACACACACACACACACGCTTTAAAAATAACGTTCTCATTCCCAGGGAACCAGCGATGGACTGAGACCTCTGCAGTTACTATTCTCCATAACATTTCTTCTTGTTTGCTATGTCCTGGCCTCAAGCTGCCCTGCAGTTCTCTGTTCCATTCCACACGGCCTCTCCCTCAGCCCCTCTAGAAGCAGGCATCCTTTTGACAGCGTACAAAGTCCTAAGCAGAAATGGAAGTTTATATCCAGGGTCGGTGGGGGGCAGGAGATGAGCATATTTAGTTTTATGCTGAAAATACAGACCCTCTGCCAGTTGAACAAATCTTGTTCACTAACACTATTGAGTAATTTATCCCAAGACTTTCTCCACTTTATTTACTTTGCCATTATTCCTCAGGCTTGTTCTTTAACCCCACACGTGATGCCCTCCGAATGCTTACTTCTAAGTGAGGCAGAAAGGAAGAAAAGAGTTAGAAAAAGCATGCTCCCGGCCTGATGGAGTTGTCACCGTAGTGAGGGAGACAAGACACATGGAAATCAAAGGTAAACAAGAAAGCAGGCCATTGTGTAACCTGTCTCAGATGGGTGGAGTAATTATTATTATGGGGTGTAGGGAGGAAATTATAGCAATAGAGTGTGCCAATTCTTAATTGGTCTGGATTTGCCATCTGTGACAGTGTCAACGTGGGCAGGTAATTCATTTGTTTGTTCAAACAACAGTTTAGATAGTACCATAAAGGTATTTTAAAGATAGAATTTCCATTTAAATCAGTACCCTTGGATTAAAGATGATCATCCGGTTGGATGTGGACAGGACTCTTTTAAGCCACTGAGAGCCTTAAAAGGCTGAGATCTAGGAAGGAAGAAGGCGACATCACCTCCTCCCTACACATCCAGTGTGTAGGCCTAACCTGAAGATTATGGACTGCCAGCTCTGGACTGACAGTCACCAGAGTCAGTTCATTAGGATGAGTTTCTGCCTCTCTTCCCTCTCCCTTGTCTCCTCTCTCAGTAGCCTGTTGGGTCTATGGAGAATTCTGACTTGTGCAAAGGCCACTGATTCTCTCCTTCAGGCCTTTCTATTGGCCTCTAAGGGTACAAGCAGAGTTGGTATGTCTTGATATATAATGAAATACAACTCACTGAGTTATTGAAGCCTTTTTAGCTATTGTCTTAGTTGGGGGTTTCTATTGCTATGGTGAAACACTATGACCAAAAAGCAAGCTGGGGGGGGGGAAAGGGTTTATTTGGCTTACACTTCCACATCACTGTTCATCATTGAAAGAAGTCAGGACAGGAACTCAAACAAGGCAGGAACCTTGAAGCAGAGCTGATGCAGAGCCCATGGAGGGGTGCTGCTTTCTGACTTGCTCGCCATGGCTTGCTCAGCCTGCTTATAGAACCCAGGACCACCAGCAGGGCTGGGCCTTCTCCCCACTGATTAGGAAAATGACCTACAGGCTTGACTGCAACCTGATCTTATGGAGGTTTTCTTACTTGAGATTTCTTCCTCTCAGGGGACTTCCTCTCAGGTTGACACAAACTATGCAGCCCAGCTGTCTACTGGTTTTGTGGGTTAAGAGAACATGGTCGTCGTTTCTTTAATAGGAATAGTTTATTGAGTATGCTTCAAGAGGGTGGCCAACTGGGCAGTCACCAGAGCGCCACCTACAGTGGAGTGGAGGCTTTGACACCAGCCTGCACACGTCTATTTTCTATACGAACTGTCATTTTCTCATTTATAAAATGGGGATAATAAAAGAACTTACTGTCTTATGGTTGTTTTTGAGGAATAATTAAGCTAATAAAACGCGCTGAGTGCCTTTGGAACACTCAAGACAGTTACCACTTCATACATGTTAGCTATCTTCATTGTGGCTCTGAAGAGACGATGGCAAGTATTACTGTGGGATTTGCTCCAGGCTGCTCAGAGTCTAGTGGGTGAGTGCATTCATTTCAAGTTAACAGTGTGATTCATGCACAGTAGTTCTTCAAGAGGAAAGACGACCAGATTTAAGTGCAGAGGGTAGCATCGTGGAAGCGACAGGCCGAATACTGGTAGTGTGATGAGCCACATCCTCAAACTGCGAGTCAAAAGTACTTTTTTTGTTTTTTTGCTAGTATAATTTTTTTTTATTATTTTCTTTATTTACATTACAAATGCTATCCCAAAAGTTCCCTATACCCCCCCCCCCCCAGCCAAACGTACTCTTGCTCCCTTGGTTCTTTTCAGATATATTTTTCACAGTGATGAGAAAGATAAGTAATATAACCGGTCTCTTGGAGAGAAGCTGAGGCCTGAGCCCAGAGCATTTTCTGGCACCCTGTTTTAAGTTTTTTCCATTGAAGTACCTCCTTTCCTAGTCATGTTGTGAATTAGAGGAGCCAAGACAGGTGCTGCTTCGTGCATCCCGACTCCACAGGCTTGTGAGGGTTGTAATGACTGCTGATTGAATTGATGATCCAGGTGCTTTCTGGGCACCGTCTCTCACTGCAGGGCTAATCAGCGCAAACGAGTGCTTCATCTAAGTGCTTATTGCTTTGACCCCTCAGCTGGGTGAGCCAGGATACCTGTGATCATAAACAACAACCCCTTCCTTGTATTGCTAACACCTAGACTGGTGGCACTGTGTGGATGCCCTCTCCCATCCTACTCTGTGTCTGGATGGCTGGCTTTCTGTGTTCATTTCTAGCTGAAGATGTGTGTACTCGGGCTGGAGAGATGGCTCAGTGGTTAAGAGCACTGACTGCTCTTCCGAAGGTCCTGAGTTCAATTCCTAGCAACCACATGGTGGCTCACAGCGGTCATCTGATGCCTTCTGGTATGCGGGTGTACATGCTGATGGAGCACTCATATACATAAAATACATAAGTAAAAAAGTAGGTCTTCTCACTTCAAATGACTTAATTAAGAAAAATTCTTCACAGGTGTACCCAGCTATGGGTTTAAGTTAGTTCCAGATATAGTCAAGTTGGCAACCAAGAATAGCCATCATGGAAAGAAACCACAACTTTCTATACAAACACGTTATAAACAAAATATGACAGAAACACTCCCCATTTCTGCATCTGCTCACAGGCTGTAGCTGGTATGTATAACTACCTCCTTTACTCCTGCTTCTGTATTTCTTCCACCTTCAGCAAGCACCTCAGCAGGTCTTGGTTCTATTCCTGGCTGATTTACTCATACCTTCCTTCCTGAAAGGCCTGTGCCCTTTGTCATCCTGCTTGGATTAGATTGTTGTAGTTTCCCATTGCTTTAATCACATGATACTGTAGCACTGAGAGACATCCTAAACCATCGCCTGCACTCCAGACATAATCTTGCTTACTTAGGTTGTGGAGAAGCAATCCAGTTTCCCCTTGGTAATTCAGATCAATCACCCATCCTAACACTGTTATTTATTAGTCTGTTTATTAGACTATAAACAGTAACTAACTATAAAGGACTTTGAGAGCATCAGAACCCCAAAGTAGCCAGGAGGAAGTCTGAGCTTCTAGTTCAACGGAATGCTTGTTGTGGCGTCTCCAGAGTAGAGTGCTTCAGTCTCTGGAACCAAAACTTCTAGGCCAGCAGAACTTAGGGTCGCAGGATCAGGAAGCAAAAGTTTTCCTAGTGGGTCAATAGAGATGATAGTGAGCAGAACTATTCCCTTTCCATCCCATTGATTCCTGGACATGTGAATCCTAGCTATGGGAAAACCTGTACCATAAATCAGATGCTGATTCAAAGCATATACTGCCTTCTGAAGAATCCTGCCTCAGCCCTCCATGCTGCTACCTCCTAGTTGGTGCTATAACTGTGTCTTCAAAAGGACATTCCTTCTTTCTGCGAGGCCAGCTGCTTCTGGATGGTTGGGAACACAGTAAGACCAGTGGATTCTATGGCCATGGGACCGCTGTCGCACTTCTCTGGCTGTGAGGTGAATTCCTTGTTCAGAAGCAATGCTGTATGGACTACCGTGGCGGGTGGATAAGGCATTCTGTAAGTCTATGGATGGCAGTGTTGGCAGAAGCAACTATGTGTAGGAAAGGCAAATCCCTACCCAGAATAAGTATCTTGTCCAGTAAGGACCATGGAAGAATTGGTTCAGTGTAGTCAACTTGCCACCAGGTAACTATCTTGTCACTCTGGAAAATCATGCCATATCTGGGGCTTAGCATTGGTCTCTGATGTGGGCAGATCTGGCATTCAGCAAAAGATGTATCCAGGTCAGCCTCAGTGAGTGGAAGTCCATGTTCTTTCACCCATCCACAATCCCCATCTCTAACATCATGGCTACTTTGCTCATGGGCCCATTGGGCAATGACAGGGATGACTGGGGAAAGAGGCTGTCTGTCTGCAGAGTGGGCTGTTCTATCTACTTCATTAATGAACTTCTCCTTTGTTTGAAGTCACATTCTGATGAGCATTACATGGGACACATGTGTCTCACATCCTTTGCCCATGCAGAGAGATCAGATCTTTACATACTTCACCCCCAAATGTCATTCTCACCAATTATTCAATCATGCTCTTTCCAAATCCCTGTCCTTCCCAGTTCATTTGCCACAGTCCATGGATCCATGAATAATCACACATATGGCCATTTTTTTCAGACAAAATGTATGATCAAAATATATGTCCGAAGTTCTGCCCATTGTGAAGACTTCCCTTTGCTGGTGTCTTTTAGGGTTGTCTAAGAAAGGAGTGGTAGTGCTACAACTGTCAACTTCTAGGTGGTGTCTTCATGATGTGGTGGACCGTCAGTGAACTGGGCCCTAGTTTTCTCTGAGTTAACTGAGCACAGAGAACATCTTGTGAGGTTATAGGCACATGTTTGGCAGCAGACAGCATTATAATGAGAGTAGAAACCATAGGCATTTGGGCAACTTTTTCATGTAACTTGGTTGCACCTTCAGGTCCTAATCATGTATATACTACCATTTGATAATGGATTTGCTGCTGTGCACATCCTATTTTATGGCTTGGTGGGTCAGACAATGGTGGGCAGCTCAGAGTAACTTGGCCCATTGCCAGTTTCCACTAAGACCCAATAGCAGGCCAAGAGCTGTCTAGATAGTTGTCTGTTTCCAAATAGAGTCTTGTTCCCAAATCCCAGAGTTCTCTTCTGTGATTCACTAGTAGGGACCTGAAAAAGGCTCTAAACAGCATACCTACCTGTCTCTTAACACCCCAAGTACCATTGGATCTGCTGGATCATATAGTCCAAGTGGTAAAACACCATGCACAGTAACCGGAACCTATTGAAGAGTCTCTCTTACTCCAGGCCTCATTCTGAAATGGCAGTTTTCTGAATCACTTGGTAAATGGGATAGAGTAACACACTCAAGTGAGGAATATGCTGTCTCCAGAAATCTAAAAAGGCTCACTAAACATTGTGCTTCTTTCTTGGTAATGAGAAGATCCAAATGGAATAACTTATCCTTCATAAGAATTTCTTTTTTTTGTTTTTTTGTTTTTTAATATTTTTAAAGATTTATTTATTTATTATATTTAAGTACACTGTAGCTGTCTTCAGACAC
>NC_034604.1:66794713-66796890 GCF_900095145.1 Mus pahari | reverse complement strand
TGCTGGCCTTGCCAACTGAAAGCAAATTGCTTCTGGTGGGCCTTCTGGACAGATGATACGAGAAGGGCATTTGATAGATCAATAGAAAGAGTATATTTGTCTCACAGCTTGATCATGATGTTCATCACAGTGGAGAAGGCATATCAGCAGAGGCAGGTGGCAGCTGGTCACACTGTATCCACCTTCAGGAAGAAGAGTGAATGGCCATGCTCAGCCCACTTTCTCCTTTTTATTCAGTCGTTGACTGTTGCCCATGACATGGCGCTGCCCATATGAATCTTCACACCTCAGGTAATCCAGCCTAGAAATCCCTTCACAGTCCAACTCAGAGCTATGTCTCCTAGAAGATGCTATATCCAGTTGTATATCATGTACCAGGAGATGTGTTAGTCTGCTCAAGTAAGAACACCACATCTGGTCCAGTGGCTGCAATTGGAGTCACTACTTGATTGAGTTTTTACATAGTCAACCTTCATTCTCTATAAACCATCTGTCTTCTGCACTGGCCAGATAGGAGAGTTAAAGGGAAATTACATCTGTTTTTTTCAAGTCCTTGATGGTGGCACTAAATTCTGCAGTCCTTCCAGGGATAAAGTATTGGTTTTGGATCATTATTTTCCCTGGCACAGGCAACTCCAAAGGCTTCCATTTAGCTTTTCCAACCAAAATATTTCTCACTCCAGAGCTCAGGTAACCAATGTGAGAATTCTGCCAACTTCTAAGTGTAACTATCCCAATTATTCATTCTGGGGCTGGGAAAATAACCACAGGATGAGTTTAGGGACCTACTGAACCCAGTGTGAGTGAAGTTTCACCTAAACTTCATTAATCACCAGACTCACACAAGCCCCTACTTTAACTGGGGGGTGGGGGGACACCATGTTTCTTGAGGTCCTTGAGAATCAGTGTCAGTTCATAACCGGTTTCCAATAGCCCCTAGAAAGTCTTGTTTTCCCCAGGGTACAGTTACCATTGCAAAAGGCCATCAGTTCCTCTGTGGAAGGGCTGGAGAAATGCTGACAGTAAATGTCTTAGGTATTCTATCAAGGTCCTTTCTCAGGGGAATCTGGTCATCCGTGTCCCTTCATTTAAGGGTTTTTGATCTGCAAACTGGCTCAAGTCTGGAAATTAATTCACTGGCCGATATTCCTTTTTGACATGACTCAAGGTAGCCTTTCTTTTATTTGCTTGAGAATTTTTCTGCTTATACAGATTAAACAAAACTGCGGTAGGCTTCTTTTGCATTTCATGCCTGAAAACACCACAGTTGATTTGCTCCCAGAAAGGGTCCATGTGAGTCAAGCCACTATAAACATCACTTCCCCTGTGCTGCCTGTTATGGACTAGGCCATTATGGACATGGCTTTGTGCATTCTGCCCATTACAATAACTACAGTCACCTTGCTTTTGGTGATTCATGCTGCCACTTGGCCGTTGCTACTTTGTGGCCCAATCAAATGCATTGCATTTAATCCATTCATCCGAGCAGCACTGTCTCTGACCGTAAGGTCTGGCACAAGGAAATGGCTAACAACAAAGCTCTTCATATGTGCTGCTGCCCTCTCATCAGTTAGCATCTCATAGGATTCATGAAGGACATGTGTTCTGGGCCTTCCCGTTGTGGAGGGTTAGGTTCTACACAGCATACCTACTCTAGCAATTTCCCTGAGCCTTAAAATCCCTTCATCAACACTAATGAGCATTGAGAGAGACCTTAATCTAGGGTATAACATAAGTCACAGAAGCCAGTTTAATACTGTGTTCATTTGGCAAAATAATAGTAGTAGTTCTCCCTTAGGGCCTAGAAATGATGGTGCCGGGGATGAATCTCATCTTGTGGAGCAGGACTTAAATCCAATCATAAACTGATTTGTTGCTACTGCACGAGCGGGTATGTCTTGCCAGGCCAGTCATTATTGTAGCTCACAGGGTGGACAGCTGGGTAAGATCACCTTCCCATTTGGTAGAGCTCATTGGTCGGACCTTCCAGCATTGTAGAATCCAGCCAACAGGGAAGAAGCTTCTAGATTAGTATCAGCTTGCTTTCTCCATGTTCTATGACTCAACTGTGTGGGGTATTTGGCAGTAGGGTCTTACCATCAAGTTCTGGAAGGTGACCAGGAGCATTTGGCAATAACCTGTATTGTTTAGGGAACAATATTTCTTTTCTTTTTTTT
>NC_034604.1:66779682-66794669 GCF_900095145.1 Mus pahari | reverse complement strand
TATTTCTTGTACTACACTTTTTATTTGTGAGTTCCTGATTTCTAGTGGGAGCATTGCTGTCCTGTCATAGGGTAACTTCATTTTTACTCGATGGTGTGGTGTGTGTGTGTGTGTGTGTGTGTGTGTGTGCATGTATGTATGTATGTAAACATACATGCACTTACACATACACATGTTCTTATGATAGCAGGTTTTCACATGACTTTTTCTGGAAAGGTCTTTAGTGTTATTTATCCATTCATTCCCATAGTTTTTCCTCTACTCTGATATACTCTCCTCAATCTCCATTTAACTCAAAAGAAATGGAAGAAGAAAAAAAATGGACATCATCACTTGAGTGAAGAGACGGCCTACACAGTGGAAAAATACTTAATAGCTCTACAGCTGACAGAAAGGTAGTATCTAGAATATTCCAAGATCTAAAAAGCTGAAACACTTGTTCACTGCCTGCGGGAGTGCAGACTGTTACAGACACTGTGAAAATCAATGTGGGAGCTTCCCACAAAGCTGCGTGGCATTTGGTCACTTACCCAAAGAACCTTTTATTCTATTTCAGAGTTACCTCCTCTCCTCCTTCTCAATTTAACCAAAAGAAATTGAAGAAGATACAAAAATATGGAAAGACCTCCTACGTTCATGGATTAGCAGGATCAATACTATGAAAATGGCCATCTCACCAAAAGCAATGCACGGATTCAGTGTACTCATCAAAATTCCAATGAATGTTTTTGCAGAAATTAAAAAAAATATTAAGTTTCATATTGAAAGACAAAAGGCCAACCAAAACAACCATGAACAACAAAAAACCCATGGCAGATAGCACTATGCCAGTTTTTAAGTTGTCCTGAAGAGGTATAGTAATAAAAACAGAATTGCACTGTCTTGGGCACAGTCATTGATCAGTGGAGCCACATGTAAGGCCACACTCCTACAGAGACCAAAGAAGCCAACACACAACAGAGAAAAGATAGCCTCTTCAACAGATAGTGCTGGTCAAACTGGATAGCTACTCGTAGAAGAATGAAACTTGATCCTTAGCTCTCATCCAGCACAAAACTCGGTTACAAATGGATCAAGGACCTCACCATTAGACCAAGCACCTTGAATCTGATAGAAATTAATATCGGGAATAAGCTTTAATTCATTGGCACAGGAAAGGGCTTTCTGAATAAGAGCGCAACAGCACAGGTCAACATTTAATAGATGGAACTTCATGGACCAAAAATGCTTCTGTGCAGCAAAGGACATCAATACTTGAGTGAAAATATGACTTACATAATTGGAAAAATATATACAAGCTCTATATGTGGCAGAAGTATATAGTATCTAGAATATTCAAAGAAATAAACAAAACCTAAACATCAAGAAAACAAATAACTCAATTAAAAATGGGCACAGAAGTAAACATCTCAAAAGATCATGTACAAATGGCTGAGAAACATTAAATAATATTCAACATTAGCTGTCAGGGAAATGGAACTTAAAAGTTGTTTGAAATTTCTTCTTATCTCAGTCAGAATGGGTAAGATAAAACAAACTAACAAATAACAAACAACAAATAAAAAAATGCTGGTGTGAATGTGGTAAAAGTGAGTCCCTGGTTCACTGCCTATGGGACTGCAAGCTGGGGCAGTCACTATGAAAATCAGTGTGGGAGTTCCTCAGGAAACCCGAAAATAGATCTGCTCTATGATCTAGGTATACCACACTTACTCATATACACAAAGCTCGCTCTGTCCTAGTCCAGAGATGCCTGCTCATTCACATTCTTTGCTTCTCTAGTCACAATAGTCAGGAAGCAAACAGCTCAGATTTCCGTCAGCTGATGAACGGACACTTAAAATGTATTGTATTTACATAATGTCGTATTATCCAGTTATTAGGGAAAATGAAATTTGCAAGTAAATGGATGGATCTGGAAGCAATCATTCTGAGGAAGCGAATCCAGAACCAGAAAGACAAACATCACATATGTCCTCTTGTTGTGGATGTTAGCTTTGAATCTTCAGACATGTGCATCATTTGGGATGTTTGGAATAACTGTAGAGCCCAGGAAATTACTTAGGGGCTATGAGGAGTGGACTTCAAAGGAGGAGAGATAGACCTTATGGTAAAAAGGGAAATAATGGGATAATGATGATTTCTTGATGTATGTTTGTCTCTGATCTCTTAATAGCATTTTCTTTCCCACATACCATATTAACCATATAATTTAATCTTTACCATTAAGGATGAATGTAATTCCTCTGTGGAACTGGGTGACCAACCAGTATAGCCCTGGATGGAGAAAGAGAAGCTAATTGTTGCCAGTTTCCTCTTCAGAATCCTCAGAGACAGTTCAGGGGACACAGGTGTGTTGTGGGGCTGACTTCCACCCTCACAGTCAATACGTATATATCGATGTAACAACCACCTAGCTGGGTGTCTGGGGCCAGCCCTGAGAGAGGATACATTGATGAGATTACAGGGCAGGCTCAGAGCAGCCTGAGAGCTAGCTGTAGGTGAGCTGGCACGAGGAAGCTGGAGAACAGCGGAAGACAAGCTTTGTGCCCCTGCAGTGTCTGGTTTCTGAGAAGGATCTCTGTCCTAGTTGGGGTTTTACTGCTGTGACGAGACACCATGACCATGGCAACTCTTACAAAAGGGAAAGATTTCGTTGGGCCTGGCTTATCGTTTCAGAGGTTCAGTTCATTGTCTTCGTGGCAGGAAGCACGGTGGTGTGCAGGTAGTCATGGTGCTGGTGGTGAGCAGGCAGCAGAAGAAGACTGTCATTCTGGTCAGACTTGAGCTTCTTAGACCTCAAAGCCCACCCTCACTGTGACATACTTTCTCTAAGAAGGCCTCTTAATAGGATCCTTCCCTATGACCAAGTATTCAAACGCATGAGTTCGTGGGGGCCATTCTTACTCAAACTGCCACAGTCTCATATGTTTTCTATTAAAGCTCACATAACCACCCTTCCTCACCCATCTGATTTTTTTTTTTTTTTTTGAGTACCCTTTTCCTGAGGTCTCACCCCTAATCCAACAGCCAGTACTGTTTGTAGTTCCCTGAGTTGACACTATAGGTCAAGGGGAGATAGGACAAGCTCCAGGATATGTTATATGGTGAACAGCATTGCTCTTGTATTTTTTAACCCCCCCCCACTTTACTCTCCTTCTGGTCCTGGTCTATGCCTTCTCTAACAGGCCTTCTCTCCCTTATATCTTCATTTCTTAACTGTAGGCATTTCCCTGTGCTCTTCATCTTCTGGTTGTCTAACCCCNCCCCCCCCCCGCCCCCGCCTCCATTGTTCTGATACTAGAATTTTAGTGCTGCCTCCTCTGGGAAGACATCCCTCCATCTTAGGTAGTGTCTTGGTTAGTCTTCTGTCAACTTGATACAAGCTGGGTTCATCTGGGCAGAGGGAGCCTCAATTGAGTAAATGCCTCCCTCAGATAGTGCTATGGAAGATTTACTTTATTCATGCTGATGTGTGAGGGCCCAGCCTTTTGTGGGTGGTGCCACCCTGGGGAGGTGCTCCTGGGTGATATATCACCAACGTAGGTAAACAAGTCAGTAAGCAGCACTTCTCCATTGCCTCTTATAACGGGACTTTCAAGACCCACTAGTGGTTAAAATGATGCAGAGACTAATTAATATTTATAAAAGCTTAGGCTTTAGCTTGGGCTATCACCCAGCTAGCTCATCTAACTTCATCTTGTTTTCCTAATCCGCCACTGGACACATGCCTAGTCCTTTACCTCCCTTTCACGGCACCACCTCTATGCCTTGTGCATCTTCCTCTTTTTGCCTCCCATCCCTTCTGATTCTTCTACCAGAGACCCTTTCTCAGCCCAGAAGTCTGGCCTTCCCTTTCCTGCCTAGCTGTTGGCTGTCAGCTCTGTTGCCAATCAACTGGTGAAGGAGAAGACAGGCAATGAACCATAAGGATAACAATGCCAACATCCAGCTGGTACTCAGCTCCCTGCTGGTGCAGCAATCAACAACTGGATATCCAGAGACAGCTTTCATGAAGTACACCCCAAGAGCCTCTGCTTCAGTTTCTGCCTCCAGGTTCCTGTCTTGAGTTTCTGCTCTGAGTTGCCTCCGTGACGGACCGGGATCCACATGTGTAGGACAAATGGATCCCCCTCTGAGCCCAAATGGTTTTTGGTCAGTGTGTTACCACAGCAATAGGAAACCCGCGGAGCAGGTGGTATTCTGTAGCCGCCAGTTCTTCTGTATTGGAAGGGCTTAGCCTTTACAGTGAAGGTCGGGTTTTAGAACTATGCTTCTTTGCCATTGTTAGACATCATAAGGGGAGAAAGGAAAACGTCAGTATCTTGCATTTTAATAGGTCTTTGTCTTAGTTAGGGTTTTACTGCTGTGAACAGACACTATGACCAAGGCAATGCTTATAAGGACAATATTTATTTGGGACTGGCTCACAGGTTTAGAGGTTTAGTTCATGATCATCAAGGTGGGAACATGGCAGCATCCAGGCAGGCATGGTGCAGGAGAAGCTGAGAGTTCTACATTTTCATCTGAAGGCTGCTAGCAGAATACTGGCTTCCAGGCCGCTAAGATGAGGGTTTTATAGCCCACACCCACAGGGACACACCTACTCCAACAGGGCCACACCTACTTCAACAAGGCCACACCTCCAAATAATGTCACTCTCTGGGCCAAGCATGTACAAACCATCACAATTATGTATGAATGCATACATAATTGACCAAAAATAAAGAGAATTTATCAGGCCCAAGAAAATCTCCTAGGTACAGTGCATATATTGCAGGCCCTACCCCAAGACATGCTGATTATCTAGGCTCACATAAGAGTTCTTAGATCTTCTTTTGAAAAGTCCCATAGGATTTTTCATGGTTTAGAACTATGTACACAACTGAACATATTCACTTGTCCACTCTGAAACGCAGACACAGGATGTGACTTGCCCATTGTTTCACCGGATGGCACTGGTATTCTGAGAGCTTTGCTGCCAGTGTGGTGCCCTTCTTTCTACATTCTAGAGATAAATAGATGTGGGTTGGAAAGAAGAGATTTGATGAGACATTAAACAAATTATCAGTAGGAGACGAGCGTTGTCAGGTTCAATAACAATAATCATCATTAATGATAATAAAGCCCATTGTGTGTTGGGAAGACAGACACCACTAATAATGGCGCAGATGTTTCAGGGGAAGGCAGCTACCCTCAGCTGGTAGCAAAGTGGCGATGACTCAGCTGGGCCTCCCCACTTAAAGGGTGTGTCGACAGAGCCTGTTTAAGTAGACATCCTTACAAAGAGCTACTCCTGGTTGATGGAGGCATGTGGAGGGCGTTGCTCATACTTTTGGGTTCGCCTTTTATACATGAGGAAATGGAGCTTCAGGTAAGGGTTGCTGCAGCCAGTTAATAAAAAAGCTGGTCTAGCATCTACCTGTTTTTTTGTTTTTTTTTTTGGGGGGGGGAGGCTCATTGTCAAGTACTTGATGAATACTGGTTATTCTTGATGGTCTGATTAGATCTCCCTATATTGTGGCTTAAACTAAGGATGTCCTTAGAGACCCCAAACCATCCGCAACAGCACAGTCCAAGTTCTAACCCAGCCAGCCCAATTGTTCTTAAGTCTTTTCCTACTTTTGTCTCCAGAATTATTTTTCTAAAGCTCAGTCTGCCGCATCAGAGCCTCACTCGGCACTGGCGCCTGTACTGTTTTCTCAGTGCTACACATTGCGTCCTCAACTCTCAGGAAAGCACTGAAGGGGCTCTGTAATGCAACCTGGGCAGTCTGTAGGTGCAGATTCCCAGGCTGTGTTTTTGGTAGTTTTGGTAGGCCCATCTGCTCAGCTCCCAGCCCTCATCTTTAGTAGGTAGAACCCACCGCCAATCAGAGTTTGCAGACGAATGCTCTCTCCTTCAGCTCAGAGGCAGGTCTGCCGTCAGCTGGTGAACCAACTAGGACTGACAACAAGAAGACTTGGAGGTGAGGATTAAAAAAAGGTGGCTCTCAAAGAGTTTTCTTCTTCCAAGAGAGAGGGATAGATAGAGGGCCTTCTATGTTCTTTGTTTCTGATGATGTGTGACTAAACAGTACCTGAAGTGGTTGTAGTCCTATTTCGAGACAGGGTTTCTCTGTATAGCCCTGGCTGTCCTGGAACTCACTCTGTAGACCAGGCTGGCCTAGAACTTAGAAATCTGCCTGTCTCTGCCTCCCAAGTGCTGGGATTAAAGGCGTGTACCACCACGCCCGGCTCCAAGTTTGTTTTCAACCTAGCAATAAGATTCAACACTCAGGCTTCTCCGTAGCAGGGACTTCTCTTCTCCTAAGACATATTCTGCTCATCCATATAACATCCTCTGCTTGAGTCCCTAATCGGGAGCTTTCCCAGTTTTCTCTGGATTTTCATGGTTGAAAATGGGCATTACCACCCCATGCTCTTTTCTTAGAGGGACAAACTATTTTCCAATCTTATAATTTATGTGCATGAGACCGAAGAGACTTTTCTTCTTCCACTTACTACAATCTTCCCCATTCTTGAGAAATTCTTATGGTTATTAATTAATGAATCCTCACCCATGCCCACCCGAGAATCTTTCTTTCTACCGCTTGTACACGTCTACAAAAATCTATATCACTTATAAGTCATATTACCTTGTTTTGGGGTTGTGAACACGTGTCTCCCTGATGCTTTATAAACTCCAGGGACGACAGTTTGTGGATGGACTCATTCCTTTAGAAAGTACACACAGGATCCAGGGCAATCTAGTCAACAACACTGTATTGTTCTTGGGGGTGGCTTCTCAGAGCTTGAAACGGGAAACAATAAATATAGTGATTGTTTAAGACTGCTTGCGTTTGGGTTTGCACTTGCTTGTAGGGAAAGCATTATAAATACACAAACCAGTGAAGAAAATAGATGTGAGCTGGGAAGAGGGATTTCTAGTTTGTTTTATCTTGGGCGGTGAATGAAGCAAAATGACTAAAAAAGCGGAGGGGGGAGGACTAAGAATTGGGGTGTGTGTGTAAAAGCACAAGGCTAAAGGAACGTTGACGTGGATGTACCCACCTTATACACAAAGGAGAGAGGGTGACAGGAGTGTTACTAAGAAATGAGGTTAAACCGATATACTTCACCTACCTCTAATAAACAAATAAATTTATCAATAAATACATCTAGATAATTCTAGATACTTTTAATCCCCTATTCCTGAGTGTCCCAGATAGGCTGGCCTTGACCGATATTACTGTTTCTTGGTACTTTAACTGACATAATCAAAACCATTGCTTCCTAGTATGAATTGTGATTTTTTACTTTCCACAGATAAAAGAAAGTAGCTTCTGGTCTCCACCCAGGCCAGAAGCAACGTCTGAAGCCATCCCAGCACTGCTCGTGCTGCTAAGAATAGCAGGAAGCTCTCCTCTGCAAGCGTCTCTTTTGAATGTTTTATTTCTCTATTTTTCTTCTCCATTGACTTTTTCTTTTTCGTTTTTCATCGAATTTGTTTTAATTGACCCCTGTCTTCCCTCTCCTTATCTAGGTTCTGCTCACTCCTCTCTGGGCTAATGATGATGCTATTGATGCTATAATAGCTCACGTGAGTGAGTGGGTGGGTGCGAAGCTCAGGTCCTTGGCATACAGGAAAGCAGTGAGGTAAAACAGAGGAACCCTTGGCCTTGAGTGTAGAAGGCCTGTGTTTTCGTTTCTCTCAGGCTGGGTGACCTTGGGCAAATCACAACTTCTTGGCCCTTATCTCTAAGAAGGATTAAGCCAGTTTGATTTCCAGGCATTGATGTTCTATGGCAATTCTGAAATCTAAGTTCTTATAAGAAGCGTACTTTAATTTAAAAATATGGGTCTTTCATGATAACTAACACTGAATGTAAGAGTTATTTATGTAGTCAGCAACTTTGTGGCTATCTGAGCTTTATAAATGAGGTCTGGGGTTTGGGACCAGTATTTCCCAGGCTGTCATCAATCACACACTGGAAAGTTTTCCAGACAGAAGCTAGTGAGACTCTGAGTCAAGATGCATAGGCAGTTTATACAGGACTAGATTGAGTTATCTCTTTCCCTGGTCCCCTGAGGGCTGGCTGTGGTGGTTTGAAGAAGAAAGGTCACCCATATGTTAAAGAATGTCACATTGATTCCCCAGCTGGTGGCACTGTTTGGGGAAGTTACAGAACTTTCAGGACTTGGAGATATATATGCTGGGGGAGATAGGCTCCCGTGGACAGGCTTTGAGAATTCTTCACCTCATTCCACTTCTGGTTTGCTCGTTCTGATTCCTTTGAGGGGTTGGGATGTGATCTCTCAGTTTCTTGCTCTAGTCAGCTACTGCCACATCTATCCACCATGACAACAGACTCTTTGTACAGAAACAGAAGTACAAAGAAACTCATTTTTCTTTAAGTTAACTTTGCTTGTGATATTCTATTTTATTATTTTTTCACCATCATAATTTGAAATCGATTTGAGATGACTACAGTGAGGACTAGTTTATAAGACGACGTCAGTTATAACTTCTATTCCCCCCCCCTTTATTAAGCAGATTCTTTTCCTATACAGTATAATCTGAAGACAGTTTTCCCTCAGTCCACTCCTCCCAGTTTCTCTCCACACCCCTGCCCCGCCCTCCAGTCCCTCTGGACTTACTTCCTTTCTGTCTCTCATTAGAAGTGAACAACCTTCTAAGAGATAACAATACTTACAAAAATAAAATATAATAAGAGAAGACAGAAATCAACACATTGGAGACGGACAAGCCAAGCCAACAGTAAAAGAAAAGAGCCCTAAGAGAAGAGACAAGAATCAAGGACCTACTCACTAACAGTTCCAGGAGTCCCATAGAAACACCGAACTGTATGCATGCGGAGACTTGGCGCAGACCCAGGTAGGCCCTGTGATTGCCGTGTCAGTCTCTCCCCTCCCTTCTCTCTCTCTCTCTCTCTCTCTCTCTCAGTGTGTACAATATCTGGCTGTAGGTTTCTGTGTTTGTTCTCATCTGTTACTGGATAATGCCTCTCTGGCGATGGCTAAATAAGGCACTGACCTATGAGTATAGCAGAATGCCACTGACATGGTTTTTTGTTTGTTTGTTTGTTTGTTTGTTCTTTGACCAGTAGCATGTGGCTTTGCCCTAGGTCTCAAGACTCTCGAATCTCTCATTCTTGGGCCCAGTGTCAGGTACATGTTCTGTCTTGTGAATGGACCTTAAGTCAGATCAGACATTGTTTGGTTACTTCCTAAGCTTTTGTTTGGTTTCAGACACTGGACAAGGGATTGAGGTGAATATTATACAACCTCCAGGTTCTCCCAGCATCCCTCAGTCCCTACCTGGCATACCCTGTCCCCATCCCTGAAGTTTCCAGCCCAGGGGCCGAGCTGCCCTTCCCTCAGAGGCTTTCCCTATAGAATCCAATAATGTTGGTCTCTTCTCTCTCTCTTCTACTTCCTTTCTCTCTTTGCCCACACATCCTTTCTCTCTTTCTCTTCCTCCTCCCCTCATTTCTCTTTCCCCATAGTGACTTCCCTGGCCTCAGTCCTTGGGCACAGTGAGCTCACTCAAGAGCATCTTTTCAAACCTGCCTATACATAATCTGATCTGGTTTGAATTGGCTCATTTTACTGGCAGAGAAATAATGTCTCAGCTGTGTGCCACCATTGATTGCCCTAGTATATCTTGCAGGCAGATTGTAGGTCAAGGGTTTTGTGATTTGGTTGGCGTTTAGGTTTCTCTTTCAGTAGCCTTCAGAGTACCTTTCCATGTCATAGACACTAGAACATGGGAGTGAAAGTTCTATGTAGGCACCAACTCAACCTCTCCATGTTCAATGAGTTGTGTGTGTGTGTTGTCTTCAACAACGGGTCTTGCCATCAGTTTGTGGGGAGCAACCTATTGTTTTGTCAATAGCCTGGGTTGTTAGGGATTTCCATGGGACCCCTTGGCTAACAACTCAATTGGATGAAAACCCAGTTCTGGTACTGGAAGCTTCAAGCTGGAGACAAGAGATGGCCTTTTGGAGTTCTCTCTTCCTTAGTATTTATTAGGACTTCATTATAGACTTCATTAGGATTGCCTTCATATGTTAGAGGACGTTTCCCTTGCAATAGGTTTTTGTGCCACCCCTCAGATGCCCTTCCATTCTAGGTGTCTCTCCTCTCCTGCCCTCCCTCAATCCTCCTTTCCCTCCCCCTTCCCACCTGATATTCCCCATTCACATTTCTCTCTCAGCTCCTGATCAAGTCCACCCATGAAATCTTGTCCATTTTCCCCTCCTGGGGAGATCCATGCATCCTCTCACCTCCGTCCTTCCCTCTACGCCTAACTGCTCTGGATCTGTGGATTGCGGCTTGGTTATCATTTGGTTAATGGCTAATATCCATATATAAGCAAATACATGCCTTTTATCTTTCTGGGTCTCTGTTACTACACTCAGGATAACTTTTCTAGTTCTATCCATTTGCCTGAAAATTTTATGTCTTTTTTTTTCTTTTTTCCCCTTCCTTCTTCCCTCCCTCCCTCCTTTCCTTCTTTCCTTTTCTTTTTTTTCCCAAGACAGGATATCTCTGTATAGCCTTCACTGTCTCTGGAGACCAGGCTGGCCCCAAACTCACCTCTGCTTCCTGAGTGCTGAGACTAACGGTGTGAGCCACCATGCCTGGCTGTTTGTTTGTTTGTTTGTTTTAAGAACCGAGTGATATGCCATTGTGTAAATATACCACATTTTTTTTTAATCCATTCTTTTGTTGGTAGACATGTTGGTTGTTTCCGGTTTTGGCTGTTATGAATAGAGCAGCAATGAACATGGTTGAACAAACATGTGTCCCTGTGGTAAGATGAAGTGTCCTTTAGATATATGCTGGATCTTGAGGAAATCAATTCCCACCTTTCTGAGGAACTACCATACTGATTTCCATAGTGGTTGTATACGTTTGCACTCCCACCAGCAATGGAGGAGGTGCCTTAGAGCTGGGGATGAGGCTGAGGAACTGGATCTGGGGGAACAGAGGGAGAAGATCTGCAGGCAGTTTACCTAGTTTTCTGGCAGACGTGTCTGGTAGGTTAGCAGGAGGTGCTGGCTAGAGTTGGAGGCTGGGAGAAAGCTACTGATTTTCAGGGATGGGGAGAGAGAGCAGGAGGGGATATTCTGTGGAATCCACAGGAGATGTGGGCAGGGGGTAGGGAGACTGTAGCTGGACTCCCCCTGCAGAGTAAGGGACTTGACTTGGGGAGTGGACTTGGAGCCGAGGAGGGAGTCTGCATTGGTACTTTATAATAGCCCAAAAAAGTAACTAATACACTGACTAATTTGAATCATTTGAGCTTGCATATCGTCACCCAGAGAATAAGAATCCACTGAAGGAAACAGTTGGAAACAGTTGGAGACAGACAATAATCATATACTCCAAAAAGGGAACTGGCCTGATTCTAGTTGGGGTTCCAAGAGGACTGAAGATAGTTATCTGTCTAAAAGTGTGTACTTAATCCGAGCACTGTCATAAAGAGAGACATCCAGAGCAAAAGACTAGGGAGGCTGGAATCAAATCCTGGCAAATATGTCTATATTCCTGTCTTGATTCTGCACGGTATTGGGAGATTCTTCCCTTTATTGATGTGTATCCCTAGCTGTATAATAGAAAGAGTTAGCCATTTGAGTGGTTCTTAGCAAGACCAATTTTGCTCGTTAGACCTTTGGAGATGTTTGAGAGCATGGCTGGCTGTCCTAGCTGGGGAAGGTGCTACTGTCATCTAACACAGCCATACCACGGATATCCTACAGTAATCAACCTTGAATCTCTCCCTCCCTGCCCCAAATTTCTCACCAAAATGTCAGCAGTGCCTTTGAAGAGACCCTTTCCCAGCCTGGTATGTTCTTTCTACCCTTCATCCTACCATGTTGTCTTTGGTTGGGTCCTCCCGGAAGGATTTTGATAGCTTGGCATTGCCTCTGAGAAGTGATCCAGGAGGTACCAGTGAATGAGTGGGAGAGGAAAGCTGGGGAAGGAAACAACAGAGGTGCATTAAATACAGCTTTGTGCTGAGTGTTGGTGTGGTCGGTGTGGTCAGGGGCGCTTCTGCAGGACAGCACAGAGTAGGCCTCATAGTCATGCAACTGCATGCTGAAGAATTGGATGAATTTGTTCCCTAGTTCCTCCTCCTCATTGGCTAAGTGTTTCTTTTGGATTTTGACCTTCCTAGTACTCCTGTACTGTCCTGTACATGGACTGAGATGATTCACACGGCCAGAGAAAGTCACACGTCTCTGTTTTAAGACTCAATCATATCACCCAAGAGCACTGTGGCAGGGAATCTTGGCAGAATGCTGTCAGTGTTCCCTGTATCATAAATCCCTTCCTCTCCAGCTAATTCTTACTCACAGATGTTTACAACAGTCATTATTTGTTCAGAAAGCTTCTGAAAACCTTGATGGAGACGGTCATGTGCCCTTGGTATCAGGACTTGCAGTACCCATCTGCTACGGTTTAGTAACATGTATGTATTCATTTATTTGCTTAATATGTTTGTGAATGTGTGTGTGTGTATGTGAGTGTTCACATGTGCATGTGGATCTGGACCTTTAGTGTCTGTATGTGCACCACATTGAGTGCAGGTGCCCTTAGAAGTCAGAAAGAAGGCCTCAGAATTCCATGGAACTGGAATTCTGGGGAGTTTCGAGCCAACTACTGTGGATGCTGGGAACCAGTTCTGGGTCTTCTGCAAGAGCAGTGAGCACTCTTTGTTACTGAGCCACCTCTTGAGCCCCTCTTTTAGTACTCTTCATCTCTACCACCAGACTATGACACAAGGCAGGAACTACCTCTGTTTTCATTGTATTCTTTTTCTTTATGACTACCACAATGGCAGCGTAAGACTGGTGCAATGTGGGGTAGATCCTCGTTAATTTTATTTATTTTTCTTCTTACCGGCACCACTCACAACGCGTTCAACAGCCCCCAGCATTTGATTATACTCTTGGTAGAATAGTGTCTATTTATCACAAGGACTAGGACATTGGTCTTAATCAAGTCATAAGAAAAATCTTAAAAAGACAAAAAACTCAAACACGCGCTGCTCCATTGCTATCTCTCTCAACTCTGCCTGAGGCATTAGATACAGAGCTGTTGACTGGTTGCATATGTGTGTGAGCAAAGAAACACCTATAATTGTGTACTAGATCTTATTTTCTAAATGATGTTTTCAATTAAACATTTATGGAATTTTCGTAGTGTTAGCTAACGTCCACCAAGGTATCTTTTTTCTATCTGCCTTCCTGCCTGTCTGTCTGTCTCTTTTTCTTTTACTCAATGGGATTTCCATGGGGTCTACCTATTTGGAAGATAAAAGTTAAAGGTTCATTACAACAATAACCAAAGGTACCCAATGCTAAGTGACTTTATTTCTCACTGATAAACAAATGGTGACTTCAGATGAGGTTGACTAGGATTGCTTGTCATAGAAATAAAAAGAATAGTTTGAAAAGTAAGTTAATCCTTTGGCCATTTTACTGTTGCCTAGAACTAACACAGACCTCACTCCTCAAACTCATTTTTAGTACCTTTTATGATATGTGATTGTTTAACACTTTTGGTTTGAGAACTTTCTCAGGAGAGGAAGGGCTGTAACACACATGTTCTGAGAATTTTTGTGTATAGAAGGTCCCTACTGTGTCCTTGTCATAGGCTTCATGACAATGTAAGTTGCACTTTGGTAAAAGTAGACACACCTGTCATCTCAAGATTTCTAAAACAGGTCAGTTCTTAGAGATGTTTCTTAGAAGGTTCAGGTCTTAGAGATTCAGTTCCTAGAAGGTAAGTTAATAACAGGATGAAAAAATCTATTAAATCCAATAGAAATAAATCTCATCAACACAGTACAACAAGGCCAGCTTAGGTAAGCACATTGCATCATTACACTGAAGCCACTGGCTTAAGTAACAGTAAATAATGTTAAAGTCATAGGGAGAGTTTTCAATAGCTTCTGGTTTTGGCTTCATACCTTGAATATCGGCAGCGGTGAATTGATTTTCTCAAAGTCTATCATGAATGTGAGTTGGAGGAGTGACCCTTGGTGTGCACCCTTCTGGTAGCTTCTTCTTTATATCAGCAACACAAGTAACACAAGAACTCATTGAATATTTCTCAGAAAGAGAGCTAGTTACATTACTTAGTAGGCCTGTGGAGGTAATGAAGCTACAGGCTTAGCATAGGGTCTCAACAAGAATGAGAATCTCATTCTACTACTTCTGCTTTCCCATGCTCAGAGTATTGATGCTTGATCTTACAATGGGTCTCATGGATTGAACTCGGGTCATCAGGCTTGGCTGCAGGTGCCTAATTAGCTAAGACCTCCTTCTGGCTGGAATGCCCGTATTTAAAATATTCTACATAAAGCATTTCTGATGATTGAATCTAGGAAAATCATCTTTTTCAATGATTTGAGTTGAAAAATTGAACCAGCTATTGGTTTTTCCCTCTCTTGGAATATCAATTCTACCTGAGGGAAGAACAGTTAGACACAGGCGTTCATCAGACATTTTCTTTGAAATGAGAAAAGTAGGTTTGTTACTTCGAGGAAATCAATTAACCAATCAACACAATGAAAAGCGATATACAAAGGGAGGAAAATTGAAAAGCAAATTGCAAAGTAGATAACTAATAAGAGATTAGCATTTATAATTCATAAAGAACTTGGGCAACTCAAGCCCAAGAAATTAGAGTGGGGACCACATTATGAAAAGATGCTCAACCCAGTGATCATCAGTAAAGTAAAATTCAAAACCACTGTGAGTGGCTGTCTCACTTAGGATAGAGTTGACAATGGCAGAGAGAAAAAAAAAAGACATTCATATATTCTTGGTGGGGATGCAGGTTGGTGTAGCCAAATGGAAAACAGTTGGAGAGTCCTAAAAAAGATAAGAATTGAGAATTACGACATAATTTACCAACTCCTTTCTTTCTTTCTTTCTTTCTTTCTTTCTTTCTTTCTTTCTTTCTTTCTTT
>NC_034604.1:66775045-66779501 GCF_900095145.1 Mus pahari | reverse complement strand
CAGCACCAACTCCTTTCTGGATATGCTAATATAACCAAAGGAATAAAATCATTGTCTCATAAAGCTATTTCTACTTTCCTGGCTATTGTGGCAACATTCACAAAAGAAGTTGTAGAATTGACGTGGTGCCCATTGATGGAATCATTGAGCAAAGGAGGTGTTATACAGTCTAAAATGGGAGAATATCCTGCCCTTTACTACAACTTGGATGAACTCAGAGGAAGTTATGTTAAATGAAATGAACCAGACAAGAAGAAAAGAATTGCATGGCCTCACAGAATGTGAAACACAGTCAAACATACAGAGACAGAACCTTAAATGGTGGTGACTTGCATGTGAGTAGGGAATGGGGAAGGATGTAGACCAAAGGATACAAAGTAGCAGATGTGTAGGATAAAGGAGCTCAAAAGATACAAAGTAGCGGATGTGTAGGATACAGGCACTGAAAAGGATGATGTACAATTTAGAGTATGTATTTAGAATTTTCCAAAGTGATTACAGTTACTCTTGGCGTAGGAAGGATAAAAGGATTCTGTTACCCAGCTTTTCATTACTATAACAAATCCTGAGATAAGTTATTTATACAGAAAAAGTATTTATTTGACTCAGGGTTTGAGAGACTCCAGTATATGACCAGGTGGGTCCATTGTTTTAAAGGCCTTTGTTAGGTTGCTTAGTGGCAATGGTGGGGAGCACTTAGTAGAACAAATCTGTTCACCACATAGCTGGGAAGAGGAAAGAGAAGAGGAAGAAGAGGCCAAACCCCCATAGTCTCCTTTTGTAACTCTTCCAACCATCTAAAGTGCTTTCACTAGGCTCCACTCTCACAAAGTTTCCACCATCCTCAATGACAAGCCGGGGATGCGGGGTGGGGGTGGGGGCGGGGGCCGGGGGGAGTCTTTAACATGGATTTTTATGTTTAACTGCGCATTCAGAATATATAGGAAGTTATGTGAGATGAGGCATATATTGATTTGTTTCACACTAACAAGTATTTTAGTACAGACTATGTAAACACACACACACACACACACACACACATACACACACACACTCTATAATATCACTGTATGCCCTAAATATACATAGTGAAATTTATTGGTGAAAGAAAACAGTATTTGTGGCCAACTATAAAATTTGAATCCCAAGCAATAATTAGAATGTAAAGAAACACACAGCTACCACAGTTATATTGAGAACTTCAACAGACTTAAAATTTTTTACGGTTAGAGTGGGAGTGATCTAAAGGAATGTGTGTTCACATGCATGTATGCAATTAAGCATGTCAGCATTAAATGATGCAGATTGACTCATAAGCCAGTGTTGTGAATGGACAAAGCACACTCCTATAACATAATGTGTGCATAAAAGATCCCTTTGAAGGTCATGATATAGATCAATGGATATTGATGTAGCAGCTGTGAAAATTTAGTGAGCTGGATTTCAGATTCAACCGATCTTTAAGAGCATCGATTTTTAAGAATATGTCCTTTGTCACTCTTTTGCTTTCTGGTTTGCTCAAGTGGGAAAGCCATGTGATGGCAAAATGAGAAGGTGCCTTCTGGCCCATCTACCAGAAACTAACTATGCTGGTACCTTGATCTTGGGTCTTCAGCCTCCACTAGAATGACTGAATAAGTTGGAAATGCAGCTCAGTGGCTGCACATTTGTCTAGCATGGATGAAACCCTGGGTTTAAGTCCCAGTACCACACAAAAACACACAAAAGTTGTCCATGATCTATGAGCCACATTTCCCTAAAACATGTTTCTTATGAAGTTTTCATGCATTATTGGAGAAAAAGCTCCACAGTTATTGGGGGATAAAACCTACGAAAACACTCTGTGTGATAGTTTATCTCCTGTGATGAACTGGCTTTGTGCTTTTATAGAGACTTTAAATGGTTTGCTTTAACACTTGGTTTTGTTTGCACACATGTTTATGTGTTGGAGTGTGCATGTGCCATACAGTATGTGTGAGCATTAGTTCATGACTCTTCTGGGTCGGCTTTCTCGTTCCACCACGTGGGTTCTGGGAATTGAACTCAAGTCATCAGGCATAGAGGCCTTTACCCAGTTAGCTTCTTCACTAGCCTATTTTACAGAAATTTTGAACTAAGAACATTCTTAATTATAATCGAAAAACTGCAAACAAAACATTAATTAGAGATACTAAAAAAAAAAACCCCAGATTTTGAAAAAAAAATGTAACTTTTACAAACTTATTGTTGAAGACAGAAAAAAGGCAGGAACAGAAGCCAATGCAACCTTTATTGTTTTGGTGAGCAGATATCTAATTCTGTGCTATCTTCCAAAATTTGAAGTTCTTATTGCCTTCGATCTAGCATTTAACTGTCAGAAATGTATCTTATGGATATATCCCTAAAGCAAGCTAAATTGTTATTTGCACTGGCAAAAACACTAGAAACAACCCAAATGTCCATTAGAGAGATTGTTGATTGATTTGATGTGATACATTAGTGAAATGGAGGGTTAGGCTCTTAAAATTTAGATTTGAATATGTTATAGATGACCTTAGGAATATTTTGCTAAAAATACAAAAGTAAAACCTGTGTTGGGATAAAAAGCTATTGAGATTTGGTGGCTTCAAGTTATGACACTCATTGTTTTTTTTTTTTTTTTTTTTTTCTCACACAGCTGCATGATGTAAGGGCTTGGCAGAGACATCTTGCGTCTGCCATACCCGAGTCACCTGGGATCACCTCCAGGCTGAAGGTGACCTGATGTCTGGGCTGAACACATCTGAAGGTTTTCCCACCCCATGCCTGGCAGTTGATGTTGACTTCTGCCTTGGATGTAGCCTCTTTTTATGGCTGTTTGGCTTCCTCACAGCATGGTGGCAGGGTTCCAAGGACACTTATCTCGAGAAGCAGGAAGCAGAAACTTCCAGTTTCTTAAGTCCTGGCCAAAGAGTTGGCACAGCATGATTTCTACCATACTCAATTTGAACTTGAATCAAATAGTCAAGGACCCCAGATCTAAGGAAAGGTTACCTTGACTTTATGTCTTGGTAAAATGAATGTCCAAGAACTCAGGGTGCATGTTTAAAACCCCCCATGATTTCATTCATATACAAATGTAAAAGTACTGGGGACAGCGTACAGTGAGGAACTGCCTGCAGCAGGCCAGGATGGAGACATCTCAGCAGCTCTTTGTAAAAAGCAGTTGTTCTCATTTCTCCTAACCTTAGCCCTGGACAATGGCTGTATAGATTTCATTTGTGCGTGACTGTTCTTCAGTTGGCCTTGGTGTGCATCATTATTCTATTATATCTGACTTTCTTATTTCTTTCTCCTTCTGTTCTGGTGAATTCTGTGAAACTAGATGTTCCTTGGTGTAATGATTCTTAAACAATTAAAAATTGAGGCATAGAGGCACAGCACAGCAGTCCTAATGGCCCAGGTATATGCTGTGTGTTCTCATCTTGGAAACAAGGTAATAACTGCATAACTGTAGTTCCAGATTAATGTTTGACTTACAAAGGAAGTTTGAAGAAATTATTAGAAAATGAATTAGAGCCAACATTGGGACCCCGAGAAAAGAAAAAAAAAGCTATTGAAGTTATGAAATAAGTTTTGCACAACATTTGAGAGTGGTTCCTAGATAAGCAAGTATAGAATATGTAAAATTTTATATTAGTAAAATTAAGTCAAAACACTGGGACTCTTAGGAGAGTCATTGTGTGCAATGTGCAGAAGCAGAAAGCTAGTGGAACTATTAAGTTAAGGGTTAACTTGATTCTTCCTGGCCACTGCCTGACAGCTTTGCCCATGTCATTTGTCATTAGAGCTTCACAAGGAAATATAAGTAGCTGACCTCAGAGCTCTGAGCTCTGAAGTATAATAAGTTAAAAGTTAAAGTTTAAATAATGATAAGTTTGCAATTATTATTTTGGCTACAGGCCTGGAAATAGGGAAGCTTGAAAGTTTGGGGAACAATTATAATTCTTGATTCTTTGTGGGATGTGGTTATTCTTTTAAATTTGATTTAACAATGATTGTACAATGTCTTTTTTTCTACCTGCTTTTGGAGTATCAATAAAAGACTGGGGCAAGAAAGAGACAAGAGAGAATGAGAGAGCATGTGAAGTGAATGTAGAGAGCTAGTGAAGAGTGTGTGTGTGTGTGTGTGTGTGTGTGTGTGTGTGTGAGAGAGAGAGAGAGAGAGAGAGAGAGGAGAAAGAGAGAGAGAGAGAATGAGAAGATCATGTGAAGAGGGAGTGAGGAGAGAATGTGAGGTGTGTATTGACAGTGTGAGTGTGTGAGTGAAAGGAAAGTGCATGTGGTGTGTATGTGTGAGATGTGTGTGAAGAGTGTGTGAGAGAGTGAAAGGGAAGTGCACAGGGGTGCATAGGAGTGTGGAAAAGAAAAGGAGAAAAGAAAAGCACACAGGAGAATGCAGAGTGTGTGTGTGTGTGTGTGTGTGTGTGTGTGTGTG
>NC_034604.1:66766878-66773569 GCF_900095145.1 Mus pahari | reverse complement strand
GTGTCTCTAGCTGCATATGTAGCAGAAGATGGCCTAGTCAGCCATCATTGGGAAGAGAGGCCCCTTGGTCTTGTAAACTTTATATGCCCCAGTACAGGGGAACACCAGGGACAAGAAGTGTGAGTGGGTGGGTAGGGGAGCAGAGTGGGGGGTATAGGGGACCTTGGGGACAGCATTTGAAATGTAAATACAGTAAATACCTAATAAAAAATTGAAAAAAAGGAATATATTGATTTATACTGTGATATACATTTTTCTTTCATGTAGAGAAATTCTGTAGACATCTGCTACTCTCCCCACTTCTACATCCCCAGCTGCTGGTTTGATCTGACTACAATTTCTTTTATTGGATCTGGGAGGAGACCAAGGAGGGATTCTATTCATTCTGTGGCTTTTCTCAAAGTCAAAACCATTCCATGCGTGGAGGAGCCCATAGGCAGCTGCCTGCTTTGCCTGGGCCAGAGCAGAAGTTTGAGCTACTGTCTGTCTGCTGTAATTCTGGGCTGGAGGCCAAGTCCTAGTGTTTTCTCAACTTGATGAGTGGCTTAGGCAAATTGGTCCTGTGCGGTAATTGTCAGGCTCTCTGAGTCAGAGACTTGTAGCCTGTGGTAACTGGGATGGGAAACTCTTATGTAACATGGTAACTGGTGGGATTTATGATGAGAACCAATGTTTGACAAGTTCTGCCAGATTCAGAAACATAAACAGTCCTATGATGTGTCCCATAAGTCTAGAGGAGGTGTCTTTCTTGTGTGTGTGTCTTCAACGTGTTACTGCAAGGTAGGTCAAGATTTTGGATGACAATTTTTTATTTTTTTATTTTTTCGTTTTTTGAGACAGGGTTTCTCTGTATAGCCCTGGCTGTCCTGGAACTCACTCTGTAGAGCAGGCTGGCCTCGAACTCAGAAATCCACCTGCCTCTGCCTCCCAAGTGCTGGGATTAAAGGCATGCGCCACTACGCCTGGCTGGATGACAAATTTTAAGTCCAACTCTAGAGCCCAGATTGGCTGCTGTTGCACTTACAGCCGTTTTACTCTCGTGGTTAGGAAATGTCTGCACAAGGAGAGGTCTATGGGAGGGTTTGAATAGAAGAAAGGGAAAGGAGAAATACTGTAATTATATTATAATCTCAGAAATAAAATCTACATTGAGAGGTGAATGGCAGGATATGGGTTGTGGATCTGAGAAAGGGAAAAATGGGAAAGGTGTTCCAGCTGGAAAGGGGGAAAGAATCAATACGGAAGGTGGAGGGCCTAAGAAAAGCTCAAAGAAACATATCATTTTATATTTACCTAAAATTACACACAGCATCTCTCTCTCTCTCTCTCTCTCTCTCTCTCTCTCTCTCTCTCTCTCTCTCTCCCTCTGTGGAAGTTATGGCACTTAGTGTGACAATGTTCTTCATAAGAACTGTAAATTAACACAATCCCTATTAACAGGCATGAAGGTTTAACAAAACACAGATGTGTGTGCATGTGTGTGTGTGTGTGTGTGTGTGTGTGTGTGTAAATGCATACACAGTATGTACATCTGTCATGTTGCATGACAGATAAATGAGAATCAGCTTAGGATGCCAACAGTCAGGTTCGTGTGGGAAGCTCTTTCTTATCTTTGCTTATAGAAAAGTAGTAAGCTGGGTCTCTCATTTCTTCTTTTTATTTTAAAGATTTATTTATTTATCATATGAAGGTACATTGTTGCTCTCTTCAGACACCCTAGAAAAGGGCATTAGATCTCTATATGGATGTTTGTGAGCCACCATGTGGTTGCTGGGATTTGATCTCGGGACCTTTGGAAGAGCAGTCAGTGCTCTTAACCGCTGAGCCATCTCTCCAAACCCTCTCATTTCTTCTTATGATGACATTAATTCATGAGAGCTCTACCTTCCCTAATTAATTCTGAAAGTTCCACTTCTGAATACCATCACATCGGGACTGGGGTTTCAGTATAGGAAATTTTAAGGGGCAAAATGGACTCTGCAGCTCCTGAATATACTAGGTTCCATCTCTACACCTTTCTTACCGGCTTCTGTTCCTTCCTGAATGGACTGGCACTCCTCCATCTTCACTGGCTGTGAAGTCAACTCCTTCATGACATACTCTGTGTTCCATCTTGTTCTCATGACTTACGTCATTACAGAGTTTAAAAAACGCTGCAGTGCCAGATCTATCATCTGAAAATGTGATCTCCCGTACCCACCTGTCATTTTCCTGAAGGTGACAGCCATATTTTTTTCCTTTTAAAATTTCCATGTGTCTAACAGCACAAGGGGCAGGGCCTTGATTGTTCAACGGTTCATTAGAAAAGTGTCTGGTCACTTTCACAGATACACAAGGGCATGGGCCCTCATCTATTGTATTATTTTTCTTCTTAAACTTTACTAATATTTATATATACCCATAAAGACATGGGAGGTGTAAACCAACCTGCTAGCTCGGCGAGGTAACTTTATTTTCTTAACTAGATACAAAGTATCTATTCGCATGCCTGGTCCTACAACTAACAGCTCCGTAGAAATCACTTTCTATCTGTGTCCATCTACCCAGCTAGTCTCCCTTTCTCTTGAGCTCCTCCAAAGCCAAGAGGGCTCGTTGCTCTCTCCCCTAGAATCCTGTTTCACCTGGGTCCTGCCAGCCGCCTCTCTGTTGTTCCTGCAAGCCCAGAGAGAAAACCCTTATCTCTTACCTGGTGCTTCTTCCACGAAGGCTCTTCCAAGCCACGAGGAGATAGTTCTATCAAAGGTTCAATTGCTTATAGAAGAAGTCTCTAGCCCCTCCCTTATACCCTTGACAGGCTGAATCGAGTCACTGTCCTGGGTGTAGGGAGGCTCTAAGCCAAGTCAGTATGGGCCATTTACCATTACGGTGGGGTACCCCCATGCCACCCAGCTGACCTTGCCTTGGATGACAGAGCAAAGACCTCAAGACCAATCCCAGGTGACATGTTCTAATACAAGCAGGAACTGTGTATTCTTTAGCTTTCACATCTATGGAGACTTTAAGAGGCACACCCAAAAATGCATCTCTTCAGGACACACCTAACTGCATCTGACAAATGCAATATCTATTTAAGCTTTTATATTTTGCGTCCAGTTGGGTTTTCTGAGTGCGATAATGGAATTTCCTATAACAGCACACACAGGCTCTCTAGAAAACAAATCCCCTAAGAGAAAAAAAAAAAAAAGAGCAATGTACTCCAAGGGTACACTCACTGGAGTTAGAGCTGTTTCTATAGATCATGGTTTCCCATACTCATGAGAAGTGGATGAAAAATGAAGCCAGACAAGGCAGTTAGATGTTGCTAAGATAGCCCTAATAAAAACCTTGATCATGGAGCAGGACGAGCACCTGCCTGACGGCAGTATCCCCTCTCGGCGGAGTGGAGCTGTTTGGCTTTAAGTACAAGAAGAAGACAGATTTTCAAGGAAGAAGTAAGAACTAAATACATACTAGAGGCACTAGAGAAACATCTAACACACTGGCCTGTGCACTCCAGACTCAGTCGATGCTGCAACATGAGAGGATGATGGTGGGAGATGGTGGGCCATGAGCTACGATGACCAGGAACCTCCACATTTCAGCAACAACTTCCAACTTATAGACAAAAAGTCACATGAGCAGGAGGTACTGAACCGGGAGGATTGTTGCGGTAAATATTACAAAAGAACTGGCCTGTTCCCCAGCTTGTGCCCTGCCATTCTCTGCCCTGGTGGTCTGGTTGGCCTGTTCTTATCTTGTGGAGACCCTCTGGTTTGGAGTTCTAGAAACGTCTCCACCCAGCTTATTGGTGGGTCGTTACCATGCCAACCCTGTGCTTCAAAGCCCAACAGCCTTTGTGGTGCAAACCCATGCTTTGCCACTACACCTTTCTCTCTTGAACCCAGTCAAACTACCATGTGAAGGAAAACACAACACAGACTTAGTTCAGAAAGAACAGTAACTCAATCGCTGGGTGCAACAACTAAAATCCTAATCTTGCAAGCCTGATTAAATCTAAATCCTCTGGTGGTGAATCCTGATGGATCTGCCATTGAAACCGGGAGATACGCGTAGCTACATCTTGTCCTCATGTTATCCCTGTCCAAAAGGACCTAACTCTCTCCTGCTTCCTCTCTTCCCTTCTCCAACCTGGAAGTCCCGCCTTCTCATCCAGTGATTGACTCCTTTATTCTTTAGGGGATTGTTTCCCAAGAAGTCACTCCTTGTCCACAACCCCTCCCAGGAAAGTGGAATTAGCATCAACATACAAACAGCACCAGGCCCATGCACAACAGAGGACAATATGCTCCCTCTCAGGGGTATTGACCTGATGTTTGGAGAACCAGACACCAGGGAAATGTGACAGACCTTCATGGTTACCTATCAAACAGATATTCCCATGCCTTTTTGGTCCTTCTGCCTCTTAGAAGAGTCCATCACCCACTACAGAAATGAAGTGTCAGTCTCCCACTTTCTAGTCCTCCCTCCCCTGGCAGCTTGGGAACGAACATGTAAGCGCATCACTGACTATTCAGAGTAAGGTGCAGTCTGAACATGGCTTTGCTTGCTTGATGGAGAAATGTGAACAGATGGTGCCTGAACTAGTTAGAGTGGTTATTGTGAAAGGATCCAAATGCCTGAAAGAAACAGTTTAAGGGGAGGAAAGATTTCTTTTGTCTCAGTTCAGAGTCCCTGGTCAGTGGTGTCCATCACTTTGGGCATGGAGTAAGGCAGAATACCACAGGGCTGGAGCCTGTAAGAGAGGTCAGGTCACTTCACGGTGGCTAAGAGGCTGAGAGAACAACAAAGATGTGAGGGAGAGAGCACATCTTCCCAGGGTATGCTGGGTCTCTAATAACCTGCTTCTCCCAACGAGGCTTCACCTCCCGAGGTGTCTGCCACCACCGAAGATAACTGGAACCTGTGGGGGACAGAACAGTATCCCCGAGCAAGTTATGTGCACCTTTCATCTTAAAAGAAGACTGCCACAGTGTTGAAGGGGAGAAAATGGACAGATGTGGTGCCCTAGGGTCGTAATGATGGTGGAACTGCTGCACGCACCATCTCTGAAACTCCCTGCCTCCCTCCTACAGCTCTAAATGAAATAATGAGTGTCCTTAGGCTTGTGTCACTTCTAGTTGTGTTTTCTATTACTCACAGCTTCTGAAAGCATCTTTGCTGATACAGGGGAGATGGGAAGGAGCCCTGTCGGCCCCAACCCTTTTAGAGGGGAGCGGAGATTCACTCTCCCCTTTTTCTTCTCTGGCTCGAACATTTAGAAAGAAGCCTAGAAAGAGCTGTCTGTGCTCAAAAAATTGAAGTTTTTCTTTTTTAATGATACACCATCATAGACCGATCTATCACCTTCCAGGTCCTATCTCTGCAGCTGTCAAAACCACAAGTGAGGCCAGAGTGAAAACAATGCCCCAGGCATAGTCACCGGAAAGTGTTCACTCAGCTGCAGCGCTGGGAGAATCCTGAGACAGTTCCCGTGTGGGCAACAGGGACCCAGGGTGTCAGTGGTGTCTCTGCTTTAAACGTCCATGGTAGATCTTCATAGGAAAATTAGCATGCATTTGAAAAGTAATATTCTAAGGTAGAATAACTGTTCAAAGGAAGATGGAGTGAAGAGGGATAAGGATACTTTTTTTCAGAATGTATCCATTCAGCCACATGTTACATCTGTTAGCTCATCTCCTTTGGTCCTCCCAAAGGTCTTGTATCCATTAACTTTTCATTACCCTGTCAAAATACAGACGTAATCAATTTAAAAGTCAGAGACGGGTTTTGGTTCACAGGTTCCGAGGTTTCTGTGCATGGGCACTCAGCGTTGCTTTGAGACTGTACAGCACACTAGCACATGGAGGGAACGTGTGGAAGGGGAAATGTGTCCACTTCACAGCCACCAGGAAACAAGGAGAGAGAGAGAGAGAGTGAGGAGTAGAGTTTGTAATAGCCACTTCAAGAGAACAACCCCTGTGACCGCCTAATTCTCTCCTACCCAGACCTACTTCTAAATGGTTCATCTCTTAAGGGTGATAAAAGATCTATGACCAAGCCTTAAACACATGACTTTGAAGGATATTTAAGACCTAAAGCATAGCAAGCCCTATAAATGCGCACATGTCTTTGCAGCAAGTTAGGAGAAAGTAAATCACGGGGAAGCCTGTGGAAGACAAGGACTAATCAGTAAGAAGTGTTTGTAGACTCCTCTGGACTGAACTGTCTATGGACTAACATGGGTGAGTGTTGTCTCACAGGGTTAATTTCTATTCTATCTAATAAGAAAGGGAAGCAGGACCTGTGTGCAATTTTATGTCCTTCTATTGAGCAAATGGGAGTGTGGGACAATGAGATTTTCTTGTATCTGTTCGTTCTCAGTTGCCTTCAGCCTTCAGCTCACAATAACCCTCATTCCAAATGGTGTATTTGGGGCTGCTCTCCAGAATCCCTCTATACCTGCAAATCTTTTTCCTTTCTTTCTTTCCTTTTCCTTTCTTTCTTTCTTTCTTTCTTTCTTTCTTTCTTTCTTTCTTTCTTTCTTTCTTTCTTTCTTTCTTTCTTTCTTTCTTTCTTTCCTTTCTTTCTCTCTCTCTTTCTTTCTTTCTTTCTTTCTTTCTTTCTTTCTTTCTTTCCTTTTTCTTTCTTTCTTTCCTTTTTCTTTCTTTCTTTCTTTCTTTCTTTCTTTCTTTCTTTCTTTCTTTCTTTCTTT
>NC_034604.1:66764183-66766793 GCF_900095145.1 Mus pahari | reverse complement strand
TTCTTTTTTATTAGATATTTTCTTCATTTACATTTCAAATACTATCCTCAAAGGCCCCTATATACTACCCCTGGCCCTGCTCCCTAACCCACCCACTCCCACTTCCTGGCACTGGCATTCCCCTGTACTGGGGCATATGATCTTCGAAAGACCAAGCGTCTCTCCTCCCATTGATGGCTGACTAGGCCATCCTCTGCTACATATGCAACTAGATTGCCAGCAGGGATCTACCGAATGCCTCTCTGCTGTGTGACTGGATGCTTGCAGAAGGAATTTCCTAAGGAGTATGCCTTCTCTGCATAAACATCTTTTTTTATTTTTTATTTTTGAAGAGAGGACTTTGTACCTGAAAGGTTAAAAGGAAAACTGGCTGGGGGGGGGGGGTAGGGTCACTTTCAGAGAACAGCTTGGGAGTGAGAACCTATGGAGCTTCCTCTCACTGAGTTTGGAAGACACTCTGCACACATCCGTACCCGAGGTTACTCACCGTCTACGATAAGTTGGTCTTAATCATCAACCTGATGGGAATTAGAATAACCGTGGGAACACGCCTCTGGGTGTGCCTCTGAGAGTATTTCCAGAAAGGCTTACTTAACTCAGGACCGGGACTCATCAGGAATGTGGGTGGCACCACTTCACTGGCCAGGGTTTCCAGACAGAATAACAAAGGAAGTGACCTGAGTGAGCACTCAGCTCTCTCTGTGTTCAGGACGATGAGTGCAGAGTGTCTGCCATACCGTGATGGTCTGTCCAAACACTCGAATCCACATTGCTTCTTTTTAATGATACTATATCAGGCATTTCTTTGTTGTAACAATGAGAAAAATAACTAACACACCACCTACAATAGAGCATCGGCCATTCTCTCCCACCCATGGTCCTTTACCCATGAGCCTCTTCTCCAAGGGGCTTACTCCTTGGTATTCTAGAAAGTGCAGGCAGGATGAAAGACTCCTTCTCCAGCCATTTGCTGTGAGCCACTTAGACCTAGAATCAAGAGTGGCTTCATGGAGAGAAGAAATAAGAACAAATTCCCTAGATCTTATTTTTCCTTCCCAACTTTCATTCCATAAGAAAGGTACAAGCCTGGTGGCAGACCTTTAAATCCAGCACCCAAGAGGGAGAGAAAGGCAGATCTCTGAGCTCAAGGCCAGCCTGAACTACAGAGAAAGTTCCAGGACAGCCAGAGCCACACAGAAAAACCCTGTCTCAAAGAAACGAAAAGAAAAAAAAGTAAGATAGATATATTTTATGGTTTTAAAAAGCAAAGATTTAAGTATTCAAAGCACAAATTAAAATTACTGCATTTTATCACTTGGAGGTAAGATATGTCAATGTTTTGTTAAACCTTCGTGTCACGTTTTCTAAGGTACATCTTTTGGGGTAACACTAGGCAGGAGTCTGACATTGGCTAAGGACAAAGAAGTGGGCTTCAGTCAGGAATCTGACATTGGCCTAGGACAAGGAAGTAAGCTCAGGAAGCAATCTGACATTAGGGCAAGATAAGGCAAGATTCTAACTTTAGGCTGTGATAGGGAAGTAGGATAAGGCAGGCATTTTAGTCTCAGGGTGGAACTAGGCCTCAGACAAGATTTTTTGGGCTTGGACGAGGAAGTGGGCTCAAGTATTTCGGTCATTACGATAAGCCCTTTTTAACAACTATCATGCTAATCATAAAACAGATAGCAACATTCCTCTACCCACCACTTCCAGGGTTCAGGGAGTGTTTGTTCAAAAAGGGTCACCCTGACCATTCATGGAACCTGCTATGCAAATGTGCTATTGTTAGGGGCTCAAAGAAGCTGTCTTGAGAAAGAACCCACGCAATTATCAGGTATTTTTCCTTGTGATTCTTGTGACTTTGCACTTCCTCATGACTCTTAACTGGTATTTTTGGTATTTTCCAACAACACACTCCCCACCCCCTTGAGTTGTGGTTTCTTCCTTTAAATACCCCCTCTCCCAGCCACTGGGGGAGGGAGGGCGGTCCTCTAACTCTGCGTGGTGTACTACTGTGTGTCCCAGAGCGTGCCTGGAATAAAAGTCCTCTTGCAGTTTGCATCAAGACTGTTTCTCGTGAGTGATTTGGGGTGTCACCTCTCCTGAGTCAACGTGGGGGAGTCCTCACGTTGTGGGTCTTTCAGTTGGAGCAGGCTTGCAAATAGAGACTTTGTATATAGTTAAGAAAACAATGTTACCTCGCTGAGCTAACAGGTCTTTACCTCCATTTATGCCTCTGGTGTCTTTATTGGTATAAATATTAGATAATTAAAAGTGATTACAGTGGACTTATCCAGTCGTGTTTTGGCCTCACCTGTTGTAATTACAGCTGCCTTACCTTACTATGATGGCCTAAGCAAAACTTTCTTTTTTCTCATGTAAAAGGAACTCTGGAGGGAGGCCGTGGACAAGCTATGCAATGTATCCAGGGTGTATTTGGGCTCTGGCTTCACTTTTTTCCTGCATGACAAAGAACTTTTGTTCTCTTGATTGCAAAATGGCTTTGACTTTGTCCCCGGCAGGAAGAAGAGGAGAAAGATCAGTACCATTTATAAAAACTTCCTCTCCTCTCCTCTCCTCTCCTCTCCTCTCCTCTCCTCTCCTCTCCTC
>NC_034604.1:66734710-66763923 GCF_900095145.1 Mus pahari | reverse complement strand
TCCCCTCCCCTCCCCTGTCCTTTCTCTTCTTGCCTCTCAACTATGCTCTCTTATCTCCTCTCCCTTCCTTTCCTTTCTTGCGCTTTTCTTTCCTGTCCTATTTATTCCTCCTTCCCCTCCCCCTTCCTTCCTCCCTTTCTTCCATGCTTTCATTCTTTCCTTTCTTCTTCTACCCTCCCTCCTTCCTTCCACAAGCCCATTCCTCTGGCATGAATGTCACCTGCACTGCCACAGAGCACAGCAGCTATGGTGACCACACAAGAAATGAAGATTGGGCCTTGACATGCTTATCTTAGTTGGTAACGAGAATCCTCCTGGGAAGAGAGAGTCTCAGGGAGGGATTGTCTGGATCCTGTTGACCTGTGGGTAAGTCTGTGGAGGATTGCCTTGATAATGACAATTGATGAGGGATGACCCAATCTGGAAGTGGATGGCATCATTCCCTGGTGTGGGCCTGGGCTGTGTAAGAGTAGAGAAAGCTGGCTGATCACCAGGAATGCATGCGTGCATGCGTGCGTGCGTGCGTGCGTGCGTGCATGCATTCTCTCTCTTTTCTTGTCTGTTCATGTGAAGGGTTGTTCCAGGTTCCTGCCTTGACTTCACCACAATTGTGGGCAGTAACCTGAAATTGATAGGGAGCTAAAATAAACCCTTCACACATAAGTTGTTTTTTGGTCAGGGCATTTTATTGCAGCAATAAAAATGAAAGCAAGACAGGCCCACAACATTCTCTCATAGAGAGAGAAGGGCCATTAGGTCTGGAGATCCTTGAGGCTCAAGAGAGGCCTACCTTTCTTCTCCCAATGTGTTCAGGTTCCACTCTAAGGGAGGTAAAGACTGATTTGGGCAGGGCTTCTCAGTGGGGTAGCTCCCCTCGAGTCGCACACAGGATTTCCCAATGGTATAGCCTGCTTTGAGAGCATGCTTCGCAAGTTTAAGACTCTGGTGAGCCTTAACTTACCAGAGACCCCGAGTGAACAGTGGCAAGCTGGAGATCAATGCAAAAGCAAGAGGAATTTTATTGTTCCACCATACTGAGGTTGCCCTGAACATGAAGGAGAAGGTGAGAGAGAGAGAGAGAGAGAGAGAGAGAGAGAGAGAGAGAGAGAGAGAGAGAGAGAGAGAGAGAGAGAGAGAGAGAGAGAGAGAGAGAGAGAGAACAACCACATGAAGTCTGGTCAGTGAGTTTTTAATACACTGGAGCAGTGGCCATTAGACACAATGAGACTGACTGAACAGTGTGACCTTTAAACTGATTGGTCTTTAGGGAATGAGGTGGCAAGGACTTCCCTGTGTGTAGGTGGCCAACTGTCGGTCAGTGGATCCGCAATGTGTCTATGTGCTCTGGGGTCTCCCCCACCTGCAGGTGGCCGATAGTCAGTCCTCCCCCACCCCCCCCCATGGTCTGAGAAATGTAATTAAGCCTCTCCCTTTCGGGGGGGAGGGGTGCCTACCTGCTCTGTGACCTTTTTCTTCCAGGAGGGGAGGGCTCTGGTAGAATTTTCCAAAGTTTCTGAGCTGACCTCTTCACAAGCTAAGCTACACAAATCCCCTATGGTATTGGTTCACGCTTGCACAGGGACCCTTCTGCAGTAATCCAGCTTCCTGAAAGGCTTAGAAAACCCAGGAAGAGAACCCCCCTCTCCCCTTTCATTTGTGCCACAAAACTTCTGAAGTCCTTAATCTGCGTCAGGCAGTGTGCTAGGCTGTTAGAGACACAGACAGACACTGACTCCTCCTCTACCGAGCCAGTGCCAAGCTTGGCATCTGGATGCCAGAGAAGAGTTGTGACTCTGAGGAGCACTGCCTGTCTGAAGGAAGGCAAGCACAAGTGTCTAGACACTTGTGGCCCAAGGGCCTTAAGGGAATGCTTAGAAATGTGTTTGAACAGTTTCCTCTTTTCATCCTTGTGTAAGGTTACACAGAAAGGGGAGGCACAGGCCTAGCATGCCCTGAAGGGCTAAAGTCATCTCTTCTAGGTGCTGTCTTTGCAAGTGTGTGTCGAAACGCATCTTCCATGTTTCTGAAGACTAGACAAGTTCTACAGCCCTGAAACAGCGTGTTGCAAATTTGCCACCAGCTCCGGTTTCTCTCAGGGAGGCATCTTGCTGCTGACAGATATCAGGGGCACCCTAGCTGGGAGTCAAGAGAAAGGACCCTGTGGCAAGAGACTTACAGGTCCATGTCTGTATCTCAGGGACATCTGCATGGCCTTTGGTGGTCACACGGGTCTTGGACATGAACACAGAGCCTGGCTGTGATAGGACCACAGTGGCAGCCCAGGTCAGGATACGCCATGGCCTCAGGTGGCAGCACAGGCCACTCTGAGCAGTTTGCTCCCCCACCCCTACCTCAGCAGGGTCCCGGGACATCAATATGGCCTCAGGCAGCAGGCTAGACCACTGACATCTGGATGGCCTTTGGTGACAGCATGGACTACAGACATGAGCACAGACCCCGGCTGGTGTCAGGCCATGGATCCAGACATGAATGGCCCTTGGTGTCAGCCTGGGCCAGGCCCTGACATTACCATGATCTCAGGAGGTTGTGTAGGCTTCTCATATCCTCCTCCCCCTCACCACCATAGCATCTCCAGTTTCCCCTTTCCTCACTGGGCTTCACTTTCTCTCCCATCTCTCCACCATGCACTCCATTTGCCCATCTTTCAGACATATATTTGATCATGTGGTAGTGGCTCCTGATGCGGGTCTGGGCTGCACTTGGGTGTATTTCTTCTGGTGAAAAATTTAATGACAAATGAGTGTAAGAAGCAAACGAGGCTTCGTTCTTCCCATTAATGGAGGCCTTCTTAACACGCGCCATTTCTGTCTAAACTGAAAAGGCCGGGCTCATTGCCTGCTGTCCTTCCTCTGACCATTTAAACACTTCTGTAATGGTTTGTATATTCTTGGACCAGGGAGTGGCACCATATGGAGGTGTGGCCTGGTTGGAATAGGTGTGACCTGGTTGGAGTAGGTGTGTCACTGTNGGTGTGGGCTTAAGACTCTCACCCCAGTTGCCTNGAAGTCAGTNTTCCAGTAGCAGCCTTTGGATGAAGACGTAGAACTCTCAGCTCCTCCTGCACCATGCCTTCCTGGACACTGCCATGCTCCTGTCTTGATGATAATGGACTGAACCTCTGAACCTGTAAGCCAGCCCCAATTAAATGTTGTTTTTATATGACTTGCCTTGGTCATGGTGTCTGTTCACAGCAGTAAAACCCTAACTAATACAACTTCCTTACCTGTCTAATAAAGTGCAGATCACTCTGCATTTTACAAACTTTCTCGTACTTCAGAGATTTCTTTCCAATATTACTATAGGATTATTACTAAAGGCCTCATACTATAGCTTATGCTTCATAACCTCAAAGTTTTATCTTGCAAAATATAGCAAGCGTTACCAATTCACTTCCCTTTATGGTGTGTAGATTCCAGGGATTTGTTTGTGGCTAAATGACATGTACTCATGTGTTCTCATAAATCATCAGAAGCCACTACTACGGGCTTGTAATGTCCCAGACATTGAGAAATACTTCCATTTCATATATCAGGGTGCCAAAGCCCCCAAGAATTTCAGATTCATGAATGAAAAGTTACATAAGTAAGATTTATAGGTCCTCTTCTATCCAAATGCTCATTGATTAGATCTGTTAGTTAACGAAGAGAAGGAATGCACTTAATTTTGACTAGACCAGAAGTTCACTTTCTGTTTGTCTGGTCTTCCTAAACTCAGCCCGAGAGATTCTACTTCTTTGATGACTTTTTTATGCACACACTTTTTTTTTTTTTTAAAGATACAACTGAGATTGCACAAAGTGAACATTTTTTTTTTTTTTGGAATGCAATTATGCGGTTTGTCATTCCCAGGATTCCATTTCTATCATCCTTATAAACATGGGGGTGGGAGCTAAGAGTTTCTTTCTTTCAATCCTGCTCATTCTGAACAGCCAGCAAAGCCCCACTTCAGCTTGATTCCCTTCCTCCATTATTGACTTGGGGAGACCCTGCACTTTCTCCCCCTATAGACGGTAATGGACTCTCTGGGCATTAAGCTTTATTCTGAATAGAAAAACCACATCCAGTCTCTCGTCTCTCAGGGACACACCAACTGTGACTGTAATGCTTCCACTGTGCTATTCCTGTGTCTCTCTAGGCTATGCCCTTCCTGTCAGGCTGGGATGTTGCTAGGAACTCCAGCTGCTATGGTCTCCCCCCCTACACTGCTCCCATCTCTGATCTAGGACGCAGGGAGCATCCTCTCTAACCCAGGACTCCTGTTTCCTTTGGGCTTTCCTCCTCTTATTTCCTTGTTGTTTTCTTCCCCTGTGGAGTCATTTAGACAAAGTTGAGTTTCCTGGGCTTTCTAGAACCTTCCCTAAAGCTTTGGACAATAAGATTTTATTACTTTAGTATTTTGCTACTTTATTTGCTCAGAGGATATTTTCTGAACATTTTCCAATCATGTAGATGTTTAAAGGATATTTATGGTGAACATGTGCAAGCCCACAATTCAGATTCCAAAACTGATATTTTAGTATTTAACTGATTGCAAATCTATGTATCTGATTGCAAATATATGTAACAGCTCTTATTTTTTTACCTATTAACTTACCTTCTTTTAAAAAATAGATTTCAACTTAAATGTAGGCACCTTTAAACAACTTTAGGGGAGCATAATATTAGAGTTCAATATTTGTTTATAGTTTATTTCTTTTGATGTTAAAATTTACATATAATTAAAACATTGGGGTAATTCAGACAATCATAAAGATATACTTAAGAAACCTGTATTCTGCTGGGCAATGGTGTCGCACACCTTTAATCCCAGCACTTGGGAGGCGGAGGCGGAGGCGGAGGCAGGTGGATTTCTGAGTTCAAGGCCAGCCTGGTCTTCAAAGTAAGTTCCAGGACAGCCAGGGCTACACAGAGAAACCCTGTCTTGAAAAACCAAAAACCAAACCAACCAACCAACCAAACAAACAAAACAACAACCCCCCCCCCAAAAAAAAAAAACCACAAAAAAACCAAAAAAACTAACCCTGTTGTCTTAGTCAGGGTTTCTATTCATGCACAAACATGACCAAGAAGCAGTTGGGGAGGAAAGGGTTTATTCTGCTTACATTTTCCACATTGCTGTTTATCACCAAAAGAAGTTAGGACTGGAACTCAAGCAGATCAGAAAGCAGGAGCTGATACAGAGGCCATGGAGGGATGTTCTTTACTGGCTTGCTTCTACTGGCTTGCTCAGTCTGCTCTCTTATAGAACCAAGACTACCAGCCCAGAGATGGCACCACCCACAAGGGGACCTCCCCCCTTGATCACTAATTGAGAAAATGCCTTACAGCTGGATCTCATGGAGGCATTTCCCCAGCTGAAGCTCCTTTCTCTGTGATAACTCCAGCTGTGTCAAGTTGACACAAAACTAGCCAGTACACCTGTATTCAGTGTTGGAAAATCTAAAGAAAATGGATAATTTTCTCTATACATAACAAATACCAAAGTTAAATCAAGACAAGATAAGTAGGCCAAATAGACTTATACCCTTAGTGAAATAGAAGCAGTCATTAAAAGTCTCCCAATGAAAAAAGGCCCAGGACTAGATGGGATTCGCACAGAATTCTACCAGACTCTCAAATAAGGGACTAGTGTTCATACTCCTCAGATTATTCAGCAAAATAGAAACAGAAAGAACATTGCCCAGATCATTTTATGAGGCCACAGTTACCCTGAAATCCAAACTACATAAAGACCCAACAAAGAAACAGGATTATAGACCAATTTCTTTTATGAACACAGATGTGAAAATACTTAATAAAATACTTGCAAGCAGAATCCAAGAACACATCAAAAAGACCATCCACCATAAACAAATAGGTTTCATCCCAGAGATGCGTGGATGGTTTAACATATATCAATAGATGAATGTAAATCACTCCACCGTATAGACAAACTGAAAGACAAAAACCACATGATCAACTCACTACATGCAGAAAAAGCGTCTTGACAAAAATCCAAAACCTGTACATGATAAAAAATCCCAGAGAGATTAGGGATAAAAGGCACATACCTTGATATAATAAAGGAAATTTACAGCTAGCCCATAGCCGGTATCCACATTAATTTAAATGGAAACAAGTCAATTTCACTAAAATTAGGAACAAGGTTAAGTTTGTCTTGTCTTTCCATAACTATTCAATATTGTACTTGAAGTATGAGCTAGAAAAATAAAACAACTGAAGATTAAGGGGATACAAATTGGAAAGGAAGAAATCAAATTATTGTTAATTTCAGGTGATACGATTATACATATAAATAACACTAAAAAGTTCCATTAGGAAACTCCTACAGCTGATAAACATTTTCAGCAAAGTAGCTGGACTCAAAATTAACTCACAAAAATTAGTAGCCTATGATATGCAAATTACAAATGAAAAAAGAATCTGGGCAACAACACATTTTACAACAGCCTCAAATAATATAAAATATCTTAAGTAAATGCTAACAAGCAAGTGAAAGTCTTTTATAATAAAAACTGCAAGTCACTGAAGAAAAATTGAAAAAGATAATAGATGGGACAATCTTCCATGTTCATGGATCAGTAGGATTTACACAGTAAAAATGGTCACCCTACCCAAAAATCTACAGTTTTAATGCAATTCTCATCAAAATTACAACATTTTTTTTTTTTTTTTTGGTTTTCGAGACAGGGTTTCTCTGTATAGCCCTGGCTATCCTGGAGCTCACTTTGTAGACCAGGCTGGCCTCGAACTGAGAAATCCACCTGCCTCTGCCTCCCGAGTGCTGGATTAAAGGTGTGCATCACCGTGCCCAGCCCAACACATTTCTTAACAGAATTTGAAAGGATATTTTTTAGTTTCATATTGAAAAATGAAAAGCCCAAGATAGCAGAAACAATCTAGAATAACAAAAGAACTGCTAGAGATCTCACCATTCCCAATTAGAAATTGTACTACAGAGCTATAGGAATAAAGTCAACATGGTATTGGTAGAAAAACAGAGAAGTTGATCAGTGGAATCGAATGGAAAACCCAGACATAAATCCACACACCTATGGGCTTCTGGTCTTTGACAAAGAGACCAGGAATACAAGCTGGTAAAAAAGACACCATCTTCAAAAAATACTAGACTGCATGTAGAAGAATCTGAATAGATACATAGTTACACCCTGCAAATAACTCAAGTCCAGATGGAGTAAAGACCTTAAAGTCAAACCCCATTCACTGAACCTGATAGAAGAGAAGGTGGGGGAATAGCCTTCATCTCATTTGAACAGAAAAAGAGATGCTGAACCGTTAGTACAGGCACTGCAATTAACAGGTAACTAAGGACCATGCCTGACAGGAAGGATGAGAGCACTCAGTGTGCCTGGATTACTGAGTTAGAATTAGTGCAGGGATACCTGCTGCCGCCCCCACTGCTTTGTTTACCTCCCTGTGCCCATCACTTTGTCTACAGCTGCTGTCAGTCCAACTCATTTAGTTTTCCTTCGTTGTGAAAAACATTAAAAATCCTTTTCTTTACTTTGAAATGTACACCCATGATTCTTTCCTACAGTTACCATAACATGTGACAAAGCATCAGACATTATTTTACCCATGGAGTCTAATTCTTAATTTTTTTTTGTCTGTTATTTTTTTGATCACTGTATATCACCAAATCCTGCTCACTGTTTAAAAATCCATTGCACCAAATCCACCACCTAAAATCGGATGTTGTACCAAGAAGGAAGGAGAAAGGCATAGACTGTCACGACTGTGATGGAAAGCAATCACTAGGATGTGTTAGTAGGCAGAGATTTCTATACAGAACGGGGTGCTTATTCAAACCCTGCTGAAACCCCACCTGTGGCATTTATGTTAAGGTTCTTATCAAAGCACACAACCTCATCTTTGTCTCTGTCACCATTTATGTTACATTTCAACCCTTGGCATCTTGTCTTTCCATTTTACTGCTCTGCCTAGAAAGTTTTTCCTTCTTCACCATTTTGATGCCTGTCATATCCCCATATCCCTTTCTCTTCTTCAAAGTTTTCAACCCTTGACGTATATTAGAAGCACTACAGAACACTTTAAAAGATGCCAGTACCCAGATGCTGACACTGTGACTCTTTCCTCCCAAATGAAACACTTGCTCCTGGAGTGAGGAGGGAAGCTCGTAAGACCCAGGAAACTTACAGTTCCCAAAGCTATTCTTCAAGGTTATTCAAACAGTAACAGTTGCTGGGGAGAAGCAACTCTGTGGCCAACTGAGATGCCCTTAAGTTACATAGAGAACTCTAGGAAGTAACATAAGTAGTTGTCATTCAAGCTGACATGGTAGCCTTTGTGGTGAGGCAGCCACATGTGAGTTACACAAAGAGATCCTCCAAGTAACCTCTCAGTTGTGCTTCTGTGAAGTTGCCCTTGTAATCTCACTGGTCACCAAGCTAGGCTCAGATGGAATTGTTTCTTTGGTCAGTCATTACTCTATCTGGCATGCATAAACATTTGTCCACATCTCCCCAGTGAATCTGATTTTATTCTTAAAGGTAATGACTTCTGGGCATTTTTGATTTTTTGAGAGAGAGAGAGAGAGAGAGAGAGAGAGAGAGAGAGAGAGAGAGAGAGAGAGAGAGAGAAGACAGACAGATGAAGCGACAGAATGCAAATTTGAGTGTTAGACATTACTTTCTACCTTGTTTGAGACAGGGTCTCTGCAGCTGTGTAGGCCATTCTATATGGCCATTGAGTTTCCAGGGAGCCTCCTGTCTTGGCCTCCCATCTTGTCATAGGAGCAAGGGTGTTACATATGTGCATTACCATGCCTGGCTTTACATAGGCTCTTGAAATTTGACTTCAGGTCAATGAGTCACCTCCTCTAAATCCCTGAGCTAGGATATTAGTAGCCTTTTATATGTGTGTTTGTCTAGGTTTAAATTCTATGCTCCATGTTGGGTGCAAAATATTAATGTAATTATTAATTATTATATGTATATTCTGCAGTTTCTCTCTTATCCTGGCTGGGTTCCAAATAATTGAGACTGGACTATAATATTTATTTAACAAGCTTTAAGGTCACAAAAAAAAAAAAAACAACTGAGCAGTATTATTCTATTTTAATCCTCTCAGTTAATTTGGCTACCTCCCAGTCAAAATCCTAGTGATCCTAGTATTTTAGTGATCCTAGTATTTTAGCACTGATCTGGCTCTCTGGGCTCCAGGTGTTTTTTTTTTTTTCTATAGCACAATTCAAGTTTATTCCATTTGTTCTTGCAACATGAAACTTAAACACAGTATTAGTTAGCATTCAGATGTACATGAACTAGGATACTTATGAGAAACCCAACTGTGTCAAGGGAATGACATTGTGGAAACATGAACTCAAATATACCAAAAGTGCACAAAGCACTAGTCTTCCTCCNTACNGCTTAGAAAGATTGTTTCTCCATTTACAAAATAGAATCAGGACAATTTAAATTTTTTAAATTTTGCATGCAAAACACTGCAATTGCTTATTTATGAAGGAGGGCACTCTTACCAGCTTCTTCTATACACAACCAAGTATACAATATTACATGAAGAAAACAGCAGCTCAGCTGAAGTTAATAAAAATCAAGTACACATATATTGAAGCTCCTTTTATCTGGCTGGGGAAAGAAAGAAGTGACTAGAGGGCTACTTGTTTGCGCTTTCACATGCTGCAGTTGCTGCCTTTCTTCTGTGCCCAGCTGGTTCTGGAAAGGTGAGCTTGTGCACAGAACTACATGGGATATGCAAGTGCTGTGTTAGAACTCAAATCTACATATGCTGGCATGAAGCTGGGGGTGGGGGTGGGGGTGGGCAGATTCCAGGTGTTTTCTTGTGTTCTGGATTCTTTCCCTATGTAGGTAATCCCCACTTCCTCTCTCCCTCCCCCACTTCCCAGCTGGGAGGAAGTCCAGTCCTATTTTCTTCCTTGCTCAGTCACTGGCTAATCAGCTAGCCTTATTGCCCAATCAGGGAATAATTGGGGAGCAATATTTACACAACATTGAGACAGGAGATTCTTAGAATAAGGAGTACAGCCAGATACAGAGGCACAGAAATTAGCATTTGAATATATAATGTTTACACAGTGCACAATAACATTAGGGGTACACAAGGGGTCCTTCTTCAGCTTACTGGATACTTGGGACAACGGGTGAACAAAGTATGTCAGAACAAAGTATTGATGCTTTTAAAAGGTTGTCTAAGTTGAAGCTTTGCAAACTTTGCTACGCATTGGAACCATAGTTATTCCATGGGTCTCAGGCCTTAATATTTTGCATTTTAAAATTTATTTTGTGCATGTAGGGTGAGGGAATGTATGCATGTGTGTGCATGAGTCCAACCAGAGGTCAAGGTTAAGCATTTCTAACATGCTCCCAGGTTATGCTAGTGCTCCTGATCCACAGACTAGCTGAAGCAGGAAGGATTTGGGATGGATAATTCTGTAGGATCCTTCTGGCCTGTCAGTCACTGACCTCCTTTAATTACTTTATCCTGGGTGTAATGACTTCTAGATCTCGAACATATTGTTTCTGATTTCTCTCATATCAGTTTTTCAGTCCCAATAAAACCTCTTTCTATTTTAGTGCAACCACTAGTAATAAATTTAAATGTATTGAGCCAGTTCATTAGGGAGAGTATTTCACATCCCTAAAACAAAACAAATCAAAAAAACAAAAACAAAACAAAAAAAACCAAGCAGATGCTTTGGTAAAATGATATAATTTCTTTAAAATGTTTACGAATAAATTGGTAAGAAATCAAAGAAAAGTATTTTTCTTTCTTTCTTTCTTTCTTTCTTTCTTTCTTTTTTTTTAAGATTTATTTATTATATGTAATAAGTACACTGTAGCTGTCTTCAGACATTCCAGAAGAGGGCGTCAGATTTCATTATGGATGGTTGTGAGTCATCATGTGGTTGCTGGGAATTGAACTCAGGACCTCTGGAAGATCAGTCAGTGCTCTTAATCACTGAGCCATCCAGCCCAGAAAGGTATTTTTCATAGGAGTAAGGAAAACATGGCTTGTTTATATAAGAAACACTGTAGGTAGTGTTTCAAGATAGTGTCATGTTCAGATATGAGGCACCCAGAAGAATTTACAGTAACAGCAACAATGGTAACAATACTGATCATGAAGATAAGAAAGATTTATTAAGCACTTGCTCTCAGGAAGTACTTCAAACACTGACTATAATCTCTCACTCAGTTCTAGAATTATCAGTAATTACTATTTTCCATTCCCATTTTATAGGAAAGAAAAAAAAATCACTCAGAGGCTAGAGCTATTCATTGAGACTGGTGAAAGGAACCTTAGCTTGCTGTAGACATCTTTCGAGGACAGGGCGTTTCCCGGCTTGTATAGTCCACAGACTTTCAGCAGTATTTGCAAACATCAAATTTTCAAGGAAAATATTAATTCATGTGACTTCCTTTTGCCCCCATTTTCTTTTATAATATAATATAATTGCACTAATTCTTCTCTTCCCTTTATCCCTCTAAAACCTTCTACACATCCCCTCCTTGATCTCTTTCAAATTCATGGCTCTCTTTCTTTTAATTGCTGTTACATGCATGTATGTATATGTTTATACACATATATTCTGTAGGTCTGTCAGTCACTGATGTTCTTTTTTTTTTTTTTTTTTTTTTTTTTTTTTTTTTGGTTTTTCGAGACAGGGTTTCTCTGTATAGCCCTGGCTGTCCTGGAACTCACTTTGTANTGTCCTGGAACTCACTTTGTAGACCAGGCTGGCCTCGAACTCAGAAATCCGCCTGCCTCTGCCTCCCGAGTGCTGGGATTAAAGGTGTGCGCCACCACACCCAGCTACTGATGTTCTTCAGTTACTTTATCTTGGGTGCACTGACCTCTTGATCTTGACCGTATTGCTTCTGATTTTTCCCACATCAGTTTTTACAAACTACTCAGTCTGAACAAGGCCAGCTGCTCCCATATCCTCAGGGGTGACTACTGGTATTATACAGCCAATTGGTGTGCTCCTTCCTGGAGTACATTCTTTCTCCCACTCTGTGCATTCCTTAGTTGCCCTTAGCTCCATGTGTAGGGTTGAAGCCCTGTGAGTTTCCCCTGCCTACTTTGGCAGGCACATGTGACTTTTAATCTTGAATAGTTTGAAAATCCTGAAAACAATGAGCAGCAGAAGCTGGCAGTTTTTTTTCAGAGAGATTTTCCAGAAAAACCACTCCATCTTCTGTTTGAATCTTGGTGTCATTGCCAAGCTTCTTAGTTATTTATATTTCTGTGATGCTGACGATTAAGCATGGACACACGCATGTTAGGCAGGTGTTCTGCCATTAGGCTTACCCCTTGTCCTTTTTGTCCTCTGTATTAGTTCTAAGGTTCTCTTAGAATACAAGTTATATTTTCTCCCAACTTGAGCTTGTAAAGGATTGATCCTATCACCATTCTACATTCAGTCTCCATGGTGGAGCCATCTTGAACTCTTAAGTAAGCTTGTAATGTAGGCAGCTTGTCTATTGTACACATGAGGAGACAAAAGCATAGAGGAGTCTACCTGCTCACACACAGCTGTAGGTGGTGGAGGAGCAGATTCTGGGATTCCAGCTGTTGTCTTGTTGTTCTCTTCCTGGACTCAGAACATGAGTATTCACATATTTATCCCAGGAAGTGGGAGCTTTGTTTTTCGAGGCCCCAGCTTTACTCATGCCCACCCCCTTACTCCTGCCGTCCTTGCTTCTCTCCTGAGGAGCCTCCTTGGTAACATCATCTCATTGTACACTTGGGACCACGGAGGCCCTGAGAGATGAGGACTCTCTCCCAGTACTGAGATGCTCAGTGCAGATCACAGCATCCTCCTCTGGAAAGTGGCTGTGAGGTTAATGCGCCGTTATCCCAGAGCTAGTGCCAAGGTACTTGGCAAGGACCAGATGCTGGGATACTCATTTCTAGATGCCGTAGACCTCATTTCTAGCTCTGTTTTTAGGAAAAACAGAACTGCTCTCTGACAGGAAAGCAAATCTGCAAATTAGGTGTCCTCTCCATTAATTAGCACAGTGAGTGTAAACAGATTTATTTCAAAGAAAAAAAAAAATCTCCAAAGGTTAATGCTACCCACTGCAATCAAGTCTTACAGATCAGGTGAGATGCACCAACTGCTTTAAAACATACCTCATCTGCTGATTTGCTTTGGGATTTGTAGAAGACACATGTCACATGTTTGGGACATGCAGTATGCTGATTTTTGTGGAGATTCAAGAATGCATTACGTCTTATCTGTTTCTGATAGCTTCACCTAACTTCTTTACAACAACCTCTTACCAATATATAGAGTGAACATCTAGGTAGTTTAGGGGATGTTCGTCCCACCCATAGACTGCTTTTCTAATCACACACACAAACACACACACACACACACACACACACACACCATATACACCCCCTCCACACTCACATAGTTGATCTTCAAAGAAGAAAAGGTTCCTGAGAAGGTAACCTTTGTACTAGGGTCCCAGCTCTCTACTATGATTGGACCTATGGTGATCACAGTCCGGCCAATCCCTTGGTTTGTCAGCAACCAATCAGATTTTCTCTTTTGAGAATTTGCAATAGTAACACAAGGGAACACAACAAGCCAGAGAGGTCCAGTGGACTCTTTAATGCATGGAATCTACAGATTTGAGGAGACAGAGGAGAATGATGTGGGAAAGAACACAAGCTTTGCCTGTCTCCAGAATGCATGCGTGTGTGTTGTGTGTAGTAAGCGCATAGTAAGTGCATACATTCACATTTGTGTGGGCATGTGAAGGCCACAGTCAAGGGCAAATGTCTTCCCCTGTGGATTTCTATCTTACCTTTGTGAGACAGTCTTGTTACTAAAGCTGGAGCTCACCAACCGGCTCCACATTGGTTTTGCGCTCCTGATAGCTGCTTGTCTCCACGTATTACTTCTTCATGCTTTTGTGTGGGTGCTGAGGATTAGATCTCAGGTCCATACCTGAGTGTGAGAGTCTGGATTTTCTACACACCTTTCTGCTTGAGTGGATTTCTACTCGCTGAAACCTAGTGCTCTGTGAATGGAATTGAATGGGAGAACATGTGGTCGTTTATACTTAGTGTGGTAACTGATGTCAATGACATACCATTTAGAACTTTTTTTAGGAGCTTAGGAGGTTTTTTGTTTCTTTGGGGTTTTTTTAGCCTGATAGTGTCACATGATATCTTCAGAGTAGAGCCAAGTTTTGTTCAGACACATGACTGCTGTTTGACCAAGTAACAAATCCACATCACTATAGACAGCCTTTTACAGCCTTGCACACAGCCAAGTCACTGACTAATAGTCACAATTATCCAGCTCTGGGTGACTTACATTGTTGACTTCTCTGACTGAATTTTTAGAGTTTGGTTCTCCTAGGTGCTCTGCCACAGCATGAACAAAACACATGGGGAAGTTAAAATCAGCTGGTCTTGCTGTCTTTTGAGTTCTAACTGTAAATCCAGTGGGAAAAATGGCTTTTAGGTTGATCAAGAGGTCTCACTAAGATATAACCCTGTGCCTCACCCAGAGCCCAGAGTCCTTCTGCAGAGGCAACAGAAGTTGAGGAGATTGCTAGCAATTCCTTCCCAATCTGGATCTCACCAGCTGTGGATTTTCTGTCTCTTGTTGGTGTTTCTTCATCTAGAAAAAGAGTATTTATGATGTCTGTCCTGTGTAATTTTCACTATGGCTGTGGAATCCACTGGTCAAACAGAGGAGCTCTACCACAAGCTAGAAGGATAAAGAATGTCCTCCGACCTCCCTCCTGGCAGCACAAGGCTCCTCCAGGATTCCAGTCCTGGGCCTCTCTTTTTTTCTCTTAACCCTTTCTAGTCCACAGCTCTCTGAGTGAGACAACATGCTCCTTCACTGGAGTACTTAGTAAGGTGTTTCTCTGTATTAAGTACTAAGTACTGGAGTACTTAGTAAGGTGTTTCTCTGTATTAAGTACTAAGTACTGGAGTACTTAGTAAGGTGTTACTCTGTATTAAGGACATTTATTTGATTTTTTGAGGTAAGGCTTCATAAAGCCTAGGATGGCCTAGATCTCTCCATCCTACTGCCTCCACACCCTGGGTACTGGGATCTAGATTTAGAACACATTGTTCTGCAGGGACTATCGATCAATGGCAAACTTATTTATATTTTTTTGTCAACTTGAGCCAACAGGGAATCAGTCACCACCCACTATCTTTTTTTTTTTTTCTTTTTTTGTTTTTCCGAGACAGGGACCACCCACTACCTTATCCAAAGAGGACTTTGCAGTGTCGGAAGCCTCCTGGTGAGCACTCCAGCAGGGGAACCTCACCTCAGGGAGCCCTCTGTCTTTGTCTAGGTGCTGCCTAACTGCTCCAGCTGTGTGTTTTCAGACAGTTTCCAGGGGAATCTACTGCACATTCAGGACCAGAACTTGCTGATATTGTAGAAATCCTCATTTTACAGATGAGGCCGTGGTTTCCCACACCCTGATCCTACATTCTTGCTTCAGTCAGTTTGTATTTTTTCTCCTCCTTACAGTCACAATGTTAGTTCATGTGTTAGTTTGCAGATAGGTCTTCTGTTGTCTTCTTGGCCTTGTTTGTTTTGCTCTCATTTGTTTATTTGAGATGGTGTCAAGCTAGCTTTGAATTCACAGTCCTCCTGCCTCAGCCTTCTGAAAGCTGGGATTAGAAGCACGCTCCACCATGCCTTGATACTTGTGCTCTTCTGGAAGTCTGAGGCCTGTTGGGCAAAGGGTGTCAGCTTCTCTGTCTGACTGAGAGGGGCCTTCACACTTTGCTATTAGCCCCTCAGATGGATCTGCACTTCTTGAAAGTGTTTTATATTATACCATCTTGCTGGAGGCTTCTCTTTGGCTTTCCATCCCTTTGCTGCCTGTATAGTCCATGCATCCTTCAAAGATCAGCTCAAATAGCACTGCCTTCATGATGTCTTTGGGGAATATGCCTTCATCTAAGGCACTTCTCTTTGAGTTCATGCTGTGCTTCGTCATTGACTTTGTGTACTTCTCAGATACTGAGCTTCGAAGACTTTGATCTCCATGTGATCCCATTTTATAGACCTGTGTGCCTCCCCACATGATAGCTACTTATCCTTCTGTGCTGTGCCGGATGTACAGCAGGCATGTGTGGCATGAGTGACTGTATGATTCAACTTTGGTAAAGTGACTTTTCCAAGATCATTTAGCTATCTCGTAACTTAAATATCCTGTTTATTTTATTCTAAGCCATGTTCTGTGGTTGGCTACCTCTTCTCAGTTTCATGGAACCCCCTTCTTCATGGTTCAGGACCACTCTATCCTAGAATTCTATCTTTCTGCCTGATATCCCACCTTCTAATCTTGCCTCAGCTCATGGGACATAGGCCTTTTTATTGACATGTGATGCTTCCATACAGAACATAAGAGATTCTTTCTACAGGAAGAGAATCCACATCCTTGACCCTGGTATTCTACACCATTCCAAGATACTCATTTTGTTTAAAGGTCACTCAAAAAATGTCAAACTTGAAAAAAAAATTAGTTCTCTTATCAAGGGTTATCTGTATGATAATTCAGAAAAAAAAAAAAAGAGCAAAACAATTGTGAAAAGGTTTGAGAGAAGAAAAGATGAATGACAGTTGTTCCACCAAAGTAAAGCAGAGAACAACCAACCACTTAGTCCCCGAATCAGAATTCCAGAAGGCTCTGGCAAAGCTACAGGTATATCAAGAAGAGAAAAGGATAAGACAAGCTGCAGTGGTTTTCTAAAAGTACCTGTGTCCCTGGTGTCTGTCATGGCTGCATCCTTTTACCGCACAGGCTCGGTGCAGCCTGGCTTAGCAAGGGTTAAGGACGTTTATTTTCTATTATCATCCTATTAAACTCTGAATGCTACAGCTTTACTAGCTGACTGTATTAGGTTTAATCTCCCAAGTTCCCCTCGTCTCATTTAAGCTGCATGGTTAATCGACTAAGGGCTAATTGAAAATAAAGCACGAAGTGTGTGGTGGCGAAGGCTGTAATACAGGCCTTACGTCCTAAGTTTCTGATGAGCTCTGTGGGCTCACACTCATTAAAGGCTTTCCCATTGATTACTAGCACTTGGTTCAGGCCAGTGAGTTAGCACCTAGCGTGAGCTCTTTTGGAATCTCTCTCTCTCTCTCTCTCTCTCTCTCTCTCTCTCTCTCTCTCTCTATATATATATATATATATATATATATATATATATATATATATATATATATGTGTGTGTGTGTGTGTGTGTGTGTGTGTGTGTGTCTTTCTCTGTTTCTCCCCCAACCCCCTCTCCCTTTTTTACTCTCAGAAGACTAGCTTTCTTTAACTGTTTATTGTCTTAAATTAACTCTTTTCAGATGAACCCCAGAAAAGCAGTTTCTTGGCCTGTCTGCTTTTGGGAAAGGAGAGGGAAGCTGCAAGACTCACAGCAATAGTGGCTCCTCTGCCGACCCTACTTCTTCCCACCACATACCTGTTCTCTGGCCAATGACGCTTCCTGATTGTGAGCTAAGCACCTGGTTCTGCTTTTCCCCCATTTCTATTGAAGGCAACACTGTCCAGGGATGGTGAAACAGAAATATTTAGCACACAGGGTGTTGTAGTCATTCTCATGATCAAAATGGGAAAACAAATCATTGTTGATTCCACAGTCTTGGATCTCTGAGCTCTAGTTCTCAGGTGACCTTAGGACTCAAGAGTCATGCTTGAGGTGGGACTTGTTTATGATTCCAGCAAGACTTAGAAACAAGCAGCCAGGCCGAGGGATGAAAAGAAAGTTATGAAGATAATAGTGCCTATACAGTGTTTTGGACTGGTTCATGTGAGGCAATATGTTACTAGACTCTCTTGGAAGTACACAGGGAAGGGGTGTGCTATGTGGCCAGGGAAGTAGATTGTGGAGAAAGACGTCGAGTATTGACCAAGTCTATATATTCTGGCCCCAGTCATGTGACAAGTGTGTCTGGCCTTTTGGAAAGGGTCTGGCTGCTTCTGGGCATCAGACACGCCAGTGCAGAAAGCATGTGTGGGGGATCCTCTGATTGTGGAAGATGACAGTGTTTAAAGAGGGCTCCAACTCGTGTCAGTGTCCAGGAATACAATGCCATGGTGCAGACGGCCTAGTTAAGAAAGAAGAGTGCCTTGGAGATCGGCGAGAACAATCACAAAGCCTGTTGCTTTTCAGCATAACCTGGCAGCACCAGCTCAGCTGACTTTCTGCTTCTCTGTTCCGTCCTCTCTGCTTTGCTGATTGTAATGAGGAGTGGCTATCAGTAGCTTATATTTCCCCTTTTCCATGGATTTACGTGCCCAAACCATTTGGTTGTGATTGTGAAATGTGATTAGGTTAACAGCTCTCCTGCAGCTGGATAGCCTCACTGAAGGCACTGATAACGTGTCTAATTAATGGGCATGTCATTCTCTACCTGGAGCTTAAGTTAATTTAACTCCTAACTTGGGTGGCTAAGAGGTTAATGAGAAAGCAGAAGATAGGACTCCATGAGTGTGCTCATGGGTAAATCCAAAGGTGACTATGCCCTTCAGTGTCATGGCTTATCCTCCACTGGGTGACAGAGGCTTCTGAAAGTCACACACCCAGCATGTGCTCACCATGCCTACACAGCAGGAGGTTGCATCGAGGACCACTTGTTCCTGTAGGTGACAGTAGCTCACAACTCAAGCTGAATGAAGAGAGTGACAAGCATGGAAGGACATTTGTCCCTGGCTTTGAGTGATGATAGCAACATGAGACAGGATGTATATAACTTGAGCTTTGCTGCATTTTATACTATTTTGAATTATCACTCAACTAACAACTTTTCCCGTGTCTACATTTCAATGTGTCTGAGAGTACATGCACATTTTTTTTTGTTGTTGTTGTTTTTTTGAGACAGGGTTTCTCTGTGTAGCCCTGGCTGTCCTGGAACTCACTCTGTAGGCCAGGCTGGCCTCGAACTCAGAAATCTGCCTGTCTCTGCCTCCCAAGTGCTAGGATTAAAGGTGTGCACCACCACCGCCCGGCAGTACGTGCACATTCTTCTTGTGGTGCACATGTAGAGATTGGAGGAAACTTGGGGTGCTGGTCTTTGCCTTCCATCTTGTTTAAGGCAGTCTCTTGGCCACTGTGTATGCCAGGCTAACTGGCCTAGGAACTTCCGGTTCTCATGCCTTTGCCTCCTATTTCCTGTAGATGCAGGGATTAGAGCTGCTTGAATTCTTTGGAGATCTTATGTGCAGGTTCTGGGCACTGGAATTCAGGTGGCCAGGCTAGTGTAGCAATTGCTTTTACCCACTCAAATACCTTCCAGCCATAAAAAAAAAAATCGTTACAATTCTGATAATTGCGTATGTACATTTATGATACAATTACACAGGGTAGGGAGCTTTGTCATTTTGACCACCAAGTCAGTTCGTGACACTAAGGACAGTCACACCATTGTGCTACTGTTAACACTATTTACCCCAGTGCTCCCTTCATCTTGCAGAGCTCCCCATCTTTGACTTCCAGAAATCACCATTGTACCTCGGTCCCTGTCAGGGTAGTCACTTAGGCCATGAATGTGGTCTCTTTGGCAGAACCATACAGAATTTATCCCGCCAGCTACTGGCTTGTTTCACTCCACTCATCCCCCTATGGTTCACCCATGTCATGTCTTATGTCAGAACCTTTCTTTTTAGAGCTCAAAACAATAACCCATTGTAGCCATATACCTTGTTTTATGTATCTGTTGATGGACACCTGGGTTACTGGGTTATTGTGAGTAATGCTGCCACACACATCGGTATTCAATGTTTGTTCATTTTTCTGTTTTAAATTATTTTGTGTGTATATCCAGAAGAGGAATTGCAGGATAATAAAACAATTCTGCTTTTGCTGTAAGTGGACTTGCCATAGGTTTCCACAGGAAACTCATGGTTTTATAGTCCCACAAATGGAACACAGGGTCCCAGTTTTCTCACACCTTCACAGCATACATTTTCCCTTTCCCTGTCTTTCCATCCTTCCCTATCTGTATTAGGCAGTTGTCTTAGTCAGGGTTTCTATTCCTGCACAAACATCATGACCAAGAAGCAAGTTGGGGGAGGAAAGGGTTTATTCAGCTTACACTTTCACATTGCTATTTATCACCANAGGAAGTCAGGACTGGAACTCAAGGAAGTCAGGAAGCAGGAGCTGATGCAGAGGCCATGGAGGGATGCTGCTTACTGATTTGCTTCCCCTGGCTTGCTCAGCTTGCTTTTTTATAGAACCTAAGACTACCAGCCCAGAGATGGCATCACCCACAAGGGGCCCTCCCACCCTTGATCACTGATTGAGAAAATGCCTTACAGCCAGATCTCATGGAGGCATTTCCTCAAGGGAGGCTCCTTTCTCTATGATAACTCCAGCTTGTATCAAGTTGACACACAAAACCAGCCAGTACAGCAGTGTACATTAGAGGACCAGAACTTATAGAGTCGAATGATTTTACAGCCTGTGGTCCAAAAAATGGTTGTCTACCAACAGAAGTCCAAGCATTTAGTAGGTGTTCAGTCCATGAGGCTGAATGTTTCAAGTGCTCTTCAGTATTCCCTGTAAATCCCAAGCTATTAGGCCCTAAGGCCAGTGAAGGAAGGGACTTGCCCGAGAAAGCAAGAACAAGGAGGCAAAGAGAAAGATGTCTTTCTTCTTCCACGCGTATCTCTTGACCACCAGCAGAAGATGTGACCCAGGTCAAAGGCGGATCTTCCCACCTCTAAGATACAGATTAGAAGCAGGTCTTCCCACTGCAGGTCTTCCCACTGCAGGTCTTCCCACTTCAAATGATTTCATTAAGGAAAGTCTCTCACAGGTGTGCCTAGTTACTTGAATTTGTGTTAACTCAAATGTAGGCAAGTTGACAACAAAGAATAACTGTCACAGTACTGTCATAGGCACAGAGTTAATAAGAGTTAACAGTTCACTGGGATTTTGATTTGAATTCCCCCCTCAATGATTTTAACGAATGTGTGTGTGTGCATGTGTGTGTGTGTGTGCACGTTCACGTGAACATGTGCATTATGTATGGTCTACATTTTACTAGATTTGGAAATATAGTCCACAATGTGACCAAGAAGAGGCTACTCAAAGAAGCGTCAAACTTTGGGCTGGACTGATGTTTTGTCTGCATTTCCAGCCTTCAGGAGGCGGGAGGACCTGGAGTTGGAGGTCAACCTGGTGTGTAGAGAGACACTTTGTCTCAGAACAAACAAGTCAAAACAAATCCTCCCCAACAGAAAGAAAAAGAAAGCAAAGAGAGGGAGGTCAGCATGGATTAGCTCGTCTGAACTGTGAGGGGGTGGCAGAGTTCACCAAGGGCAGTGGCTCACACAGGTGCCATAGCTGGTTAGAGGCAGGTCTCCTGCCCTCCAGACACTATCAACCTATGTTTCCTACATCCCTTAAGACTCATGAGGGGCAACTGCAGGTACCACCTTCTAGAGACTCTGATGGGCACCCAGATGAGGTCTAAGAGTTGGGGACATCAGGTGTCTGCTGTGCAGACGGGTAGGCAGTCCTCTGGTTAGAGCCACATTCTGTACGCGTATAGTTCCTTCTTGAGTTCAAAGGTGGCCATCATGAATTTGGTGGTTTGCTGCTGTTAGAGATTACGGTGGGCTTGACATTTGTAACAACACAAATTCATCTAACAAGTCAGGACATAGAGGTCTCCTATTTATCTCACTGGGCTAAAATCCTGGAGTAGGTAGGGCTGGCTCTTTCTGGAAGCTCTTTCTGGTTTCTCAAGGCTACGTGAATTCTGTGGCTTGTGCAGCCCCTTCCTCCAATTTCAATATCAACCACAAAGCATCTTCACAGCCCTTCCTCATGTGTCTCTTCTTCTGCCTCTCTTATTTTAAAGATCCACTGGGAGGACACCAGGCTTATCTGGGCAGGCCAGGACAATAGCCTTATTGTATATTATTATTGTTATCGTTTTCTTCGTGCTAGAGATTGAGCCAGGACTTCACACACGTACAGGGTAAGCACTGTACCACCAATCTACATTCCGGCCATACTCATTCTAAGTCAGCTGAACACCAAGCTTTATTTAAACCTGTAATCCTATCTCATCTTTACACGCACTATATTCTGTTTCTAGTTTCTGGGGACAGGGACATTGGCATGTTATCATTTGTATTATTCTGTCTGTAACTACAAAGAAAACTATCATCAGGTTGGAGCTTATGAAAGACATGAAGAAAGAGGTGACACTTGAATGAATGCTCTCTGTCCGTATCTCGTCTCTATCTACTCCTCTTTAACTCACAAAGCAACCGTTCTCTTCTCATTGACAAAGAGGGGATTCCATGGTGGAAATTCTTTACATGTCTGCGTCTCCACATATTCATGCCTACATGTGTCAATCCGAGTGCATGGTGAGGAGCAGATCTAGGTCATGGGAACTTTGCCTGGTTAATTTCATCCAATTTATTCAGTAGGCTTAAAGAGTTTTAGTTAGCACTGTACTCCAAGGAGTTAAAAGAAAACGTAAGACCTGGAGATATGCTAGAAGTCAAACCTACCAATGAGAGAGGCTCAGAAGCCAATATGCTAACTACTAAGTCAGATGTAATGAAACGGCAGTATAATTTGTTAGTTTAGCTGGGACGTTGCAATGAAAGAGGCAGTGCTTGGTTGTCTTGGCTGAAGTATTAATAGTTACAGAGGCTTCATGGAAGAGGAAAGCCAGGAGGGAGAGATCAGAGGGGGACAGCACACAGGAGATCTGGGGACATCGAATAGATCTAAGAATATTCATGAGTTAGTAGAGAGGAATGCAAGTCTCAATATAGTGTGTGGTCCTGCGTCTATTCTCATCTCCCAGAGGAGAAACCTACTGATTTATTTGCTTGATTTGATGGCAATCTTTTCTTTTCCTGTGGGAGAGTTTCATACATGCATATCATGTATTTTGATCAAATCTCCAGTCCTACTCACCAATACTTTCCTATCCCCCCCCACCTCATCTCTTCCAATTCTCATGTGTTCTTTAAAAAAAAAAAAAAAAAAAAAAACCTACCGAGTCCCTTTAGTGCTTCCAGTATGTGCGTGGGTGTAGGGCCATCTCCTGGAGCTGAGTAACCTCTCAGGCATCACACCCCTGAAGGAAACTGAGTCTGTCTTTCCCAGCATCCTGACGGCAGTCTTGGTGAAACCTAATAAACACTCCAGGATCATGGGGAGACCAGAGGGCGACAGCAGACAGGAAATCTGGGGACATCAGCCAGCTCTAAGATAGATAGCTGGAGAGAAACGTTTTCCACCTCAGACTTGGCTTTGGCTCTTATCCCCTACTCTGGCCCTCCCCACTTTTCCCATTCATGAGTAGACCTGTTAGTTCCTCTGTATCCAGCCTCTGCTCCGAGCACGCTCTTCGGGAGCTCTGTTCTCCAAGTCCGTAAGAGTCACAGTTGACTTGGCTTTTCTCCAGGGATCCTTTCTCAGCACCCTGCCCTAGAAATGCGAAGGGAGATATATGGAGAGTGACAATGTGGGTCACAGCACCCAAAGATTCCTGACATGAAGGTGATCCTGAAGCTTGTCCTTAAAATGCAGATTTTGTGAAGGCTTCTATCTTAGTGGAAAATTACTTAATCAAAATTCATAGGCACAAGCCCTGTTTTTTTTTTTTTTTTTTTTTTTTTTTTTTTTGTGGTGGTCTGCAAGAGAAGATAGGGAGCAAGAATGAAAAGTTTCTCTTTGGATTATGAAGCTTTTCATTTTTACTATCTGAACCTTTCTTCTTCTGTGTGGCTACATAACGCCGTCTACCCCTGAGCTTGCAATCTCTGATCTCATCTACCAGAGTTGAGGATTACCAGGTATAGGACTGCATGCATGTACGTGCCATGCCACTTGGGTTGTCCTTTCTTGGCTTATAAAGGTGTGTTTGTAAGATCTGTTTTGTAAGACTTTGTTTGTAAGACTTGTTGCATGATACAGAAGGACTTCTCTTTATAAAAATAATGGAGCCACTGAATTTAAACCCCTTCTTCCATATCATTTTAATGTGATGGATGGCAGACCTATTGTGCACTAGCTCAGTAGTTTACATACAGAGTGTCAAAGAGGACACACTCATATGCTGACCCTGCAAGTGGGCACAGAATTTTCCAGGTTTCTGGTTTTTTTTTTTTTTTTTTTGTCTCTGCCTTTCTTTGCAGATGTTTTCTTTTAAAAGGAGCCCAAGGTTAAGAGTGGATAATTTGTTGCCTTTGCCCAGAGCCGCTTCTTGGGAAGGCTGTTTTCCTGGGCTATGCAGGCAGGCTTGATAAGGATACAGCTTTATCTTTGAAAGTGTTTGCCCTTTTCTATCTCCTGTGCCTGAAATCTTTCCAGGGTTAATTAACACTGCTACAAAGTGGAAATAAGAAATGGCAGCTGAAGGGAAAAAAAGAGCTCAGAGCCAGAAGCAAAGGAGAGAAGACATCACTTGTAGTCTGAAAGCACTTGAGCCATTCAGCCGCAGGACGAACTGTGTTGGTCCTTCTTACGTACTTATGAAAAAGGCAGGAGATCCAGCTAGGTGCCAGTGTAGTCTGGACTCTCCTGGAGTTATGTTATGACCTCAGTGAGGACAGAAACGTCACAGCTGACCTCACAGTACTGTCTGAGCACTTCCAGGCATTATATTAAAGCTATGTTAGGGATTCTCATCTTCAGAGTGATGGATAATGGGATAATTCTTTCTTACAGGGGCTGTACATCTTCAGCAGCACCCCCAGTTTCTGCTTACTAGATGTCATAAACACCCCTGTTCTTCAAAGTATGGTAACCTCAAATATCTCCAGATGTTCCAGATAGCCCCGGGAGGGCATACTATTAGTCTACACGGATCATCTTGTAGGAACTCCACTGTACGAGAGACACTACGATCAGCCCCATTTGGCCACTATGAATGCTCAAAGGTAAAGAATAGAAGGTAATAGAAGTTTAAGCAGTGAGAGGCCTAAGCACAGAACTAAGCAGTCTCCGATGTCAAATTGTATGCTCTTCTTGCCAGTAAGTGGCCACTCCAGTAGTTTTATGCCATCTTGGCTAAACAAATCCTGGTCATGTTATGTTATCTTGACCACAGAACCAAAAGTGTTAGCAGACTTTGCTCCTTGAGGTACAAACATCTTCAGATGCTGCCTGGTCCACAGTGTCCTATTATAGAAAAGGATTTAAAACACACTCAGACATACAACGATAGTAGTAAGTGCCTGTCCTGGGCATCACTAGCATGGCTCAGTGTAACATTTTGTTGTATTTGCTCAAGAGACTAATTCAAAAGGGTTATATCACAATGATTTCCAGTTGGCTCCTCATTGCCTTCCTTTCCAGAGATCATCCTGAATTTGGTCTATCACACTCATGAATATTTTCATACCCCATTGCATGCAGCTGTCACTAATAATGCATTGTAGGGTTTGTTTTTTTTTTTGCATTTACAAACATCACTTGAATGTTATTAGGGTGGAATTATCATGATGCTCTTTTTTTTTTTTTAACTTTCTTTAAAATGTTTATTTTGAAATGATTTAAAAATTACCTGGTTTCCTTTAACTGGTACTAACTTACATTATTGTGTGTATTTGCCAAAACTGAGAAACCAACTATTACTACTACTAACTAATCTTCAGGTTTTATTTAGGTTTTTCTAGTTTCCCCAGTAGTGTTTCTTTTCTGTTTTGGGATTCAACCCAGAGATAAACCACATTGTATTTAGCTAAATTCTCATTTCTCTCTCCCTCCCTCTCTCTCTCCCTCCCTCCTTCCCTCTCCCTTCCTCCCTTCCTTCCTCCCTCCCTCCCTCCCTCCCTCCCTCCCTCTCTGAGATATACTACATGTTTCTCAATGGGCTCAGTGGTTCTTATGTATTTAGAATCAACTTTAGAACAGACAATCACTGCCTGAAGACATTCTGTTCTGTTCGCTACTCGCATCCCGTTTCCCCTACCCCTGCCATATGCAAACCACTGCGCCTGTGCATGTTTGCCTATTTAGAGCTTTTCCCATGGAGAGAATCACACACCACGTGGTCCTTCCTTCGGGATTGCCCTCACTTGTCCCAGTGTTCTCAGGACGCATCCATGTCGTTTCATAGAGTGACAGCTCATTCCTTTTCACGTGTGGATGGTACGTTACTGAGCTTGTCACTGTCATTTGACAGATGGCGGTGTCTATTTTGCCTTGGCGATTATGCTGCTAGGGGCACACAGTGTGGGCTTTTGGACACAGGTGCAGTTTGACTACTCTTTAGTACATACATAGGAGTGGAGTTACTGGATCTCTTGGGTACTTGTTTATCAGAAGGAGTTGCCATTTGATATTCTTACTGACAGTGTACACGGGGTTGACTTTGTCAACATCCATTCCAGGGTTTGCCATCTGACTTATTAGACCCATTATAATGTAAAGTAATAAAATGATTTCTATCCCCATTAGTTTCCAAATGAATGAGACTCAGACTATAAAAATAAATTTATTTATTTAAGCAGCATTGGCAAGGTTACTGGGGGATGACCCCTAAATCTGTTTTTCTATATGCTAGACTGTCTTCTTTCCAGCTGCTTTCCCTAAGTCCTTGCTCTTTGAGTCTCTCTAGGGTTACTTCTGCTCCAGCAGTCTGTCCTGTGGGGGAGGGGGTGTTTCATTTGGGCATCTGCTCCTGGTCCATCACACCTAATGGAGACCTTCTGTCCTCTCTGTCTTCCTTCTCCTAGCCTCCTTTCCCCTTCTTTTCCTCGTCTCTTCTTCCTTGTGCTCCCTACCCGGGACCCCCAGCCCCGTAACTGAAATTCTGCCTCTTTCTCTTCTCCCCAGTAATTGGCCATAGCCATTTCTATTTAACCAATAGCTTTAAGTTGGGGAGCAAGGATTGCATAGCACCACTTGGTGTTTGTGAGGCAACCAGATCTTGGGGGGGGGCAGCATTTAGCATTTGAATACATAGCAGCACCAGACCAACCCCCAACATTACAGTGTTTGTGAAATGGTATGCCATTATAATTTTGATTTTAATATTCCTGAAAATGCCCTTCAGGCTTGCTGGCAGCCTAATCTCACAGAAGCATTTTCTTAATTGAGGCTCCTTTCTCAAATGACAGTCTAGCTTGTGTCAACTTGACATAAAACTCACCAGCACTGTACATATCTGCCTATCATTTATCTATCTATCCATCTACACACACACACACACACACACACACACACACACACACACACTTGTGCTATATGGTCCTTTGTAACTGTCTTCACTTGTCCCAATGTTTTTAGAGCTTATCCATGCTATATCATAGATTAATAATAATTTATTTCTTTTTATGTTTGGATTATATAGATATGTGTTCATTCATCCACTCACGGGTGAACATTTTATTCTAAATCTTGGATATTATAAATTGTGCTGCTCTAAATGTGGAATGCAGGTATCTAAAGAAGAGATCTCATTTCTTCTGGACACAGGCTCGTGGGATTGCTGGATGCTAAAGCTCTGAACTGAGAGGAAATCGTCACTCACTCTTCTTTTCTTTTCTCCCAGTATTGTTCCTGAGATATACTTAGCCCTATTTAATGTTTTACAAGTTAACACTGTATATTATCTCACTGTAAACATTTAAAAGTATTTGCATATGACGGAATTTATTCAGCTATAAAGAAAAATGAAATTATAAAATTTGCATGAAAATGGATGGTGCTGGAAAACAGATTAAGTGAGAAAACCTAGGATCAGTGAGAGAGAGAGAGAGAGAGAGAGAGAGAGAGAGAGAGAGAGAGAGAGATGCCCTCTCTTACACGTGGGTCCTACCTTCTAATTCTGAACATATATATGTGATATGATAATTGCCCCAGCCCCAAGTATCATCCATTTATTCTGCCAAGTACTTTGTTTTCCTTGTCCAGAATTGAGTTCAGGAGAGATGTCTCTTTAGCATCTTTCCTTGTCTTCAGGGTAATGAATGCTAACCAAGTCATAGTTTCTGGTTTTTGTTTGTTTGTTTATTTATTTTGCTTTGTTTTGTTTGTTTGATTTTTACCCCCTCCAAGACAGGGTTTCTTTGTGCCATAAGGGCTGACCTGGAACTTGCTTTATACATCAAGCTCACAGAGATCCGCTGCTTCTTCCCAAGTGCCCTGATTAAAGGTTTGCACCACCATGCGTGGCACATGCTTTGTTTATTTCAGTAAAATTCCCACTTTCCAAACAGCTGAGGCCTCCTGTGACTACTGTCTTTTCTCTTTATGATCTACCCCCAAAGCTAATCACCCTTTCCCCCACGTAAGCAAAGAGGAATGTTGAGAAAGGTGTGGGAGGCGGGTGGTTGGCAACCACAGGAGAAAGAAACCTTCACATCCTCTAGCAGGATGTTGAGCAAATAAGTCACATAGGAAGAAATCAAAAGATTTACACGTGCCCTCAAACACCCACTTCTACATCAGCTCTCCCTGCTGTGTAAGCTAGAGGCCTCGCCTGACAGCAGGGCTTTGCCAAAGACTTGTCTTGTCTCACATCAGCCCCACCCAGTTCCTGGGACTCAATTTTCACATCAGCAGTGGCACGCCTTATGAGTGCCCCAACTGTTATCAGGAATGTCACATGGAAGTGGAGAGGACGTTATTCCCTATGTGAAGCCAATGAACTTTACTCTTTTTGGGGGTGCCGCTGAAAGGTGGGAGAAAGAGAAGTACTACTTTAGAGACTTGCTGGTCATAGAGTCCATTAATCCAGGGACTTGCTGGCTAGAGGGTCCTTTCATCCAGGGACTTGCTGTCTGCAAACGTCATGTCTTTTCAGTCATCACTTAGTCCTAGTTGATACATTGACATTTTGTGCTGGTTAGGATTCTTCTCAGTGGGAACTGAGGTGGGAATTCACCTTTCCTTACCTTGTTCATTCACTAGGAAATCCCTTCACCAAGATAGGAAACAAAGAAACCCACAGGTCTGGAGGAGGAACTTTCCCCTTTGGAGTAGGGTTTCTTTCTTTCTTTCTTTCTTTCTTTCTTTCTTTCTTTCTTTCTTTCTTTCTTTCTTTCTTTCTTTCTTTCTTTCTTTCTTCCTTTCTTTCTTTCTTCCTTTCTTTCTTCCTTTCTTTCTTTCTTTATTATTTATTATATGTAAGTACACTGTAGCTATCTTCAGACACCCCAGAAGAGGGCATCAGAT
>NC_034604.1:66658380-66734685 GCF_900095145.1 Mus pahari | reverse complement strand
GATGGTTGTGAGCCACCATGTGGTTGCTGGGATTTGAACTCAGGACCTTCAGAAGAGCAGTCGGGTGCTCTTACCCACTGAGCCATCTCACCAGCCCCAAGAGTAGGGTTTCTTGATATTGCCTCTGTTGGCCTGTGGTTTGAATATGCTTGGCTCAGGGAGTGGTACTACTAGGAGGTGCAGCCTTGTTGGAGGAAGTGTGTCACTGGGGGTGGGCTTTGAGACCTTCTTCCTAGCTGCCTGGGGACAGTCTTCTGTTTGCCTTTGGAATTAGATGTAGAACTCTCAGCTCCTCCAGTGCCATGCCTTCCTGGATGCTTGCCATGCTTCCTGCCTTGATGACAATGGATTGAACCTCTGAACCTGTAAGCCAGTCCCAATTAAACGTTGTCCTTTATAAGAGTTGCCTTGGTCACGGTGCCTCTTCACAGCGGTGAAAATCCCAACTAAGACATGGATGGCCTTTTGTACCATATAATTCTTCATGAAGAGTGCTATCTTGGTCACTGGAGCAGGTTCACCAGCAACCCTGAGCAACCCTGGACTATACCCAGAAGAGGCTCCTTCCCTAGTTATGTCAATCAAGACTATCTATAGATGAAGTGTCCCCAGACAAAGCTGGCCACTTCCTGTTAAAAGGCACTGTTTCCCATTCTTTGAATCTTTAAGGAAATGACTGTGCATGACCAATTACCTAATTGTACTGTAGTGTATTAGTTACTTTCCTTATGTCTGTGATAAAATATTCCACCAAAGGCAACTTAAGGGAGAAAGGGATGGTTCCAGGGTCATGAGAGCAGAAGCTTGAGGTAGCTGGCCCTACTGCATCTGCAGTCAGGGAAAGGTAGCCAAGTATCCTTAAGCTGCCTATGATCTCAGCCCATGGAACTTGGCTGTCTATGATCCCTGACCACATTTAGGACGGGTCTTCCCAGCTCAATTAACCTAGCTAATACTCTGTCATAGATATGCCCAGAGGCTCATTTCTTCAATTCTAGAACTTATCAAATTGACACTCAAAATTAGCCATCACATACAGTTTTGCACAGTGTGTTAAAAAAGAACCACATATAAGTATTGAGCTAATCAATTTGTGTTTGCCGAGGGTTGTGAGATCCCCAGCTGAACACAGGTATAAGGCACCAACTGTTGTGACCAAGATTTGTGTCTTGTTATTTAGTGTTATGATGCGGTTAAGGTCATGTAATTTACTATCAGGAGGTGTAGGAGAGCTCATTGCATGCCGAAATGAAATATATGGTAGATATAGTAATGTGTATGTTGCACATATTTTAAACAGGGAGCCATCCACTCCTGTTTATTGCCTGTGTTATATGAGGGTGAATTATGAGATCTCACAGAAAAGGCGTATCTCTTTTTATGAACTCATATTTCAGAAATAGTGGATGAATTGATCGGGAGAGTCTTTTCCCTCTTATTATTATTATTTTTTTTAAGGGCAGCATAGGACTCAGGGCGGCTTGGGAATTTGGATGATCAGAACCACTTCTCTGCCAAGGAGAAAATGACATGAAGAATAAGATAGAAGATGAAAGAAGAGGAGGCTAACACTTTTGTCTTTATTGCTGTGGTCTAATGTTAAAAGCCAACAAAATTTCAAAGTGACATGACCATGCCGAGGGATCAGGCAACTTGATCAGGAAGGTTGTTTTTATTCTTAGTGGGAGATTCATTCATTTTCTCATTTGAAAAACCGACATAGAAGGATATTATTTACCTGGCAGAAATTGCTTCAGCTCTAATCATTAAAAACACATGCTGCAACTTACTGGGCATTTATCACCCAAGCCACCTGACACAGAGCTTGGCACCTGGTGATTATGCTGCCAAAGTGTCAGACACTTGGCCTGGAAAGTTTCATTGAGTTTTTGTGTTAGCCTTGAGAGACCATAGAGTTGTCACTGTTTGAGAGTTTGAGAGTTTGAACAAGGCATTGATGGATCAAGACACAAAACCATGTCCTTCCAATTTCCAAGTCACTAACCACTGCACTGGTGATGTTTGATACAGTAGCCACTAGTGACTAAATGTATAAGTAAACTGTGGCCCATCATAATGTATCATGTACATTTGATTTCAAAGATGGTGCTAAACTGTAAAATATCTAAGACTTTTAATATGCTGAAACCAGAAAATAAATGTACATTATTGAAATTCCATCTATTTCTTGAATTGTTCTACTGTGGCTGCCAGGCATGTTAAGTTGTGCTGTGTTTCTGTAGGACACTGATGCCAGACCCACACTTCAGCTGACCCTTTGCACTTTCTGCCTCAGTTCTCCAAGTGAGCCTTCAGCATGCTCTAGTCACATTATTGAAAGCACCAATAAAAGCTAACGAAGAAGAAACGAAGATAGAAAGTCCCAAGAGATCCTTTCTAGCCAGAGTTGAATGCACTTTTACAAACTAGAAACACAGATGAAGGGGGCGGGTCTCATGCTAAGGTCCTGTTCCCCAATTGGTTCTTGACCTGTCAGTAAAGAAAGCGGAGGGCAATTGCTGGGCCGAAGATATAGGTGGGACTTCTGGGTCCCAGGAGGAAAAGGGAGATTCAAGCAAGGAGTTTTTTTTCTGCCATGTTTTGAAGGGAGAAGAACACAGCAATCATGTGAAATCTCTTTGGGGGAACTGGGGCCTGTGGCAACTACTACAGGTGGGTGGCCAAGGATGTTTGACAGAAGTTAGGTAGAACTAGCCACTGAAATTTAGGGCAGGCAGAGAGACGGAGATAATAAATTGACAAGGGCACGCTTTTTCAGGCGGGAGATATCAGAGCCCAGCAATTGTGCCAAGAAGGCAAGTTGTAAAGGAACAAACTGTTTGTGTTTCTTTTGTCTGAGGATTCAAGGGAAGCTGGGTGGGGGCTGGTCCTGTGGCCTATCCCAGAGCAAAGGCTGTAGCATCAAAGTACACACAGCACACAGATATGGAAGATGATGGGGGCAAAGAGGGGCCCCATCATCTCTCCTTCCCTTTGTCCATTCCTAGCTTTGTTCCTTGCTCCATCAACAGATGCTGGGAACACATAGAATAGTCTGAGAGTAAGCCTAACACTGAGCGGTACCCATTATTACAGAATCTACTCCTTAATAGAATTGATCTGTCTCGCTAAGGCTGTGTTAATTAAGGATGTGACAGTTTCAATGACTTAAGCAGTACAACTTTCCGTCCTCACTTTGGAAGCATGGCATTTGACATTATAAAGTCTTGTCAGGGTTGGTGTCTTCGCTTTCCTTGCTCATAGATGACTATCTCTCAGTACTGCCATCTTGTCCCCCCAACCGCTACCACTATGCATCTGTGTCCAAGTTATTTCCAAGTTATTACCTTCTCTGGAGATACTAGTCACATTGGATTAAGACCCCATTCACTTGACTTTGCTTACCTCAATCATCACCATGAAGGGCCTCATTTCTAAAACAATTTACACTTTGATGTCCTTGGGTCAAGACTTGACCACATGAACAGCGCAGCTCACACCGCGCAGTAAGTGCTACGGGCACACAGAAAATGGAGCAGTTAATTCCTCATGGGTTGTATGGGGAGGGTGCCCAGGGGAGTTTACACAGTTGAGGTGAGCCTGCTGACCTCTGCAGGATTAACTCCTCTCTGTCATCAACCAAGTGAACTGCATCTGCTCTCAGTCTAAGCAGAACTTGATGAAACTATAGATGGCTGCTGGGATCGAATTGCCTCCCTTCACATGCTGAAATCTTTTTTTATTTATTTTTTTATTTTTATTATTTTCTTTATTTACATTTCAAATGCTATCCTGAAAGTTTCCTATACCCCTCCCCCCACCTCTGCTCCCCTACCCACCCACTCCCACTACTTGGCCCAGGCCTTGCCTTGTGCTGGGTCATATAAAGTTTGTTCACATGCTGAAATCTTAATGCTCGAAATGAGCACATGTGGCGCTTTTAGGAAAGTAGTTACAGTTTAATGACATCCGTGGGACAGAGCCCTAGTCTGACAGGGCTGCTGCTCTTCAGAGAGAAAGAGAGAGAGAGAGAGAGAGAGAGAGAGAGAGAGAGAAAGAGAAAGAGAAAGAGAGAAAGAGATACTGGGGGCTGCTTTCGAAATGAACAGAGGAAGGAGCCATGTCTACAGAAAGAAGAAAACTGTCCTTAGACATTAATCTACCAGTGCCACCATCTTGACTTCCCAGCCTCTAGAATTCTGAGGCAACACGTTCCCAGTGTTAGGTGTGTCACACTGTGTTTTGTTTTTGGAAGCCAGAACTGATGAAATCAACGGGTTTCATCAGTCTTAAAGACTGTCAGTGCTCTTGGGTAGCTTAGCAGAGTCAAGCATGGTGAGTTGCTATTACCTTCTAAAATGGAACCACTGTCCCTTTGACTGGGTTTCACAATAAAGCAACCACTTTTTTTTTTTTTTTTTTAAATCTGGTTTGAGCTAGGGTGTGATTAAATTTGGAAGTGTCTCAGGCCCCACCAGCCTTTGAAGAGTTAAGCTGTGTGTGAACACCAGGAAGGGGACTGGGAGTCCAAGTGTGGCACCATGCAGCCACTTGTGCAGATCCAAACAACTCAGAAGTGTAGATATTTCCACGGGACTGTGAAATATATACTCAGAGGTGAATGAGTGTTCAAGGTTTCAGACACCAGAACAAGGCCAGGACATGTAACAATAGAAGGGAAAATATGACCATTTCTCTGTGCTTGATTAGGGAGTGGGTTGAGTTAAACTCATTTGATTTACTGGAAAATATTTCCAGGCTGTGGTGAAGTCCCCAGACAGAGGTGAGTGGTGAAATAATTAGCTGGAGAGAGAGGACGTGACTGTCATTTTATGTTGTTGAGTTGATGGAGGTGATTCGTTGGGCTTAAAGGGTCAAAGGTGGTGAGGTGTTGATTGATGGTTAGAAAGCAGACTTTTGGGTTTCCAGGAAGACAATGTGAAACTAAAAAGGTCTGAGCAGAGAAGAAACTGCAGATCTCTGAAAAACTCTAGCCTGATGGAGCAGTGCTTGTCTGTTGGGTAGAAGGTGGGGACCGGAGAGGCTTTTCCTAGAGAAAGAGGAAGGGATAAAGCCAGGAGACACAAGAGAATGGTGCGAAGGTCTCACACCATGCTAAACAGCCTGGACTCTGTCTCACGGGCAGTGGAAAGACTGAGGACTGGGGCTCGGCTTTTCTAGTCGTGAGGAGGTGGAGAACCAGACCAGAGCGCAGGGCAGTGGTATGGCTTGTAGGGTCTTATAAAGAGTAGAGTTCTGCCACATGAGCTATCAGATGGTAGAACATTGTAATAATTCTCTTTTATATTTATTTATAACTTAAAAGTGAAAAAAAAAAAGAACTTTTACTGGGGTTTATCTGGAGGTACGCTACAATTATGCCTCCCACAATCCATAGCGCGCTCCACTTGTCCCACAGGACTTAAGTATCCTGAGGCATGAACAGAGGTTTCCTAGTGGCTCACAGCAGGGGCTCTGCTCTGCTGGATTCCAGCGTACTGCTGTTTTCTGTACATTTGGCTGATTAAGTGGATTCGCAGATTATATTAATATGGTTACGTCTCCCTCGACATGCACGAAAACGGGGAAATGGCTTAAGAGTTCTGAGATGCAATCTGGGATTGAAGATGGCACTTAGCACAGACAGGAAGCAGCTCAGGCAAGCGGGGACCACATTTCTGTTTCAGTGCAAGTTCTCTGTCAAGTGTCTCTTGAGGCAAACACAGTATGAGATAATCACCCAGCAAGAGGCTGGCCTCAATGTTGAAATCTAGATATTTATTTTAAATATGAGTTTATATTCCCTGTTACTAATGTTAAATCTCACCCTGAATGTATAAATACATAGTGATTAGTACATAAATTGTTTACTTCTTTATTACATCTTTTTAAAATATGTTTTTGGGGCTGAGGAGATGGCTCAGCAGTTACGCGTGTGCACTGGCTGTTCTTCCAGAGGTCCTGAGTTCAAATCCTAGCAACCACATGGTGGCTCACAACCATCTCTCATGGGATCTGGTGCCCTCTTCTGGCATGCAGATCGAGCATTCATACATAAAATAAATAAGCAAATAAATAAATCTTTAAAACAAATGGAATACTGTTTTGTTTTGTTTTGTTTTTTTAAAATACGTTTTTAAAGAGTACTAAGACTTGAAGACAGGCTTTATACATGCTAGGCAAACATCCTTCCATGAACCTATACCTCCGACATTTATATTATGTTTTTATGTATAACATACATAGTATAGCTAGAACAATGACTCAGGGACATAATTCATGACTAGGTAAATACATATCATTAGGGACTGATTACTTCCATTTTTTGTTGAGTGGATTTTCAGTTACAGAAGTTTGGAGCTTTGGGTAACAAACTACTAGGAGAGTGTCAGGGCTGTGGGTGGCTGATTTCCTCCTGGGTGTCCTTGAAGTGTATTTTGTTTAGTGATAATCATCAGATGATTATCTGCCTGCTCTAATGTTCCTGTTCTGCACAGCTGGAGGTCCCCATCATGGCCCCAAGATTGGTATGGGGATTATTTTCTAAAGAATCTTTTGTCTTTCCTGAAAGGTATGGAAATTGTGCCCTTGGGCTAAGAGTTTGTGGGAAAGGTCTTCACCCTCACTGTTTTACAAGGGCTCTGAAGACTCAAAAGCACCGGCAGGGCTCAGCTGCAGCTCATAGTGGATGGGAATTGCTGGTGAGCTTTGGAGGCAGGCTAAGTGATGCTTCACTTTTCCAAGGACCATAGACCATAGATATCCCTTTGGCCAGTGGCCAGCACCAGGACTTTATGACTTTCAGGTAGTGCCCTCCCCAGAGGTCTCTTTTTCTGTCTGTAACCCTGACTTCCCAGGGAATATACCTATTATCAGACAAGGGCAAAGACTCCACATTTTGAAAGAGGACCTCTTTGGTTTGGTGACTTCCTACTCTGGTTGATTGGAGCCCAAAACCTTTATTCTTCCGATCTGCATTATCCTTTGTTTTGTTGACCAGCTCAGAATGAGGTGTAGAGAGGACAATGACTCCATAGCAGAGCTAAGCCTGTGGCTTCTCTTCTAAGGCGTGAAAGACCCAGTGTTTGGTGCCTTCCAGCCTTGACCTGGGCTTGGGGATAGAGGGAGGAAAGATGCTTTCATTCGCTTTGGTTAACACCAAATCCAGGACCAAGGTCAGGTCAAATTGCTTCTTCTAATGGAGAAAAAAACTAAGAATGGGTAAAGTTAGGTAGATGCATTTTAGAGGAAAAACATAATTGAAAAACCCAGGTATACTTTAAATTCTGTCCTTTCAAATAACAGCTGGATTTTCTATTTCTCCTTCAGCTCCAGTTTGCTGTGTTGTAGATTTTGCCAGAACGGGGTTGGACTGCAGCCTCTTCCTTAACCTTCCAGTCAGTGACTTTGTTTCCAACAGAGTGGGTCTACCCTGGTGCTCAGGCTGCTGGGTCTCTTCCAACTCAGCCAACAGTGCACTGAATGACAGGGGACCACTGGGTGTAAAAGATGGGAATCAACACCAGCTGCTTACGTCACCATAGGGAGATTATTGCCTTACTCTACAGGAAGTGCCTGTCCTAGAGACAAGCTGAGCCACTGGTCTCCTTGGCTTGAACGCTTCTATCCTTGCTATTCCCCGCTTTGTGTGAGGCCTTACCATTGGAGCATCTACACAATCGGACTGTAATTTCAGCTTCCAGTCTGGAGAAAGAACAACATTGTCCCTTCGAGAACCCCTAAGTCAATTCTAGTGAAGGAATTGGGTGATATTTTACTTATCCCTGTAACCAAGGAATGGAAGCTCTGATAGGCCACACCTGGTTAACTGCCTTTGGATGTGGTTGGTCAGGTCCTATCTAGGCACGCAGAATGGGTTTCCCATCAGAAAGAATGCTTCACTAGTAAGAGTGCTTAGGCCAGAAACTGAGCTCCCTGGTGCTGACTTCTAAGAAGTTCTTCAATAACACATTTTGTCACTAGGCTACTGAAACAAGAAACTGTACTAATAACCAATATTATACGATGTAAGAATGTACAAGATGCACTGCCACATACCAGGTATTTGCCCAGAGCTTTCTGCATTCCTACATTTAATCCGTACAAGCAATGGCAAGGTATGCAGAACAGCCACTCAAAATAGAGTCTCGTGGTTAGTGGCTTGCCCAAAGTAGCACACAGACACTCACAGTCTTCCGAGACTTGACCAAGTCAGCCCTTTCAGCCCTTCCTCTGACCTCATGGGTGAGATTGTGGTTGCGATTTACCATGACTTTGGAACTTAGTCATGAGTTGGAGGATATTCTGAGGTAGAAATTGAAATATGAAACCAGCACTCCCCTCCAATACCCAGGCTTCCTTAGTTTTCAAACTGTCCTTTAGAAAAAAAATCAACCTATAATAACCGTACACATGTACGAGCTATAGCATGGTATTTCAACACATGTATGCAGAGAATGCTGAACAATCCAGGGTATGGCATTTCCACCTTACAATTTGTTTTAAGTTCAGAGCCTTTGAGCACCTCTCTTCTAGCTCTTCATAAAATACCTGATACACCTTTGTGAACTGTGCAGATTCTCTTTAGGATAGTCACTCACCACGGAGCCTCTTGGCATTTGAGGCCTGCTACTGCTGTGGTTTGGAGGCACATTCAACCCTTTTTTTCCCTTGGTTCTCTATTAATGGTAGGCAGAGACACAGCCCGTCTTCAGTTCTGTTACCCATGGCTTCAGTACACTAGCTTTGTTCTCTTCTCTTCCATTGGCCAGGGAGGATAATTCCCTTAGCCTCACTCACCCAGTTGGCTGAGCGGAGCTGCCCTGCTTCTCTGATCTCCGTAGAGATCAGACTGCTAGAGCGTCTTAGGCCTGAAGCAAACACAGACATCAATCCCTGGTTGCCTCGCCCAGCCTTTCTAACCCACTGGCACATCATGAATGGGATTCTGAAGAGGGAGATCCTAAGCCTGGATCACGCTGTACGTGGGGCGACTGGATGAATCTGTCTACTCTTTAGTCTCAGGTTAAGACCAGAAGCCGAGAGGACCCAACAGCTTCGTTTTTCAAGTGTATTAATGAAATACTCAAATCAAGGTTACAGTGTGAATTACTTTCGAAGCTGTACTGCCTTTTGCAAATGTTTTAGTTGAACTCACGGAAAATCTTCAACGAATGCTTTCTTTAAAAATTTTTTGAGGTTATAATCACATCTCTCCCTTCTCTTTTCTCCCTCCAAACTCTCCCATATTGCAAATTCTCTCCCTCATTGCAAATTCATGGCCTCTTTCTCATTAACCATTATTGCATACATATATGTTTGCTATGCACATATACATATGCTTATACATCTATTCCTAAATATAAGACATGAAGTGTGTATGATATCATGTGTATGCATGTTTTCAGGGAAGACCATTTGATATTGGATAATACATTGGAAAATTATTTCTCCCATTCTAAACATCCCTTCTTTGCCCGTGGTTCTTTGTGTAGGGTTGGATTGTCATGGTCTTTCCCCTGCCCACGTTGGCATATCTACTGTTGTGCTTGCTCTTCTCATGTTTAGGCAAGTATGTTGGTGAGATTTTATGGGTGTGACTTTGGACGTTACTAGGAGACACGGTCTTATAGCAGACTTCCTGATCTGGCTCTTACCGTCTTTCTACTCCTTCCAAAATGTTCCCCAAGCATTAAGTACAGGAGTTAGTAGATCTATTCATCAGTCTCCACTCTGCATTTTGATTGGTTGTGATTTTGTAGTGGTTACCTTCTATTGAAAATGAGAAGTTTCCTTGATGAGGGGTGAAGACTATACTTATCAAGATGTGACCTTGGAGGGAATGTGGGCACCATTTCTTACTAAATGACTGAATATGGCCATACTTATTTCTTAATCAGCTCTTGGGTCCAACAATGGTCTCCACACACGTTTCCTTGGGATTTTTTGCTGATAGTGCTTTACCCACTTGGCTCTCAGAAGGTAATTCTAAATGGTGCTTCTTTTCTTCATGCTTCTGGGTATTTTTCCAGGAAAGGCACATGCAGTGGGGCAGCCGGGTATTTTACAGACTGTGTCCAATTCAGAACATACTTTCATTTGTGAATCTTGATGCTGCTGGTGGAGTGGCAGCTGGAGCAACCAAGTACACAGAGTTTCCCTCGTCTCCAGGCTCAAGAATCCGTAATGATCCTTCCCACCCTTGATTCCTATCTATCTATCTATCTATCTATCTATCTATCTATCTATCTATCTATCTATCTGTCTGTCTGTNTATCTATCTATCTATCTTCTATCTATCTATCATCTATCTATCTATCTATCTATCTATCTATCTATCTATCTATCTATCTACCATCTATCTATCAGCTATCTATCAGCTATCTATCTATCTATCTATCTATCTATCTATCTATCTATCTACTATCTATCTATCTATCTATCTATCTATCTATCTATCTATCTATCACCTTTGTTCTTTTGCTTCTTCTTTCCTAGCTTATAATATAAAGGATGTGCCTTTATATCATTGTTTCTGTCAAGGCAGCTTATTAATTTAACAGATATCAGTGTGTCTAGTAGAATTCTTTTAGTTAAAGGGGGAAATCTATATCAAGACAACCTTGTATGAGAGGAGAGGTAGAGAGGAAGGGGGACAGAGACAAAGAGACAGAGAGGAGAGAAAGAGGGAGAGAGGCGAATATCTTGGTAGGGATTTGGGCATCTGGGAACTGAAGGTATTTTTCTGGGTAAGAAAAGGCTGCCCAACTCTCCAGGTTTATATCTCCTGCTCAGCAAACCTCAGGGAAGAGACACATATGTGCACGTGTGCTTGAGTGCCTTCATAAACACAGCCAAGCTTGGCTTCATTCTTCTCTGCTGTTTATTCATTATGACCCACAGTATAAAACACTCTTGATTTTCTCTACCTGGATCCCATGCCCTTCTGTACGGTTGCCCTCAGCTTGAGTCAGGGCTCTACTATCCAACAGACTCACCACAAACCATGGCGATTTCAGCCTCCTCAGATATCTTCCACTAAATCTGCCATGGGTTAGCGTCTACTCAGAAAGCGTTTCCTCCTCCTTTAGTCTCTAGTTTATGAGCTCAATTCAGAAGTCAGTCTTGGTCACAGCTCTCAGTTTGCTGTGCCTCTTGTTAACCCCACCAGCAGCATCCAGATAGGTCCCTGCACAGAGAAGCTACCGTAACCCTGATTCTTGGATCAGGACAAGATGTTCTTCTGTCCCTTTGGGACCATTGGATTTGGCCAACCTTCCTTTCAGAGGCAGAAACCAAGAGTGACTTTTGGGATGAGGTGTATTCCAGAGAAGGCAGACTCGTCAAGGCACACTGAGGGAGAAACCAATTGAGTCTACTCTGGCAACCTTTACAATGTGCCACAGACTAAGCTCAAGCAAACACAATATCCTCCTCCTCCTCTTCCTCCTCCTCTTCTCCTTTTCCTCCTCCTTCTCCTTCTTCTCCTCCTTCTCCTCCTTCTTCTTCTCCTCCTTCTCCTTCTCCTTCTTCCTGGAAACTGGAGATCAAAGATTAATTTGTGACTGGTTGGTTTCTTGTGACGTCTTCCTCCTTGCTTGGCAGACGGCCTTTTCCTCCAGTGTCATCACATGTGTGTCTACACATAATCTCTTCTTATAAACACAACAGGTGTACCTGATTATGTCCCACTCCAAAAGTTTTATTTCGCCTCTATACAGATCCTTTCTAGAAATACAGCTGTGGTACACTATGAGGTGCTAGGGATTAGAACGTGGACATATAAATTGGGGGGACTCAAGTAGCTCCAGCTTACCAATATGAGGTGTGTATGGGTGTGATATGGATCAGTGTCTGCCTGTGGGTAGTAATGGCAGGCTACAGTCAGAGAGTGGAAAGGTTGAATTGGAAGGCTTAGGTGCCTAGAGTTAAGATTAGTTAGCTAACCTGGGATTTGGAAGGCAAATGCCGACCACCACAATGCTGATGGGTGGGTTCTCTGCTGTATTCTGTCTCCAAACCAGGTCTCAGAGCACCATAAGGTCGGTGAGAGAACTAATGCCAACCTTTTTATCTAAAAGTGAATTTTCCAAGACTCTAGGTCAGTGGTTCTCCACGTGTGGGTCATGACCACTTTGGGTGTAGGGTGGAACCCTTTCACAGGGGTGGCATTTCAGATATCCTGCATGTCAGATCTTTACACTATGGCTCATAACAGTAATAGAATTATACTTATGAAATAGCGACAGAAATAATTCTGTGGTCAGGGGTCATTACAACACGAGGGACTTGTACTAAAGGGCCATAGAATTAGGAAGCATTAGGTCACAGCATTGAGAGCCACTGCTTTAGGTCAAGCCAAAGGATGCATTAAGTGGAAACTCTAATTTAAGACTCTCTTAGTGATCAGGATGATGGACTACTTAGTGATCCTGTTGGGTTTGCTGGTCACACTGTGGTCATCACTAAATATTCTGCAAATCATTAACTAGGACCGTAGATGGAACAGTCAGGTTTAATCATTTTTATTGCCACCCCTGGGACAACCTGGCAGCATAAATGCCCTCACCCTTGGTATGCAGAACTGTTCTGAAATGCAAAGTTTGAATCAGCCAGTAAAGCAACAGAGACTGCAATCGTCTCGTTTCTATCTTTTTGAGTAATGATATGCCAGTTTCCAAATAAATTGCACGAAGGTGAACAAGAAAAATAAGTCTTTGACCTTTCTCGTCTATATCCATACTTAGTATTTCCTCTCATATCCTATGCTGCTCACAGAGCCTTGACTAGAAGATTTAATTTCCTGCAGCTTCTAGCATTGAAATAGATCGGACCTCCTTTCTTTCTCCCCTTCCCCTGAAACCTGAACTTCTTCTGTGGCCTGTCACTCAAGATATAAAAAGGATAGAACTAAGTGAGGGTCCTTCTCTAAGCAGACTGTTACACCCCACGCAGAGCAAATGGGTACTGATGAGAAAACCTGCAGATGCTGAGCATGAGGGATGTGGCAGTCACACACCTGGGTGACGAATAGCTTTTATTGAGATAGATGCACTTATGATTTGTTGGTTTAATTACTGAAGCCTTGCAAAGTCTTGAGGCAGTAATTCCTTTCTCAACAAACTAGAGGGCTTAAATAATTCTGTAGCAAGAATAATTCTTCACTGCAGGTTTTAGACGTTTCTTTAAAACAGAATTCCAGAACTCACCTGGGAACCATTAACAATTTTGTGTGGGTTGCATTGCGGTCTCTTCCTTTCTTTTTAGAGTGGCTTCTGTATTACTAACACTGAAACATACATTGTTTTTTTTTTTTTTTAGCAATTACCAATCTTAGACCCCTCTTAAGATATGAGAAAGATTTGATGTTTTGACATTCAAATAAATCAGTGTTTATTCCAAGAAGGTAAGAGTCCTCCTGGGGCCCTGTCCCACTTGAGGCTCCAGCAAAGACTCAGCATGTCCCAGGAATACCTAGTACTTTATCACAGTTTTGCTCCAGGCCTGGTGGAAGAATGAGACAGATCAAAGCTTGCATTTGTTAAAAATGGCTATCCCCCCCCCCCGCACCTCCATTTTCTGATTTCTGCTCATTTCTCTGTTTTGCTGTTGCTTTTCCTTGCCTTCAAATGGGAATAGGCTTAGCTAGCTTCCTATTAATCAAATGCCTCTACTAATTGGCATTTTTTTGGCTCTATAAGCAGAATACCTGATGTTTGAAATGATATTTTATAGGTTCTGTGAGATCCTAAAGGGCCTCATGAATTCTCAGAAAGTGATCAACTTCTGTGCAGTTTAATTTTGGTATCAGGTATATTTTTATGATTTTTCTGATTCACTGCAAGTTGGATACCATGTATAAGGTGTAACTTTCTAGTTACCAGCCAGAGGATTTATAAAGTGGGTCCCAATCCTCTTAAATGAAGAGATAAAAAACAGAAATTCATTCAAATTTGGAAGACCCTGATGGTGGGTCTAAATCTAAAGCTTCATTTTAGCTCTGTTGAATTCAGAATATTTACATGAGTTGGCTTTAACAGGGCCTCAGAAGCTGTAGGGTTGGAACCAGAGCCTGGAACATCCTTGCTCAACTTTAAAGATCGGATAAATGGAACTGAACAGGTCACACAAATGTGCAAGTCAGAGAAACTCGATTACAGAATGCAGGTAAGAGCAGATCTGTACCCAGAGGTGCCAGGTATTGACAGTGTTAGAAGACGGACCCAGCAAAGCAAACCCTGGGCATGCAGTTTTCCATTGCACACAGGTAAATGAGATTTCTGTCTGTCAGCTACTCCTCTGCTGTGGAGGATGCCAAGGTCCTAATGGAATAGAAGGTGAAGATGACTGGTGTTACGCTTATAGCTAGGGCAGGCGGCTATTCTATGTATGTGATGGATTCCTACTGCAGAATTTGAGCGGCCACATGTCATTGTATTTGCATGGTGGAGATGGCTAGGTGCAACCACACATTTTTGCTGCTGTCTGTCTAGTTAGCATGCATAGATAAGACCAAATAGTAGTGCCATTCGACTCCAGGCTAAACTCCCTTGTTTTTGGTAGAACTGTTACCTTCTTATTCTACCGGTTTGTTTTTGCCTAGATCGGCATCTCCTTGTTTGTTTGTTTCCACTGGGAAAGTACCTAAAGAGGTGGGGAAAAGCTCGTTCCCCAGACTTCACATTTGTAATTCTGCAAAATATACTACTCCCAAATTGAGCATCTTAAGACAATGAGGATTTGTTAATTTTCATGTGTTTGAAAAGATTGAATAGTTTCCTGATTACTTTGGGATCTCTCAGATAGTTATACATAATTTGCTGACAAACTGGCTGGAAGCTAGATATCACGGGACTAGATACAGTTTATCGGCAGGCATTGTCTACATGACTCTGTTTGTTTTCTCTCCTTCCTTCCTCCTACTTCCTCTGCCCCTCCTTCCTTCTTTAGCTCATCCCACATCTCGTCCTGAAGTGCTTTTCTCTGTGATTTTTCTCAATGGCGTAGCAGATTATGGTTCTTTTCAGCATAGTAGCTGAATTGACTGAATATAATAAATATGATATTATTGCTATTCTTACTACTGCTGCTACTTCTACTATTATTACTACTACATGATAAGGTTTCCCAAGAACAAAATGAAAACTATTGATATATAAGCCATCTTCCTGGTTCTGAGCAATTTCTCCCTTGTTATATTTTCCACATGTGTTCATCAAAATCTTGGCATTGTTGAAGTTTTAGAATTCATTTAGACCAATTTCTTCATTTATCAGAAGTACATTTAAAGCTGAGCATTGGCTAATGCCTTGTCTGGTTGCCCCTGCCAACGGGAGAATTAGCAGCTGGTTTCAGAGCTGTAAATATCTGACCAACGAGGCTCTTCCCTCCACCCCACTGGCATAGAATATTCTAACTCAACCTATTTTAAAATTAAGAGTTAGGAATACCAAGAATTATTTAACAGACACAATACTTTTAAATAAGAAATTTAGTTTTCTATGTCAGACATGCATGGGAGGAGGGAGAACAGAGCAAGGATAAAAGAGAAGTGGCTTAATTAATGTATTTATTTACTTTTATTATTTTCTTTATTTACATTTCAAATGCTATCCCAAAAGTTCCCTATAACCTCTCCCCACCCCTGCTCCCCTACCCACCCACTCCCACTTCTTGGCCCTGGTGTTCCCCTGTGCTGGGTCATATAAAGTTTGCAAGACCAAGGGGCCTCTCTTCCCAATGATGGCCGACTAGGCCATCTTCTGCTACATATGCAGCTAGAGACACGAGCTCAGGGGGTACTGGTTAGTTCATATTGTTGTTCCACCTACAGGGTTGCATCTCCCTTCAGCTCCCTGCTTGTGGACGTTGTACATCGTGGTGCGGAGCCTAGTGCGCACCACGATGTACAACGTCCACAAGCAGGATTCACTTAGACTTGAGCTTTGTACAAGGAGATAAGAATGGGTCAGTTCTCATTCTTCTACATGATAACCGTCAGTTGTGCCAGCACCATTTGTTGAAAATGCTGTCTTTTTCCCACTGGATGGTTTTACCTCCCCTGTCAAAAATCAAGTGACCATAGGTGTGTGGATTCATTTCTGGATCTTCAACTCTATTCCACTGATCTACATGTCTGTCACTGTACCAGTACCATGCAGTTTTTATCACAATTGCTCTGTAGTACAGCTTAAGGTCAGGCATGGTGATTCCATCAGAGGTTCTTTTATTGTTGAGAATGGTTTTTGCTATCCTAGGTTTTTTATTATTCCAGATGAATTTGCCAATCGCCCTTTCTAACTCTGTGAAGAATTGGGTTGGAATTTTGATGGGGATTGCATTGAATCTGTAGATTGCTTTTGGCAGGATGACCATTTTGACTATGTTAGTCCTGCCAATCCATGAGCATGGGAGATCTTTCCATCTTCTGAGATCTTCTTCAATTTCTTTCTTTAGGTATTTGAAGTTCTTATCATACAGATCTTTCACTTCCTTTGTTAGAGTTACACCAAGATATTTTATATTATTTGTGACTATTGTGAAGGGTGTTGTTTCCCTNATTTCTTTCTCNTNCNNTNTNTNCTTNNTGTAGAGGAAGGCCACTGATTTGTTTGAGTTAATTTTATANCCAGCTACNGCACTGAAGCTNTTTATCAGGTTTAGGAGTTCTNTGGTGGACTTTTTAGGGTCACTTATGTATACCATCATATCATCTGCAAATAATGATATTTTGACTTCTTCCTTACNAATTTGTATCCCCTTGATCTCCTTTTGTTGTCGGATTGCTCTGGCTAGGAGAGAACTGGCTTAATTTAAATACAGAACCTAAGTATTAAAGATGCACACACATGAAAGGAAAGGTGGAGAGATGATTTGAGATGGTTCGAGTGATGGCTTTTATTAATAGTGTGTATTAGGATGTCATTGGGCAGAGGCAGTTTTGACCTTGTCTACTCTGCATTCTTTTTGTCTGGCAGCGGCACACCCATTCCATTTTTATTTATTTCTGTGGGCAGCCCTCTTTACTCTATCTAGCCCACTAATGATGGTGGTTCTGAGAATGACATCATCTTATTTTTATAGCCACAGGCATTAGAGTATGAGCTGAGCACTGGAATCAACTCGACCAGTTGAGTCTTAACTCCAGGGTTGAGAAGAACAAGGCAGGCTTCCTGGACAAAGCTGGCTTAGTTTCTATTATTTTCTAGTGAAATTTGGCACAGGCAGGATATCTATGGTCACCTTTTAAAGAAGACATCCTTGGTCATGTCCCTGAATTTGTAGATTTTCTGTTATGCATTCACTTGCTAAACATCTAATGACCACTGTGACTAGATTATAATTCTTTTGTTTATTGAATTTAGTCTGGTGCATGAAACAAACACTAGAAATGCAAAGTAACACACGATAGTAAGTTGTGGTAAGAGTCTGAGGCAGCCTGAGGAATGACCCAAAGATGGCCACATTCTTGTCTCAGAACTTGTGACTATGTTGGCTTACACAATAAAAGAGACTTTTTAGGTGTGATTTATTATGGGTTTTTCTACACAGGAAGATTATCTTAGAGTAGTGGTTCTCAACCCTCCTAACACTGTGACTCTTTAATATAATTCCTCATGCTGTGGTGACCCCCAACCATAAAATTCTTTCATTGCTACTTCATAACCACATTTTTTCTATGGTTATGAATATAACATAATATAAATATGTGACCCCCAGAGTGCTTGTGGCCCACATGATGAGAACCACTGCCTTAGGTGATCTGGGTGGGTTCTTGTAATGAACAGGTGCGATGTTGGACTAGAAGCTGCATGTTGACGCCAGGAAGGAGACATATAAAAATATAGAAATAACAGGATATTTCTGTGAGAGAAAGACCTGAAAAAGAAGGAAGCCAAAGTGAAATCTACAAAGTCCCTTTAAGAGGTTGCTAGGAAAGCCTTCTATCTGGTACCTCGTTACACCTGTGCTGATTGAGATAGGCTGGGGTCATGGGTAGCGGCCATTGAGTTGCTGTCCTTCCCTGGACTCTGGTGCTGTAAGAAGAGTGAGCTGGGGGAAGACTGGCAGAGCAGAGGAGAAGCAACCATGGCTGGGAAAACCATGGCCGAAGAGAGGGAAGAGAGCTGGCTTTGGGGATACGGAAGAAACGTGATATAGATCCTGAAACACTTTCCACAAGAGTGTCACAGGGTGAAGACCTGAGGGGACAGAGGTCACTGCCACCACTGCTTGGGTGACTAGAGGAGCACAGGGACGTGACAAGTGTGGTGAACTTGCTGTAGCACATGTGGAAAGAGGTTGGCTACACAGCAGATAATCTACAGTTTTTATTTCAAAAACCTTGCAGTCTCCTTTTTGTCACCCTGACATGTTTTTATCTTCCTGGATTTCCAGATCCTCTTAGATTTAGCAGGGGCGGGGGTGGGGGTGGGGGTGGTTCACAAGCATATTCTCAGAATGAAGAGCCTCTTGAATCAAACTCCTTTATCTCCATAAGTGTTATTATCTAGGAAGCCCCTACTTGTCCTCAAGACTTCCCACAAGGCTTTAAGCTTAGCTCCTCAACAACACAGGTCAAATCCTCTAGGCTCCCCTCATCCATTTATGGTAAAGATGACCCCAAAGAGTTCTGACCATGCCATGTAGAAGATTCCTTATCAAGCGCAGGCAGCCTACAGCCTGCCACTGGCTCCTCTTGAGCGAATTTCAGTGGCTGCCACCACCATACCCTTTGTCTACATTGCAGTCACAAAGGTGGACTGCACCTTTATACTTTTTTTTTTTTTTTAAAGACTGAAGTCTTTATTTTGAGAAAATTATACACGTAAAGGCAGTGCTAAAGGATAATACAGCCCAAAGCCCAGGTATTGTACTGCTTTCTAAAACCTTCCCAGGTCTCCATAACTATTATTGCAAAATGAGAGCGCAACCTTGTAAACTGTTTAGGGTCGGAGGAGGGAGTGGGCCAAGCCTCCCACTTAGTGTCCACGATGCTTGAGGCTGGGGTATTTCTCATAACCCTGGGTAGGCATAGTATTTTGACTTTTCACATTGGCTCTACTGACCACTGAGAAAGGGTTCTTTGTCATTGCAGTGGAGGGGAGTGGTCCTAGTTCCCTGCTGGTCTTTTTGGCCCTACTTGGTGTGGAGTTTCCAACACTTTGCTGTAGCCTGATTGATGTGGGATCCAGAATTCCTTACTGGCTTTTACAGGTGTGTGTGTGTGTGTGTGCATGTGTGTGAGTGTGTGTGTTGAGGTCAAATGTTACCTGTAGTGTTTGGTTAGAACAGTTACACTCTTGAGGATTTATTTCTAGGTAGTCCCTCTCCTGGACCTTTGGCTATAGCTGAGTTGTTTTTCTGGGCTCTTGTGTAACTGTCACTGGCACTTCTAGATTGCTAGGGTCATCAACTACAACTCAGAGACACACGAAGACACAAGAAAATCCAGACTTATTGCCATGACTTTTCTTGGGTCTTGGGTCTTACCCCTTTTGGTTTTTCCTTCGAACACTTTCAAGTCTCCTCACAACAATCATGAATCTTTAAGTGGTTCAGCTTGAGAAGTTTCCAGGTGCTGTCCTTCTTTTCTTTTCTTTTCTTTTCTTTTCTTTTCTTTTCTTTTCTTTTCTTTTCTTTTCTTTTCTTTTCTTTTCTTTTCTTTTCTTTTCTTTTCTTTTCTTTTCTTTTCTTTTCTTTTCTTTTCTTTCTCTCTCTCTCTCTCTCTCTCTCTCTCTCTCTCTCTTTCTTTCTTTCTTTCTTTCTTTCTTTCTTTCTTTCTTTCTTTCTTTCTTTCTTTCTTTCTTTTTATAAACATGAGCTACCACAATTGGTGTCTTGCTGACCATTTTCATACTACTCGCACTGTGCTGCGTGCCTGATTAGCCAAGCATATGAACTGACAGAGATCCGCCTATATAGAAAAATAGAACTTTGGCCTGCAGCAACCTGTCCAGAAACCACTTATTTCCAATAAGCAACCCAGGATGCGCATCTGCTGCAAGTTAGACTTGCAGGAAGCCGGATCCCCATCCCCAGTGACGATTCAGAAAGCTGAATGATAACACCTGATGTCTGCCCCAGACAGCTAGGTCCTCAGTAATAACAGCTTTCTCAGTGTTGGCCCTCTGTGCCAGTGGTATCCTTCAGAAAGAGCCTTTGGTGAACCTCTTACAAAGGACACTCTGCTCACTGCTAGTTAACCCAGCTCCTGCTGTATCATGCCAGCAGACCCCAGTCAGGACATCATGAAGCCTTTCTCCATTCTGAAGCATCCCTACCTATTGGCTGCCAAATGGCAATGACCACGGCTGAGGCCCTTGCTATAGTAAGCCCTGAAAATCAATAACTTGGCTTTTTAAAATTAGATCGCTGTTGGTTTATTTCTCACCATCTTTCTAGGCTGCTCATTTCCTGGTCATACTGCTAACCAAAGAAGGCTTTTGCAGGGACTTTTCGTAGTTTGCTTTGTTTGGAGCATAAATGTAGTCATTTATGTCTAAGTTTTCTACCCTGTCTCATTGGCCAAGGTGTGTGCTTTTATGCCAGCTATTGCTGCTCTGACTACTATCATTTTTATATTTAAAAAATCATTTATTTTTTTAATTAAAAATTTGTTTTTGAATACAATAGATTTTGATTTTTTTTAACCTCTACCAATTCCTCCTAAATCTTCCCACCTCCACCCTCCACTGCACCCAACTTTCTGTTCTCTCTATTTTAAAACAAAAAGAACCCCATTCCCCAACTCCCACAAAATAAAACTAGAGAGTTTGTTATGTGTTGGACAACTCTCCTGGGCATGAGGCTTACCCTGAGGTATGGTTGATATAGCCAGTGACACAGTGACTGTCATTTGCAGATAGCTTCTTGGTTATCAGTGTGACTCATGCCCATTTTTTTTTTTTTTTTTTTGTCTCAGTTCTGGAACCTGTCTGGCTTGAACCTATGCAGGTCTTGAACCGGCTACCACAGTCTCTCTGAGTTTATGTGATTCAGCCCTGCGGGGTCTGGAAGACACCGTTTCCTTGCATCACAAATCTTTCTGTCTCCTTGTCCACATAGATCCCTGAACCTGGAGGGGAAGGGTTCGATGAAGACATCCCATGTGGGACTGAGTGTTCCAGGGTCTCTCACTCTCTGGACATCGCCCAGTGGTGGGTCTCTGTTGATTCCCATCTCCTGCAAGACAATGCTTCTCTAATGAGTGCTGAGTTCGACACAGATCTATGGGTATGGCCATATGTGGCTCTGGGGTCGTTTGATTGATGTGTTTCTTTAGCAGAAAAATAGTGGTAGGTTTTCCTTTAGGCCCATGACCTGTCTGGTCTCAGATTCTTGGCCACTTTAGCAGTATTAAGTATGGGTTCCATTTCATGGAATGGACCTTAAATCCAATCAAAAGGTGGTTGGTTAGTCCCAAAATATTATTTTGGTCTCTCCCCTCTTTTCAATGATCCCTGGGCCTTAGAACGAGTACTGTTAAGTGTGCTTGCTGTTCAGGGTTGCGCACTCAACCCCTTGCTCTTAGCATCTAGAGTAGCTTCGAGGCTCTGCATTCACTGCTGTTTACTGCAAGAAGCAGCTTCTCTGATTGAGGCTAGGTACAGCATTCACCTGGCTGGGTGTGCACGGGGTGGTCGCAGTTGTCGGCTTTTGTTTCCACACTTGTGGGCGTTTCTATCTTGTTGGTTGCATTGGCTCTGTGTGCTGTGTGTGAAGAGAAGGAATCCCGTTATCCGTCTGTCGTTTCTCAGGCTGGCCCTCGCTGACTTGCCTTCTCTTGGCATCTTCTGTAAAATGTCTAGGGGGTATTACTTACACTTGGCAGGAGGAATCAGTAAAAACCACACCGTTTCTGGAAGTGAAAAATTTCAGGGTACACAGCATCACGATCTTCCCTGTGCACCTATCCAGCATGCTTGCCACACCCTGCACCTCTCATGCCTGATGCTCGCATGACAGAGCTGCCTGGGAATCATCCCCGCCATTCTCTGCCTAATACAAGTACACAATTAAGCAGCACTCATTATACTTTGTCCTAAGCACCTCATATACAGTAATGTTCATGTGATTATCCTAGAAATGTAGGCACTCAGGCCCCAAAGGATAAAGGAACGCAGTTATGGTTGCCCACCTCAAAGGTTGTGGAGCCCGGAGCAGGGACAAAGCAGATTGGCTCCACAGTACATCTCTAATAGCTCTACTTGGCTGCCTCCTGCTAGCTGACAGTAGAGGTTATCCAACTTGAGCACTTAAAGAGTCCTCTGAGTGCTTGAAATTACAGATTGCTGGGCAGAGCGGTCAGGAATTCGGATTCAGTAGGGCTGGGGAAAGCCTTGAGAATTCTCAATTTAACAGGCTTCCAGGGGATGCCAACATTGATTTCTGGGGTTCTACTTGGTGAAGCAATCATATTTCCAGCCGTTCTTTCACCCCTCTTTTCCCAGATAATGACTGGCAGGCTTTTAGACTCCACTCATCTGACTTTGACCTACTCCCCATCTTTCCAGTGAGTTCTCCCAGGCTTCCAAAGCAGACTCTACACACCTCGGTCAGCGCAGACGTCAGCTTGGGTAGAAATTGTGTGTTCCTATGTCGCTCTTCTATCTCTCAACTCTTGTGAGGGCAAAGAGGTGAGTGGAGGGCTAAAAGTAAAGTTTGATGATTTTGCAGAATCACCTGGAGCTGGGGTGAACTTTCACTCTGAATAAATGCCTTACATCACTCTGACACGGTTGATTCACTTTTGAAAATCATTTGGTGCCGAATAATTATTTTCAAATTAGATTTATTCAGTTGAACTTTGAAATGAAATGGCAATCTCTCATCTTTTCTATCCCCTAAATCCCATGATGACAATTTTTCAAAATTTGTTTCTCTAAAACCATATGCTTTCTTCCTTGGCTTGAATATCTTTTTTTCTTTTCCTGTTGAATAAGACCTTTCATTTACATGTGTGATAAGGAGGAGGATGTATTTAGTTTTTATCCCTGGTTCCTGACATAACACTTGCAAAATCTTTGTAATTTCTCAAGTAATAGCAATTGATATGAATGTCCCTACTCAGAATTCCTAAACCTGGTGCTAAACACATATTTCCCTACAGTGACTCTTGTTGGGGTCCTGGAAATTCTCAGGATGGAGCTCGCTCACCAAGAAGACTAAGCAAGTACTAGAAACTCGAAACTTTGGAGCAAAGATGGATAGAGAGTCATTTACCAATCTGTGGTGTTTGCAGGGTACATCTTCCATCAAAATCCAATGTACTACATTGTTCAGGCAGCTCCTGGGGTGGTGAACCCACCGTGTGGTGGACGGTAATCTAGTCCAGCTCTGTAGGGACAGAAGCTACGGAGCTTTGAGGCACTCCAGAGCTTACGCTGCATGCTCCTTCATCTGGCCACTCATTAGACATCTCCTGTAATGTCTCTTGTTAGGTAACTGGTATAAGTCAGTGAATGCTTTCTCAACTTCTAGGAATCATTCTAACAAATCGTGGAGCACAGGGAAAGAAACATGTCATCCCCTCCCCCTTCATTGGCTTGTCATAAGAGTGAACAACTTACATCTGCTTCTGAAGCTGGATGTCACTCTTTTTTTTTTTTTTTTTTTTTTTTTGGTTTTTCGAAACAGGGTTTCTCTGTGTAGCCCTGGTTGTCCTGGAATTCACTCTGTAGACCAGGCTGGCCTCAAACTCAGAAATCCGCCTGCCTCTGCCTCCCGAGTGCGCCACCACGCCCAGCTGGATGTCACTCTTATAGAACTAAATCCTTAATCCTGGGGGCTTGGTGCTAACTATGAGCAGGTATTGCCAAAGTTAAATCCAGTTACAGTAAACTCAGTTGTGTCTGGACAGTCAAACCGGTTTGGTGCTTGGAGACACCTTCCTTCCCCCTCAATTTGATGTCATCAGTGTAGTGACTCAAGGAAGACTTACTTTAACTTGCTCAGCTGATTTGAGCTGCCAGTGGGATGAACTAGAACACAGTGAGACCGTACAGAAGGTTGCTGAGGGTATAGAAGCCCCCGTTAGCCAAAGTCTCGCTTCCCATAGACTCAGTTACCTGTGGTTCACGGCAGTGACACACATTAACATTTAGTTTTCACTTTAAAAAGAGACATTCACCTAATTTTATTAGTTTATTGTTAGGACTGGTCTATTTCATTAGTTATCATTTTCAGTCTTTTGGAGTGCTTAAGTTATCAGTTCAATTTTATTACAAGTGTTTTCATGTAGAAAAAAAAAAAAAGCAGCATCAACTTTCTCTTGATCTCCGGGGTCATATTTGTACGGTTTACTGTTGTGTGGCATGGTATGCTTACAGTTACTTAAAATTCAATTTGTTTTACAATTGTTCTCTCCTCAGCCTTAATTTGTATGTGTGTGTGTGCGTGCGTGTGTGTGTGTGTTATATATCATGATGTCAGAGGACAACTTGTAGGCTTTCTCCTGCCCTCATGCAGGTTCCGGGGACTGAACTTGGGTTGTCAAGTATCTTTACCTCCTGAACCTTCGCATTGGCCTTAGTTCTCAGTCTTGTGAATGTCAACACCATTCGTTCACCTGCTTTGATGGCTCCTCCCGCAGACTCCGTATTATTGAGTTTGTTTTAATATCTTGACCATGACCCTTTTCTCTCAATGTATTTTCCATGTCCATATTTTATCTCATATTACATTTTGTCCTATGGACACCCCCTTCTCCCTTCATAATTGCTTCTGGGTTATTTTTTCCAAATCTGTTTTGATTATGTTATTTCTAACCTTACCTCCATCTTTAAACTGAAGCCAACTGTCATGAGGACAAGATTCCTGTTCTTTAGGGTGGCTCACAGAGGTTCTTCCACCTCGCCATGAGATCTTTGTCTCTTTATGGATCGACAGCATTGTCTCTCAGGTTCCATTCTTCATTAAAACCCTGCAGGTAGCTTTTGCAACGTCACAAAATGCTGTGTAGGCTTCTGGGGAAGGAAAGAAATCAATAGTCTCACCCAGCTGTGACTTTGAGTTAAAATAGTAGCTTAGCTTTGACAAGGCATGTTCACTGGTGCAATAGCAGCATGGACGCTACGGATGTAACCAACCACTTTTAAAGGCTGAATTTCAGGCCTGTTCTAAAGAAGGAAATTCATGCCAGTATTCTGTAAGTTCAGCTAAGAATTCATGGCTGAGGAGAGGAGATCATATGTTGGCTACTGTGTTTCCCACAGTAAAGCCCCAGAGGGGCTAAACTTGGCCCAGTTCTCATCCCTTGTAGCAGAAACTTCTCTTTGAAGTGGATGGCAGTTAATTCTGAGACTCATAATTGAACTTGTCAGAGTGCAGAGAGTAAGTGCTTGTGGGCTGCTCGGTCTGCTGTGACATCTGTATCACACCCCTATCCCTCAAGACACAATGTAGAAGAGGGAAGAGAAGGTAGAGCCAGAGTTTGGGAAAGGCTGTGGTAGAACAGTGTTTTTCGGATACGATAGGATTTCCAAGCCATCTATGATATAGCAACACTCATATCCCCTGATTTGTTCATATTTCTGGATAATTCTGGGTTTGTTATTCTTGGTTGGAAAAGTGTCATCTAACTTACACAGTGTCTTTGTTGTTGGACTTTAAAAATAGTCTTTCTGTATAACATTGTCAACTTATTAACCTCTAGACCTGGAAAAAAATTGGAATATCCAGGCAGTCATATTTTTAGCTGTTTTCCTCTGAAGGGAACATCAATCATATAAATGTCTTTGACTCCTGTTTGGTTACTGCACCAACAATTGAGTCTAACTTTCTAACTTAGAAGTAGATAATGGTTTCTTGGGGTAATAAAGCTGTCAGGAGGAGGGAGCCTTTCATCTAACTCAATAAAAAATGTGTATGCATCGGGTTGTAGCACAAGGACACGGAGGAGAGAACAACATCTGGAGAATCTAGAGACTTCAACAGCTCTATAATTTACAGTCCTCAGAAAGATGCCTGGAGTCAGTGGCCTGGAAACCTGGCTTCTTCCTCATTCCCAGGACTGACTGACTTCTGGAATGGCCCTGGGCAACTTGCCTGACCTTTCCTTGTTACTTGCCTTCATTCTATAGGCAAAGATTCTAATATTCATCTATCTCTTCATTTATACCCCCAAGAAAGTCCTCATATCCCCCCCTCTCTCCCACCCCTCACTCTGTTTCTGTCTCTGTCACTCTCAGTGGAGAGATGTGAGACACCATTGAGAAGCTGACTCAATTCAGCTCTTATTTTTATCATACACACGTTTACTGGCCAAGTGATTTGATTTATTTATTAAGCATTTGTCAGATCTGGGATACCAAGAAATTGTAACATTGAGGCCATGCTAATTTTTTTCTGTTTTTAAAATAATAAGTTTATTTATTAAAGTCACTTCCAGAGTGCAGAATGACTGCAGACAGTTTTAAAGAGAAAGAAAGGCGGTTCTAAGACGTTGATACTTACAGAATGAGAACTGAACACATATATGGATCCTATTTTTTTTTTTTTTTACTGTTCAATAATAGAATCACAGGATAAAAGAAAATCCTTGCAAATAAAGTCAAAGGACTCTGAGCACATGATAAAATATTTATTATCGGAAAGTGGGTCATATTTGTTGTGGAATCAATGTATTCACAATTTATTTGGCTGATAATATCAAAGTGGAATGGAAGCTGGATTACATATCAACTCGCCTCCCTCAACTATGCAAAACCTCCAGGCTACAGCAGCACCTCGGACCTGAGAACAAGAGGGTCTTTATCATCTGTAGCATTTATTTTCAATTATATTATATTTCTTGTAATTGATTTTCTATTGTGATTTGAGTTTTAAGGGATGGTGATTCACAAGGTTACACACTTATTTATTTGCGTACTCCATTCTACACATGTTAAATGCCCGTGCTCATCCAGACACTTTAGAGATCAAAGTTGGGAACGACCACCTTCTTCCATGGATGCTTACATCAAGAGGAAATGAAGGTCAGATTTTTTTTTCTCCTCCAAGAATATCTGGTTGATAGGTGTTAAGGGCTAACCAGAGGAAGCAACAGGACTCGAGGGCGAAGGGTTTCAGCTCCCAAGCCATTCTCTTAAATTCCCGTCCATTCATTCGGTCACCCATTCGTTTTGTGTATATGTGTGTGCATATGTTCATGTGCCTGTGTTTGTGTGTATGTGTGTGTCAAGGTCAGAGAATTGCCTTGAGTCTTTTTATTCTGGCGTCATTTACCGTATATTGAGATAGACTCTCATCTCATCGGCCTGGTACTCACTGTTTAGGATCGAGTAGCTGTTCCCGAAGCCTAGGAGTGCTAGTCTCTCTCTTCTCAATGCTGTGATTTCAAGTGTGACCACAACACTTAGCTTTTTTTTTTTTTTTTTTTTTTTAAAACATGGCTTCTCGGAATTGAATATGGATCTCTTTGCTGGTAAGGTAAACACATTATAGACTGAGTCATCTCCCTCATCCCCATTTTTCTTCTTTCTTGAGGTCACTCTTCTGGCCCCACTAACATCCCTCTCAGTGAAATGTACATTGAAAAATCATCCACTGTTCAGCCTGCTCCTTCCGCAACCTGGTGCCACTTATGAACTCATAATCCTAGTTTCAGACCTGGGGCCATGAACACACCTGGTTTGCCTGGCCTAGCTATAGACCTATGGTTTGGGGGCCATCGTTCCCTGGCACAATTAAACAGCCCATCAGATAGAACATTGCCTGGTCTAGATCAGGTTGTGTATTTCTTGAGCTGGCCCAGTTTAAGGAAGGACTGATTATCACATCAGACACAGAACCAAAGAAAGAAGTCCACCCCCCTCCCCCATCCAGAGAACTACATGGAGCTAATGACTGCTGGGAAGAGGAGAGTTAGCCTCCCCAGGGATGGGTCCCTTTGTTGGTTTTCCAATGCAGAATTGTCAGCCTCGAGATCATATACGTGCTAACAGAAAAACGGATGCTACAAATTGTGTGTGTGTGTGTGTGTGTGTGTGTGTATGTGCACATACATGAATATATACATATATATATGTAAGAATAATAAAGAAAATATGTCTATCAGCTTGAGAGTTGGGAGACATGGGAGGGAGAAGGAGAAAAGAGAGGGGGAATGAGAGGGGAAGTGATATAATTCCATTTCAACTAAATCTATTTACAGTTCTCTGCTCACTTTTTAGTTTTTATTTTTAATTGGGGGCAAAAATTTTAAGTGGCATACACATAGTTGGTAGCGTGAGGCCTACCCACAATGTTCTGAAACAGATTCCCTGGGAAGCAGCTCTCCACCCCCCTCGCCTTCCTCCGGCACTCCCCACTCTCCTCTCTTTCTGTGTGGACTCGGCACCTTTCTGAAGTGGAGGCATGTAAGATTCAACCTTGTTTCACTTAGTGTGACATTTCCAACGCCTCTCCATGTTGTTGGGTGTGTCAGGATCTCCTTGTTAAGGCTGAAGAACTCGCATGTGTGCCCATTATTGATTTATTTACTCACAAGCAGACATAGGTTTCCATTCCCCCCCCCCCCATATGCCTTAGCTGCTATGGTCATGGACACACAAATGTCTCTTAAAGACCTCGATTTCAGTTTTCTTGAATATACACCCGGAGCTAGAATTGCTGGATCATTTGGTAATTCTATTTTTAAATTTTTGAGCAATGTTTGTGTAGCTTGTTCTTGCTTCCGATTCTTACTTCATCCACTCTACCTGTGACCAGTGACTAATGCAAGGCCTTGCAGACCTATACACATTTCTTTTTTCTTTTCCTTTTTTGTTTCAGACCCATGATGCACTTTGGTTTGGGCTGATCAATTCTGAGCATAGTGTAGTCCCTTAAGGCACATGTACACTCTCTTTTCCTGGCTCTCAGTCCATTGAATCATACGTTATGGTAGATAAATGAATGCAAGATTGCCAGAAATAGCTTGATGTTGAGTAAAATACAAGCTGTTTGTCTAAAACTGAAAGTAGAGACTGAGTGATGAGAATGAACCTGAAGCATCTACTGCAGAAGTACCCAGAATGCCATGCGATTGCTCAGTACCTGGAGGCATCGACTGCGGAAGTACCCAGAATGCCATGCGATTGCGCAGTTCCCGGAAGCCCATTGTTAACTTCCTTAATTAGTTCTTTTCCTTAAATGCCAGCATTCAAGATAATGACACAATAATTAAGGCATTTTCTATTCAAGTCTCTTGTCTTTTCGTGCCATTTCATTACCAGTCTCGAAGCACGCTCTTTTCTTACTATTCTTCATGCCAAATATGCCGAATTTCAGTCACCTTCTAATTCTTTCCAACTTTGGAATTCAATACTTTTATACTTTGGAACAAATAGGCCTTTTGAGGTCCGACTCAAGAACTTAATCATAGTGGTAAGTTTTATTTTCTTCTATGGGGAAATCTTCCTCGAGGCTTAAAATGTAAGCAACAGACACACAATTATTTAGTACAATTATTTTCCAAGTTAGTTCACGCAGATTATAATTTATTTTTGGTACTGGATTATTTTACACGTGCTCGTCTTTGCCACAGGGTCCATTATAGTGCCTTCTACGTGGAGAGGTCCCATGGACACTGGCTGGAGGGCCGAAAGAGGAAGGCTCTGCATCCTTTCTCAGTGACTCAGTTTGGTACCCCTATTTCATCTACCATCCGGCAGCTGAGCTTTCTTCTTGTTTGTGTTTTGTTTTTCAAGCTAGAAGCAGGTTGTACCCACCCTCATTTTAAGTGTAATAGCTTTAAAAAGGAAAATATAACAATGACAACCATACAGAAAGGTTCAGAGAGTGATGTGCCACAGATCTATCATGTAGACAGGTAATATTTTATAATACCTGCTTCAGACATCTTTCCCACCAGTCCGGAAGAGAAGAAGTGGTATCTGTGCAGGCATACACCAAGTGTCGGGTTTATATGGTTGGGTAGTTGGTTAGACATCGAGACATGCCACCCACTTCAGAGTAGGATGGATGTGGAATTAGACTGAAAATGATTATTACAGCAATACCTCTTCTGAGCATATACCCAGAAGATCTTCCAACTGGTAATAAGGACACATCCTCCACTATGTTCATAGCAGCCTTATTTATAATAGCCAGAAGCTGGAAAGAACCCAGATGTCCCTCAATAGAGGGATGGATACAGAAAATGTGGTACATTTACACAATGGAGTACTACTCAGCTATTAAAAACAATGAATTTATGAAATTCCTCAGCAAATGAATGTATCTGGAGGATATCATCCTTAGTGAGGTAACCCAATCACAAAAGAAGTCACTAGATATGCACTCACTGATAAGTGGATATTAGCCCAGAAACTTAGAATACTCAAGATACATTTTGCAAAACAAAAGAAAACCAAGAAGGGAGACCATCATGTAGATACTTCATTCCTCCTTAGAATAAGGAACAAAATACCCATGAAAGGATATAGGTACAGAGACAAAATTTAGAGCTAAGATGAAAGGATGGACTATCCAGAGAGTACCCCATCCGGGAACCCATCCCATCATCAGCCACCAAACCCAGATACTAATGCATATGCCAGCAAGATTCTGCTGAAGGGACCCTGATATAGCAGCCTCTTGTGAGGCTATGCCGGTGCCTGGCAAACACAGAAGTGGATGCTCACAGTCAGCTATTGGATGGAACACAGGGCCCCCAATGGAGGAGCTAGAGAAAGTACCCAAGGAGCTGAAGGGGGTTGCAACCCTGTAAGTGGAACAATATAAACTAACCAGTACCCCCTGAGCTCGAGTCTCTAGCTGCATATGTAGCAGAAGATGGCCTAATTGGCCATCATTGGGAAGAGAGGCCCCTTGGTCTTGCAAACTTTATATGACCCAGCACAGGGGAATGCCAGGGCCAAGAAGTGGGATTGGGTGGATAGGGGAGCAGGGGCGGGGGGAGGGTATAGGGAACTTTCGGGATAGCAGTTAAAATGTAAATAAAGAAAATATCTAATTAAAAAAAAAAAAGAGAGAGATCTGACAAAAAGGCATTCTAGCCAGTGAATGTCTGGGTGTGATGTTGCAGCAGATTTGGGTAGCATTACAGGTTTGTGATTCAAGCTATGATGATCCAAGCACTGACCACAGAGTGAAGAGAAACCATACATGGGAGTTTCCACTAGAAAGTCTACGGAGAGACTGTTCTGACTTTCAGGCAAAGTTCAGCACATTCTGGAGAAACACTTTAAAGTGGTGAGTTTGCTAGAAAATACTTAAGTCATGACCAGTTTTGGGGAGAGCATCTATTGGTAGGTAGGTCTTGTAGTGCCTCATAAGCCACTGTAAGATGGGGGGGGGTCTTTTCTGCTCTATAGCTCTACAAGTGACTGAATTCTTTCACAGAGATGTTTGAGATAGCTAACTTAATGATTTGGTGAGACTAGCTTAGCATACTCTAGTTTTCTCTGTAGTTTCATCTTTTAGATATTGAGGAATACTTTTTTTTTTTATACAGAAACTCTTAGAAGGCCTTCTGGCATCAACACAGATTTAGCACCACCTGACTGTGAGTCAGAGGATAATCACGATGGGGCCATTCATTGAAGGTCTTACCTTTAACAAACACACATTGCCTTTATGGAACATTTATGGTGTGTTAGTCAGCTTTGCGTTACAGCAACCAATACCTGAGGTAAAGGTTCTATCCACTCCCAAAAGCTATGCTGGAGATCAAGCCCTTAACACACGTGCTTTGGAGAGACACTAATCCAAACCATAACATATTGTATAGATGTTATTGCCTCTATTGGAGAAATGAATGGTAGGTTTGGACAGGTTAAGTAATTTAGGTAATGCTACTTAGGAACCAAGTGACCGGCTGGGGTTGATTGCCTGACTCACAAACACTTATCACTTTTCTTTGGTGTTGAAAACAGAGTCCCCTAAAACATAGAAGGGTCTGCATTCTAGAACAAAGGTCCCAGACCACCTTCTAGAATCCACTTTGGGATGTAGAGAAGTAGACTCAGAAATTTGGAAACTTCATAGAACATAAAAGGTAGTTAGAAACTGGCCTTCTTTATCTGGGAAATTAAGTTAACTGGAACATTCCATTCCTGGGTGCTCTTGAAAATCTCTATACTGCTCTATGGGGTGAGGGGTGGGGGATGTGAGTGGGGGGCTGGGGGTAGGTGGGTGGGGGAGAGGGTTTCTCTGGGAAAGAAGGGGAGAAACAATGCAAAGTCAGAGGTTCCCACAGGTTTTACCAATAAAGCATTTGACAGAGATTATGACTCTCATTGTATTTAAGTTGTCATTGACTTTGAATTCAAGTCAAAGTTTTCGAGGGAGTTCCCTTCAGAAATGGTGTTAGGAATGATCCTGTGGTTTGGAAGATTGTCTTGGCCATCTTGGGCTGAGCAGATCCCTCAGTTCCCTGAGGTGCTTCCATTGTAGAAGTCAATGGCTATTTGTTGTATTCTATATTTAGACGGAAGTAATTTTAGGGTATTTATGACCTCGTTGGCTGAATAGCCATCTTCATAGAAAGAAACGAGCCTGTGGCAAAAGCTGGGGCACAAAATATTCATTTGAAAAGCAATGGCAAAGGGCAGGCATGAGCAGCAAGGACTGATTCAGGTAAGAATATAGGGATACAGGGAAGGATGCTGTTAGGTTGTCTTATTACAGGTGGCGGGAGAAATATAGCTCAGAAGCGTCCACTAGAAAACTCCGAACACTTCTGAGCCAGCTTTTCAACTGCACATGTTTTAAGAGTACTTTGGTTATTTTTAAATAGGGCCCTGCATGGGGGGAAAATAGTGTGAATAAAGACCCAGGGACACAGACAGTGGAGAGTCACAGACCTTGTGTGTCACCAAATCTGAAGATGCTCCAAGATACAAACTGTCTGGGAGAGGGGGAGGGTACCTGGTGTTCTGACAGACCATACTTGCAGCCTTGAGGAGGAGAGAGCCTGCTTATTACAACCACCCTTGCCAGTGATGGCCAACATATTATCTGACAGCTTGCATTGAGCCAGGCTACAAACGACATGCATCTAAGTCTTTTTTTTTTTTTTTGGCCTAGATGGGGGGTTCTGATGGGCTATGGAAATATTCTGGGCCCCCCCATTTGGCTTTAGCTTATATTGCCGTAACTGGCTCTGCTACACCAGCTGTGTAGATATAACCTGAGGATCCTCGCCTTGGCTCGAGTTGCCTAGTATACTTAAATACTCAGAAGCACGAGGCTCATGGGGGCTACTTTTGACCACTGGAAAGAGAGTCAATGAATAAATTCTCTTTCTCTCTTCCAGTGGATGCTTCAGAGCTATATTTCACCTGCTACCTGTATTATGGCAACTGAACAGTATCTTTTCCTACATCCCTGTATCCCTTCCCTGTATCAGTCCTTGCCATTCCTTTTCTTTTGAATGCTTTGTGGTCCAGCTTTTGCCACAGGCTCATTTCTGGACTGTGGGACAGTGGTTGGAATGAAGCCTAGGCAAGTGTTTTAGAGGTGGGGACACAGGAACCTAAACCCGCATGCCTTCGTTTGATGCTGCTACTGCAGTTCTCACTGGAGGCTTCTCACTGCTGGCTTCTCAACGAGGATTTTCTTCTCACAGTGGGTTTTGCGCATAGGAGAAAAGGCAGAGTTGGTCCAATGCTGAGCTTGAAGTATTTATGTGCTCATATGAAAGTTCTTAACGGTGATTGGTGAGAGTGGAATTTATTAACAGCCTATTTTTTTCTTCAGTACCTTGGTGAGATCTATAGGTGGGATCTCAGAAGTGTAGAGAGCCATGATGCTTCACTAGGGGTGAGAGGCCAAAGAGGTTCAAGAAGAAAATGCCAATTCCTCATGTTCAGAGCAGGGGAAGCATCACATTAACTCCTGCCAATGCCTGCCAGTTTCTAAAGAGCCAAATGTCTTTTGTGGGAGTAGTGATGGGGCAGAGAAAGATTGCTAAGCCAGATCTAAAATTCAAGGTAGAAGTCATAGGTCTGGTGGCTCGGGGAAAGTGTCACGGTCTTAGTTGGGGTTTTACTGCAGTGAAGAGACACCATGTCCAAGGCAACTCTTATAAAGGACAACGTTTAGTTGGTGTTGGCATACAGGTTCAGAGGTTCAGTCCATTATCAGCATGGCATGAAGAATACCAGCAGGCGGGCAGACACGGTGTTGGAGAAGCCAAGAGCTCTAAGAAGCCAGGAGTAGACTGTCTAACGAGCAGCTAGAAGTGTCTCAAAGCCCAGGCTGACAGTGACACCCTTCTCCCAACAAGGCCACACCTCCGAATAGTGCCACTCCCTGGGCCAAGCATAGTCAAACCACCACAGTCACCAACTCAGCACCCAGAGTGGGGTAAGGATTGAGTGCAGTTCTGCGTGGTTTAAAGACTTGCGTGAGCTTTGTTGCTTTTAAATGTTCCTTTTACAACCAGCTAATTTAAATTCTGTTCTCCAAACTTCTTTTAATGGGATATTTGTTCATCTCTTACATAATTGGGATAGCAGGGAGTCACAGTTGAACTGAGGATGGAATGATACTATTTGTTCATTCTTTTTCTTTTTCTCACCCTGGTGGCCAAGACCTGCTAGGGCAGCATTGCTCCCATGAGCCATGTCCTCAGTCCTAAATAATGTGACTTGCTGGAAGCACCAACCAGTAGTGTGTCCTAAGTCCGGGTTGATTTTTCTTTCTCTTTTACGATAGCAAGTGAGCTGTGAGCTCTAATCTGTTAGAAAGCTTCATGTATTTTTCTGGGTAATTTGGGGCAACACCTACTATTTAGAGGCAAGTGTTGTTTGAGAATGAATTGCCAGGTCTGGTACTTTACATGTTAACAGCGGCTTGTCTAACAACTCTTTTGTGACCTCCAAAGCACACCTTGCAATTACAGATTGAGTCCAGCTGAGCAAGAGATTTTTCTAAGCTGGAAGAGTTCCTGTAGAGCCTCTGTGGAATTCCTGTAGAATTCCAGTGTGACTTTCCACAGATGAATTTGCCTTCATTTAGCCTATGTGAGTATCGCCCTGGCAGATCCCACCCTGGGACTCATTCTGTGTTACATGGGGGAATGAGATCTCAGATGTGTACATATGTGCTTGTAGATGTGTGCACACGTGGGAATACTTTATTTGCATTGTTCAGACTGACAATCTACATATATTCAAAGAAAATAAATACAAATAAATAAGTTCTTTGAAAAAGCTTATGTTCTTATGTGTGCACTTTGTGTTCATTCGCTACAACTATCTCTGGCTGTCATAATTTAAGGCAAAGCATGTGGATTAGCAAGGCTTTACTTAGAATAAGGATGGAGAGGCACTTTTGATTAGGGCGTCTTCCAATTTAAGTGTGAAACTTTATAGACTTCCTTATCCAACATTGAACTAAGATTTATAGGTTATGTGGGTTTCAAGTAAGAGCTAAACCAAAATAGCAAATTGGACATTGTTCCAAATTTTCAAGTTCTTATTTTCAAGTTTAAAATTATGCAAGTAGTCCATTTTTCTCCTTAGTTTAGTAGAGGCCTAAATTAATAAAGGAAGGGATCTTTTGATTTCTTCTTGGCTTAATTCTACTTTAGTAGACAATAATTTCTTAAGTTTATTTTAATTTTATTTTACACATGTATGTTTAGCTCACATGAGTATCTATAAGTATCTATAAGCCATTCCCTGGGGTCTAGAAAGGGACATCAGATCTCCTGAAACTCGACTTACCTACAACTGTGAGCCATCACGTGGGTTCTGAGACTTGAATTCAGGTTCTCTGAAAGAGCCACAAATGCTCTTAGCCTCTGAAGCCTTTGGAGTCATGTTTTTGACATAGTTATATTATCCTCAGATGTGATTACAACTCAGATTCTGTTTTAATATCTTGTTTTCAACACCTGCCAAAATATTGTTAACACATTTTCTTATTGATCGGTGTAAGGCTTATAAGAGAATCATTATGTTCATCTTAGTCTCAAATCCACATGGTAATTTGTGCTTAATCACAGCTGTGCACATGGGCCCCAGCTTACCCTGATCTGATGTAGAATTTTCCTTTACAATGATATAAAGGCAGCATTCATTCTGCAAAAATTTAGACCTAAATTTTGGTCTCTTCCAGGGCTTGCGATAAACAGTATGAGCCTCTCCTGCCTTTGCAGGAGAGGCAGAGAACTTCAGATCCCATGGGGTCAGGAGGTAAATGGCTGCCACTTTGTAGGGCACAGTGGTGTTCAGGCATGCTATTTGTAGGTGAGGTCCAAATGCATTTCTGACATAACATTTTGTGTTATCCTGGAACATCTGCAGTCTAACCTGTTGAAAAGAAATCTCAGCAGCTCAGTAGATAATGCCACTTTCCTTTCTTTCTCTGGAAAGCTTTGTCCTGGTCCCCTGTAATCTGTGATGTTGTGAATTGCTGTTCTCTGGGCCTAACAGCTATTATCATCTTCCGTAGAGCAGCTGTGACTACACTAAGATATTGAGGGTCAGGGCCTGTTGACCTTCCCTTGTAAAAGAGCAGGTCATTAGACTCTCAGCAGAGGTTTTAGCCAGTCAACCCCCGTGCCTTCCTCCCAACTGTGTGTACTTACACTCCTGATGCATATAGTCTCAGGAGGTGAGAGATTAACTCTGGTGTGTTGAAGGTTAACTGCGGTGGGCATTTCATTTATACTGCTATGGCAAAGTCAGCATCCACGGTGGGTACAGCAGTTATATCGCTGGCTTGGGAACAACCACTCTCCTGCGGGCCACTCTTCACCCACGCTCTGTGAGTCTCATTGGTTCACCAAGATAGACTTCGACGGAACTGTTGTTTTGGGCTGTTACTGGCCCCTTATCTGTGGTATGTGTTCAGATCTCCTCAGGAGAAGCTAAGGTAACATATGAAGGGGCTACCCTTTGGTCCTTGCTGCGTCAGGGTAGGCTGAAGAAGAGGATGGGCAGGAAAACACCTGAAGCTTGGAAGAAAGGTTTTTGAGAAGGGAAAGAGGGCAGAGAGAAACCCTGAACTAGATCTTGCATGGGATTGCTAATGTTTGTCAGACACATACAGGAAATACTTTTCCTCTTTGTCCTTACTTATTAGGTTTTTATCTGATTTAGCTACATATCTTAGGCAAGCTTGGGACTTGTAATTCTCTTGCTGCAGGTCTCATGTACCAGAATCAGAGACAGACATCATCGTGCCTGGTCTGCCTAGCTCTCCAATGGTATCACCCTTACTTTCTTCCCCCCTTCTCTCTTTTTCCGAGTCTTGACCGGCATCCATAGTGGATCTCTGGCTCAAGTATAACTAGGTCCTTTTCAACTATTGTCTTTCTGTTATTCAAATTGGAAAATTTCCATTATTTCTATTTCCAAGTTCATCTTTTTTTTTTTTTCTTTATCAACTCTTGATTCTACCGATGAGTTAGTCCACTGACATTACTGTAAAGCCTCCAATTATTAGATACTTTTTTGATCTAACTTTTCTATTTGGTTCCTTATTTCTATTTATTTTCTTGAATGCACTAGGATTTCTGTTATCTATTTTCAGTTTGTTTCACGTATATCCTAAAACTTCCTGGGAGCATCTTTAACTGCGTGAACAACCCTGCTACATCTAGAGTTCCTTCCTTTAGTCTGTGTCTTCACCAGCTTCATGGTGATGATCTCCCACGGTTACAGATTTTTGAGAGATTTACATTTTAAGACGGCATCGTGTGTTTTCTCGATAGTCTGGTGACCAGAGTCTGATATGAAGTTGTTAGCAGGGGCCATGTTTCCTCTTGCAGCTCCACAAGAGACTCTTCTGCTGTCTTCTCAGTTTTTCATGACACTGTTCTTCTTAGTCATGTTTTCATCACTGTGACAAAGCACTTGCAGAAGCAACTCCAGGCGGGAGAAAAGCGTTCCGGGTAGAGAGCTTAGGCTGGGTCAGAAGTAGATAATTACCTGTTTGCCTTGACCCACTTCTGTTAGGTAGACCACGTCTCGAAGGTTCTACAACCTTCCACACTAGTACCACCAGCTAAGGACCAAACACGTGAGCCTTTGAGAAACATTTTATGTTAACCATGAGACCAGTCATCTTTGGACTTCTGGATGCCTGCATCCAGTCTCGGCCCTGTCTTCAGACGAACCTCCTTCTGTGTATGGGCTCTCTCCTGCCTCACAGGATTGATGGCTACTGGCTTTGGGGTCTACTCGAGTGATAAATGGTCTTGTCTCAAGATCTTAATTCTACCCCGCAAAAGGTCCATTTTCTAAATAAGCTGACTTAACATTAGGACGTGGACAGTTAGTTTCTGGAAGTACTTGCTCCTCACCCTACAAGAACATATGGTAATTCTCTTTCTTTATCCAAGTGGGGATCATCATAGCTCTTGGTTTGAGGAGTTAAACAAAAACTTACCTATTTCAGATATGGTGTAGCGGTGTTCTTTTTTGAGGGTTTCTGTGTTTGGGGGTTTAGTTCTTACTGTGGTGACATGTGAGGTGGTAAACTAGAGCACTGCTGTAAGATATAGCAAGTACATCTCTTCCTGCCTTGACTTCCAGTCTCACCATGTGATCTTTCTGTCTCACACAAACTCTGTCGAGATGCTCTTTGCTAAAGCTTGAGGTATCTGTAAAGGCAGATACAGGAGCAGAAACCTATTTACACATTCAGGTCAAAGCTATGAGTTAAATACATGTCTTTTTTTCATGAAGTACCTATCCTTACACACTGTGTCCTAGTAATGGGAAATGCACTAATACATATGTTAAAATAATTTGAATATCATCCAAATATTTTGAGACTAATGGTTTTCTATGGCGGAAGAAAGGACAGAGTTTTATTATTGCTCTATTTTAAGAAATGTATTCCGAAGATGAAACTCATTATCCTGGCACTGATGATCCTCCAGCTATGATCTGGAGTCTAGATATGTTTACAACAGGTTCTGACTACTGCCAAGTGAGGGGGGAGATATTCGCGATCCTCACTAGGACTATGCTGTTCTGCTCCAATTAGGACTCCACGAGTTCCAATGACACTGAGGTACAACTCATTTCAGCTGGGCAAGGAGATCCTGGGTTCCATTGGGCTGGGGTGGAAGTTCAGGACCTCTGCTGTGTCAGTATGGACAAAAGTCAGGCCTCTGCCATTCCTGTGGCAACTGCCCCAAGTGGCTATTATCTGGCGAGGCTGCCCATTCCCCGAGCCCATGGTGGGAGAGCACTTTTTTTGATAATGCTTTTTGTCAGTGCTTGATGGAGATTTTGGAGTTCTAGCTTCTCCACCAACCACTCTAGGATTTATGAGACAAACGGAAAAACCAATGTCCTTAGCCAGTCCACTTCCCCTCCATCTTTCAGGTCTTTCAATGCTTATTTTTTTTGTCCTGTTTAAAACATGACATCCAGTGTTCATAGCTATACTCAATGGAAAGAAGAAGGAAATTGGGATCTTCACACAAAATATTTACTGCTTGGAAGTCCAATATTATTACTATTTAAGATTTTGTATCGTGCTTTGTCTCACAAAATTATGTAAGTATTCATGTACTTTAAAATGTGTATGTCTTTTTAAAAATTATTTTTATTCATTGTGTGTGTTATGTGTCTCTCTCTGTGTGTGTGTCTGTCCATGCTTGCAGTTCTGTGTGTGCCACTGTGTGAGGGAGGAGGTCTGAGGACTTTTGAGAGTTGGTCCTTTTTTTTTTTTTTGGTTTTTCGAGACAGGGTTTCTCTGTGTAGCCCTGGCTGTCCTGGAACTCACTTTGTAGACCAGGCTGGCCTCGAACTCAGAAACCCACCTGCCTCTGCCTCCCGAGTGCTGGGATTAAAGGCGTGTGCCACCATGCCCGGCTCGAGAGTTGGTTCTTTTTTACTCTTTGTCTCTGTGGAGTACGCTCAGGTGACCAGGCTTGGGTAGCAAGCAAGATCTGTTATTTATCCATTCTCTTTTTTAATGTAAATTACCAGACAGGCATTTCACATATTTTTTTCTTATACAGTTACATGGTTGTATTATAGGCATTTGTTAAAATATTCCCTTTTCTTCACTAAAATGCCACCATGATAAAATATTAAATTTATATATAAATATAAATATTTGGGTCTCTTTCCAGATGTTCCATTCTGCTTCATTGATCTGTCTGACCATTCTGGCGCCAGGAACGTACTCTTTTTAATTGCTGTAACTCTAGTCTGTGTAGGCTGCTGGATGCTGCCCTGCACGAGTCTCTAAAAGCCTCACAAGAAGTCATTTTACAGGAGTCAGATGACTCATGCATGAAGATGCTTTGTAAATTGCAGAGCTCTTTGGCCTCCCAACCCACCCCTGACACCAGCACTTCCTAGAGCACTGATCTCATCCTGTCCCTCCTGATTCTAGAGACTTTCTCATCAGAGGACTTGCATTATCTTGGGCTGCATGGCATGGTTGCCATATCTTGCTTTCTACCTTTCTGTTCAAAATGACATCCCTTGTTTTCAATACACTCTATAAAATTAAAAAGTATATTTTTCTCATTTTTATCAGTTATTGGGGGGATTACCTACAATATATTTTGACTATATTTATCTTCTCCTCCCATTCTCTACTCCTCCCAGATGTATCTGTCCTTTTCTTACACCCCTCCCCCACTCTGGTACAGTTTGTGCTGTCTGTATGCTCTTGGATGTGTAGCCTTCCCTGGAGGATGGACAACCCACCAGAGTCTACATTCTTAAAGAAACATGACTCTTCTGCCACTATCCGCTGCCATCAGCTTCTTGGGTAGGATGGGACGTTGTGGCCACCTCTTTTTCCATGCAGGAATTTTGTCTGGCCTGAGTCTGTGCAGGTCCTGTGTGTACTGTCTCAATTGTTATGAATTCATATACGTGACTGATAAACTGTGTCCAGGAAACACTGCCTCAGTGTAGCCATCTCTAATCTGCCATCTCTTATAACCTGTCTGTCTCCTTTTCAGTAATGATCCCTGAGCTTTGGGAAAAGATGTCTTATGTGGAGTGAGCGCTCCACAGTGTTTTTATTTTATTCTCAGTTATGGTTTTATGTGCTAACCACTGGCTCTTTCAAACAGATGCTTGGCTCGACTGATGTGCTAATCTATGGTACGAGGATAAGTCATTATGATTTGGCGTTAATGCTATATACATTTAGCAGAATAATGGTAGTTGGTTCTCCCCTAGGGCCTGTGACCTGTATAGTCACAGGTTCATTGTCCTAATAACAGTGACAGGGAACAGACCTCAAATCCAACCAGGAAGTGGTTGGTTAGTCCCATGACGTTTGTGCCACCATTATACCAATGAGTATGTCTTGCCAGTCAGGTCATTGATACAGTTCACCAATAAAATCTTTTAATTGGATTTGCCTACTACCTATTTCATAAACTTATGTGTTTATTTTTACTTTTTTGGGGTTTTTTTTGGAGTTCGTTTCATAAATTCTGCCTGTCATTAAAAGTTAAACTCCCAAGATGCTTTGATCAAAAATTTCCAGCTTTCCTGACCCCTCCTTTCACGTAAAGCACTACTCTGAGGGTACCTACTATACTTTTTTCCTAGAAAAATATGAGGCACACAGTAGACATGCATTCAATACCCATGTAGCAGCCATATAAAGAAAGAGTGTGTTAATTAGTTCTTATTGTCAACTTGGTATAACCACGATCACTTGGGAAGAGTGTCTTAATGAGTAATTAACTAGATCAGGTTAGCCCGTGGGCATGCCTGTATGATATTACCTTGATTGCTAATTGATGTAGGAAAACACAGCACTTGGAACACAGCACCATTCCCTAAGCAGAGAGAGCCGTACACTACATAACAGAAAGCTAGCCTAAAGCAAGCAAGCAAGCAAGCATGCATGCATGCATGCATGCATTTATTCTCTTTGTGCTTGATTGTGTATGTGAGATGACTAATTTCTTGAGTTTCTTGTTTGACTTCCCCCAAAACAATAGATGGTAACTTGGATTTGTAAGCCATATAAATCCTTTACTCCCTGTATGATTTGAATAGGTATGTGTTTCACTCATGTGTTTGGATGCTTGGCCCATAGAGAATGACACTATGTGGAGATGTGGCCTTGTTGAGGAAGTGTGTGACTATGTAGGCAGAGCTTTGAGCTCTTACATATGCTCAAGCTATACCTGGTGTGGACACAGTCTTCTGCCTCCCGTGGATCAAGATGCAGAACTCTCAGCTTCTTCTCCAGCACCATGCCTGCCTGGATGCTGCCGTGCTTCCCACCATGAGGATAATGGGCTGAACCTCTGAAATTGTAAGCCAGCCCTAATGAAATGTTTTCCTTCATAAGAGTTGCCTTAGTCATGGTGTCTCCTCACAGAACAAAACCCCAAGACACTCTGTATGTGTTGCCTTTTGTTAAGAGTATTTGCACACCAACAGACATGAAACTAGAAGCAAAGGGTAATGAATGTCTCCTGTTGCCCAGACCCAAGCAGAGGTTGTTTACTTTATTCCTTCCAGTTTCTAGGTTTAATTCATGGAAATTTCAGGCAAACCCTGTGTTCTGAGTAAATTATTTTATATTAGTCAGCTGTAGGCATTAATCTCATAGGTTATGGTGGTGATGTGCTGAGATACAGGGCCCTAGAAACTTCTGTAGAGATATCTTCCAGTGATATAGTTTCTATCAGATAGAACCAGGGGTGCTCTAGAGAGGTGGGGCTTCTCTGCTTTGCTCATACTCTCTTCTGAGGAGTTTACCCAATGACAGCCCTTGCTGCCTCAACAGTCTTTATCTATCTATCTATCTATCTATCTATCTATCTATCTATCTATCTATCTATCTATCTATTTATAGTCAGTTCCTCATGGCATACCTGATTGGATAATTGAAGGCTGTCCAGGGATAAGGCAGGCCAATCAGATTCTTCTGGTGTGTTAGAATTAAGAACATGGATCTCAGGGACTGAATGGCAGAGGTTCTAGGAATGCCCAAGCCCTGGAGAAAGGAGCAGCAGGAGCCTGAGGGAAAGCAAGAACAATGCAGAGGGAGGAGAGTATCCACTCCAGAGTCTACGGTGATTCTGCAAATATGCTGTTCAAACTTTTAAGCTCATCTCTCCCCTCCAATAGGGGTCTCTTTTGTTCCTGACCTTGACTCTTCATGAGATCATTTGAGCTTAAGCATAAATCTGTCGTCTTTTGGCCAAGCTTGAGGAAACCTGGCGTCTCTTCTTTCAACCAAATTAGCCTGGATAAAATAGATAGTAGTGCAGGAATGCCCATCAGCTGTTTTCTGTCTGGAGAATGTATATTTAATTAGAGCATGAGTCACGAAAGTTAGAATAGCTGACTAACTTAAAAAAAAAATACCAACTCTCAATGTGATTTAAAGCTTGGAATTTCTTTCTCCTGAAGGGTTGCAGAAAAATCAGATCAGTAGAATGAATATCTCTCAATCTTCTCCCTGAATATAAAAATTATTAACATGTTCATATTCACTATTTCTAACCACACAATTTAAAAATTGTTCTACTTTCCCTTAATACATCACCTTGCATCTTCAAATGTATGACATTCTCTTAATACCATCAATAATCTGTCCTTACTGAAGTTCCTAGCTTCCTAAAAATGTATTTGTGTGTGTGTGTGTGTGTGTGTGTGTGTGTGTGTAGTGTTTCTTTTTTTTTTAAAGCTAGGATAGAAGTAAAGATTATGCTGTATTGAATTAATGCTATGTTCTTTAGAACTCTGTTAAATTAAGACAATTTCTTCTTTAAATTCATAGAGTCAGGTATCTTATAGAATGCCTCACAAGTGTCAGGTTTGTCTGATAGTTCTTTGTCTTTCCTAATAAGGCACATTAAATTTAAAGGGTTGTTGGATTAATGTTGGACCTTTTTGAAGCAGTACCTTTAGGCAGTAGGTGGTGATGCTGAATACAACGTATTATGTCATAGCAAGAGGCACATAATGTCTTGTCAGTGTGATGCTACATTGATCACTTTGTTCATGGTGGCGATGACACCCTGAAAAGGAAGACAGCCCACTTTGTGGACGATACTATCTAGTTTCCATGAACCTTTCAACCTAATGCTTTAAAGTATCCATTACTGAGCTTTTTGAGGATGTTTGAATGTTTTCACCAGCTAACACTTTTCCGACAACAAAACAGGCTATAGGGACCTAAGCAGAGGATGTGCCAAGTTTCTTCTATTGGGTATCACTTTGCATGTTACTGTTGTTAAGAATACACTGATTTTGAACAGTTGTTTTGTTTCTTTGTGAGCCAAGGATTTGGGATAGGCATAGCTCCATGCTTCTAACTGGAGATCAATCACAATCACAGGAAACTGAAAAGGCAGGTGGGTAGGAGAGCCGCATGTTGGCAAGCCCTTTCTCTGTCTCTGTAACCTCTTTACATGGGCATGTTTGACAGCCAAAGGCTGGCAGGATTTCTTACGTCAAAGCTACCAGGGTCTGAAGTTTGAATCCCACTCCAATTTATAATCTGAAGTCTTAAACCCCCAAAGTGAGGGATCAGAAGATGGGGTGTCTGTGTAATCACATCACTAAAGTGGGGTCCTTATGAATGGAATCAGTGCCCATATAATAAGAGACCCCGGAGAGGTGGTCCCAGAGAAGCTCCGTTGCACGGGACACAATTAAAATGACCAGGCCTACCAACCAGAGGCTTCACTGGACACTGCTGATTCCTTAACCTTCACATTGTCAGTCTTCGGAATAGTGAGAAGTAAATACCTGTTGTTCACAAACCATCTTGTTGTAATGTAGCTATTTTTCTCTCAAATAAAATGTTCCCTCCTTGAGGGAGGAGAGAGGGTTATAAGACTCAGGAAGCTCGGTCTTGCAAACTTTATATGACCCAGCACAAGGGAAGGCCTGGGCCAAGTAGTGGGAGTGGGTGGGTAGGGGAGCAGGGGTGGGGGGTAGGTATAGGGAACTTTCGAGATAGCATTTGAAATGTAAATAAAGAAAATTAAAAAAAAAAGAAAGAAAAGAAAAAATCATACTCATAAAAAAAAAAAAAAAGACTCAGGAAGCTCATGAAATACATAAGAGTCTGGAAGCCCAGAAAATGAAAATATTTTCAAAGCCCCTTCCTAAGGTTATATGAACACCAAACACTTGCTCAGAGGAAACAAGACCCTTTAGTGGAGCTGCCTACAGGTTGGTCAGGGAGTTCAACGGATACAGCATTAATTGTGGGAATTTTACTGATAGAATTACCTCCGAGTTGCCCATGCTTCTACAACAGCTTCTCACCCATGTTCCAGTAAGTAATCCCAATAAACTCACTCGGTTCACTTGGCCGGAATTGCTCATTTGATCTGTCCCTGGTGTCTTACTTGTTCGTTTCCCAAAGAAAGCCACACAACACCTATTCATAGTACTTTGTTACAGTGGCTTCCAGAGTCTATACATTGGCTCAGGATTCTGGCAAGTTTCTAATGAGGCAGCTGGAGAAAGCATTGTCCTTTGGGACCCAGCCTTGGAGGTCATGAAGCATCATTAACGTGGTACTGTTTTAGCCAGCAGTCACTGGAAAATGTCCCAGATCCAAGGGACTGGAGGACAGACATCTCACTTCTTGGTAATGGAAATTCCAAAAATTTTAGACATGGTTTAAAACAATCATATTATTATTTTTAACAGAACCCCACATACAGTTCCAGTTAGTAATATTTGCCCTTTTTAAAAATATTTGCCCTTTAAGAAAAATAATTTGAATAATTAGTTAATGATAAAAGAAATGGATCAACTAAATATAGGAGTAGAGTGTATGGCACACTCCTTTGATCTCAAAACTTGGGAAGCAGAGGCAGGAAGATCTCTGTGAATTCAAGGCCATCCTAGTCTACATAGCAAGATAAAAAAATTGAGGGCTGGAAAGTAGGTAAAGCACGTCTTGTATAAGCATAAAGACATGTCCAGAGTTCAGACGTTGTGGCTCTGCTTGTGATACTAGCCCTGGGAGGAAGAGACCGTGGATTCCTGAGAGCACAATATCCACACTAGTTGAACTGGAGAGCTCTGTGTTCAGTGTGAAACCCTTTTGCAATAACCAAAGTGGAGATTGATTGAGCATAGACAACACCCGATATCACCTTCAGGCCTCTACACACACATGTCATGTGAACATACCAGACCCATTATGCCCACCCACATCTATACTGACACTCCACACAGAAGACAAAGCAAAAAACAATGAAAGGATGTAAGACACAGATGATCCAGACATCTGACTTAACTCCTTCAATTCACTTTCTGTCTACGAGAGTTTGAGCCTACAGAACTTTGCTGTTTAGAGTCTTTGTTTTTGGATAAAAAGTAGTTTGTCAGTTTACCTAGAGTCACTTTCTTCACTTGGCATGGACTTTTCAACTATTTTATATGCGCTCTTTCATCAGGGTCATTGAAAAATAGATCAGTCACTGTCTGGCTCTGGTTGTTCAAAAGACTGAGGGCTGCTCTTGAGTTGGGCCCTTGTGATGTTCGTCTGTGAAGATGGAGATAGAAATGCCAACACAAGTTTTAACTCATTTCCGGGAGGGAACTAAAATATGATGTGGTGGGTGGGTATGCTGCCTTCTGCAGACCTAACATTTTTGTTTAATGCAGTCTGGCACACGGAACCTACAGAAGTGAATATTCAATCCTTAAAATCACAAGATGAGGTTTACAAATCTCAGCAACAACAACAACAACAACAACAACAACAACAACCACCTCTGAAAGTAAGACTTGGGAGTTATTTGTTTTTAAGTTCTGAATGCGATTCCAGTCTATAGACAGAATCCTGAGCCAGTGTTAGATCAGGATGGAATGCTGCTTCTGAGAGGGTTGTTACAGTAAACGTTTCTGGTTCTGTGGCCATACAACTTCTGTTAATGGTTCAATGTTGCCTTTGCTGTTGGGCGGCAAGCCTTCGTATGCACTGAAGAGAAGATGTGACTGTATTCCAACCACACTTTAACCCATTGGCAGCCACTGGATTTGGCTTCTGGGCCCTACTTTGTAAAGTGACTTCTGATTTAGAGAACTGGTTAATTTATGCTTGCTTTAACAACTTCATCTTTATTATCAGAACTCCAGTTGTGTAGATATGAAAGAAGCTTTTATGTCTAGTGTGACAGATATTTGGAATGGAAACTTTAATTGGTCCTTACTGTCTTATTATTTCTCCTCCTCCCTCCTCCCCCTCCTCCTCCTCTTCCCCCTCCTTCCCCTCCCCCTTCTCCTTCCCCTCCTCCTCCTTCTCCTTTTCTTCTCATTCTCCTTTGACAGTATTGAAGTAATTATTATACATTGCAGTATTGGAGGCTAGACCTAATAGTTCACTCATGTTTGGCATCCACTCTACCACTATAATCTGAGCCTTTTAAATTTTTTATTTTTATTTTGAGAAAAAGTCTTGCTAAATTACCCAGCGTGATCCTGACTCCATTCTACAATCCAGGAAGACCTTGAACTTACAATGACCCCCCTTCACCCCCCACCCGACTCTGCTGCTTATTTGTTTGTTTGGTTTTTTTGAGACAGGGTCTCATTATGTAGCCAAGTTTACCCTGAAACTCTCTAAGTAGCCCAGGATGGCCTTTCATTTACAATCTTCCTGCCGCTCATGGGCTAGGGGTATAAACACAAGTCAACATTTGGCATTACTGTCTGTTTTAAAAAAAATATTTATTTCTCAAGCTTTGGTTTCATAGGTACCCCTCTCTTCCAGTGTCCACACTTAGATTTATGGTGCTAGAAGGACCTTAGAGATCCCTCCTTTCTGCAATAGCAGTGCTTGCTCTACGTTGCTAGGGCAGGGACTGGAGGTTGGAGCCAGAGCCCACTACTCTGGAGGTTAGCTACCTCTTCCCCTCTGCCATCCAGACACTGCACTCATGGCAGGTTCCCAGTTTCCAGCTCTGTGCCCACTGGCCATTGTCATTAGAACTCTTTCAACTTTTGATCCTGGATCTTGTCCGTGCTTTGCTGACTAAGGATGGAACAATGAATCATCCTACAATCCCACCATCCAATAACTTCACATCTCAGCGTTCACCATCAGCAATACTTTTCAAGCCCAAATTCAAATGTTTCCTCTACCTTTAAAACCTTTTTTCATTTATTTTTAATTATGTGTATGCATGTGTAAGAGAGGAAAGGGCATGTGAATTCATTTGCCCATGGAGGCCAGAAGAGGGCATTGGATCCCCTCCAGCTAGTATGGTTGTGAGTCTCCTGATGTGGGTGCTGGGAACTGGACTCTGGTCCTCTGGAAGAGTAGTCAGTGACTTTAACCTGTGAGCCATCTCTCCAGCCTCTCTTTACCTTTTAAGGCCCCCTAATTTCTCTGCTTGCTAAGAATGGGCAGTCTGCTTTATCCTAAGCTGATGTCTGTACCAGTTTCACTAGAGCTGAGGGAGCCTGTGCTCTCCTGGCCCTGAGTGCAGACTACCCTGTAGGCTTTTAGCATCTTCTAAATGTCAGGCCACATTGTGTTACTGTCATGCTGGCTTAGTCCTGGGCACATTTCCATCCATGTAATCCTTGGTGTCATCTCATCTGCTCTTGCAATTTTGGATTCCAAAAACACACATCTTCCTTCTCTGATGGTATCATTGCAGTTTCCCACTGGCTAAAATAATCTATTTAAAATTATTGTCATATGTTAGAGAATTTAACAGGAACGACTTGTTCAAATTTTGACTACAGTTGTGAAATGGTGATACACTAGATTCATGAGTTGTCTTTGTCTTTATGACCTTTTCTTTAAATTATTCCATATGAATTAATTTCTGTTTACATGTGATATGAAATTATAAAAGAAAAGTAGGAATTTTTAGGGATATTGGTTTCTTTTGGTCTTACCAACTATACAGGGTCTATGTGATTTTATTCTGAAACTATTCCTATGGAGAAAACTCTATACAAATAGATGATAGGAAAAATGACTAATTAAAAATAATTAAGTATATAACTGGGAAGATGGCCCAGCAACTAAAAAAAAAAAAACCCTTGTTATTCTGCCAGAGGACCCAAGTTCTCTTCCTAGCACCCACAAGGGACCTCAAAAACATCTGTAACTATAGCTCTAGGAGATCTGACGACATCATCCCCTTCTGACCTCAGTGGGCGCTAAAGAATGAAAATGATGTACAGCCATACATTCAGGAAAAGACTGATACACATAAAATAAAGAAATTAAATCTAAGTTCTCACCTATTAAACCAGCTTAATTTTAAAATTAATTATTTTGTGTCCTGGTAATATTCTGACCTTGTAGACTTGGTAGCAGAGTAAACAGAAATGTTTTGGCAGCTCTCAAAAGGGGGCATTTTTACAATAAAACCACAAGGTGTGGCGTAACATACTTGACCATACTTAAACTGCTCTGGGAAAGAACACGTAGCTGCTTAGATGCAAGGAAAAGAAGAAGGAAGGGTGTGGCTTGGTTTGGAAATTATATTTCAGTGTTTTTGTATGGAACTGAGGTTTCAAGGACACCAGGAAAAGATTCAGGGCCCTTAAATATAACTCAGATTATTTTTTTTTAAAACTGCAGAGGCTCATTTCAGAACCCGTACCTCCTATAAACCAAGTACATGTGCTGCCACACAACTCTGATTGATATATCCCAGCTCCTAACTCTGAAGCCTTTACTTAATAAACCAATCCAAGCAGAGGAGATGATCCTCCAGATCTTGACAGGGCATCGTGGGGGGCAACTTGTTTCTTGGAGGGCTCTAACCATGGGCAGACTGTGTTTTGATTCTAAGAATCCAAGTAGCCAGATGCTGCTAATGACTAAATAATTAATGTTAACGCTCTCTGAGGAGGCAAAGCAATAGATACAGAGGGATTTAAAACATGGCAGCTCACTGTAAGAGGCCTAGCTCTAGCTTCACAGAAAGGAATAGTGGAAAGGTCTCTAGAAGCTGTAAAACAATGGGGGTCTTACTAATGCACGAGGAAACAGGTCCCTGCTAATAATTGCCTTGCATAAGTTCATTGTTCTTCTGTTTTGAATCCTGTGGCAAAGAAAGGACTAGAAATATCTGAGCACTCCTTGCCTCATTCTTTCCCCCTTTATATTTTCCTATATTCCAGAAGAAAATTTAATGGCTGGCTTCTTGCTTTTGGCACAATTGGCATTTGGAGCTGGGTGGCTCAGAGCTGTGGATGGTTTGTGCTGTGCCCTCCATGTGTTTACAGCATACCTCAATCCATACACAATGGTGGCATCTAAGCGTGTCTCAGGTATTGTGAAATGTCCCTCCAAACCTGCTGCCACCGACTAAGACATTGACACCAATCAGGTTGCATTTCCAGAACTATTTACAAAATAAGGCCCAAGAGTGAAAAATTTCCAGCCCCAAGCTAAGGGCACAGGCCTCCAAAAGGACTTTTCCCCACCTCGATTTATACATAGTGGTGTGTGTGTGTGTGTGTGTGTGTGTGTGTTGCTTTAAGTTATTAAGTGTATAATCTTCAAATCCTACTTGGTTACATACTGCAAAGAGATGACTTTCATAAATGCAATTATTAATAGTCCAGTGTTTTGAGGGGTAGGGTGTGGAGCTGAAGGTGTATGGCTTGGGGAACTTTGCTTGTAAACCTGGAGGCTTCATAGCTGGCCACAATGAAGTTATTTAGAGAGGAAAGTGAGTTACCTCTCTTCTTTCACTGTTTCGTGCACTCAGCAGGAAAAGTAATGTTTAACCACAGTGCATTCACAAAGCATGAAGTTCAGGAGAGACCTGGCTAAATGTCTAGTTGATTTGAAACAAGTAGGCTTGATCCTACTCAGTTCAAAAACACTACCCGATCCAACTATTATTCAAACTGACTTTTTTTTTTTTTTTTACCTTAGTCAAATTGTCTAGAGTATTCGGTTCCCCTAATATTATGTCAAACCAGTTGAAGGGGCTGATGAATTATTCTCTACTAGTTGTTTATGGCCCCAAGTGTGTGTATTACAGAGCTGAACTTGATCTGACAGCTTCCATCTTTCTTTCCCATGTGAACGATAATGTTGATGGACCGACAGAAGCAGTACCAACAATGAAATTAAGTAATTTCAAGGTTTCTTGCTTAGGGAATCTTGGCAGCCCTCAAGAGCAGAGCCTACACAAATGCCCGCTATAAGTCTCACCTGTTCAACAGTGCCTAAAAGCCAGCCAACTCATAATTTGTTTCTTTTTCAATTTCACAGGTGGAATGTAAACACTTTGCAAACAACTCTTCACACTTCTCATATGTGAAATGTGGGGCTAAATGAGGGTTTCTAACATAGTACAAATACCTCCCATGTCCTAATGTGCCTATCTTGTGTATTTTGAAAAGACATCTGATAATTTTCCCTCTGGCTCTTTGAATAATTACTAGCTGAAGATGCCACACAACTTTCAAGTCTGTGCAATTTAATATTTCCTTCATTTCCTAATAAAATAGGCTTGAAATCTTGAGTATGATCTTATCTGTCACCCGACATATGCTTGACTGTGATAACGAAATGTTTCTTGCTTCATTCTTAAATTTTGGAGACCTATGTTGAATAAATCTGGCAGTCTGATTTCCCTCAGCCTTTTCATTATGTATTTTAAGTATTTTATCCAACAGTGTGACATATAAACTTGACACGACTAACTTGAATTTGGTGACATAATTATACTTAATTATTTATCATACTGATAATGTCCCTTCCTTTCCTATCCTACTGTGAGATTTGATGCCGAGCATCTGTCCCAATCTTCCTAGTTCTGTTTTATATCTGGATTTGAGTTACTTTTAATTATAGCTTTAATATATCCCTCAAGGAGCCAACTTTCTCTGTAGAGTTGCCCTGCAGAATTCTCTAGTTCTATCAGGATCAGGCCCATTAACTTTTCCATGGATTTTCAGAAAAAGCATATGATTTCACTGATAGGCTAAGAAAGATGAAAAAACAACATTCTATATCAGAAATAATTAACATCAAGAGAAAAATCATTATAAGCTTTTGGCCTCATAAGACAGAATATTGTTAGTCTGGTTTTATACTAGAAAATAATACTCCTCATGTTCCAAAAAAATTAATAATATCTACTGGAACTCTTGATTGATTTCTTTAAGATTTTTCTGAGAAGAATATAAGTTTGATGAAGGGACTCACTACCTTTGTGTGAAGATCATGTTCAATCAGGATTGCAAAATGAGAAATTAATGAAGTCAGCTTTCAGATGCTGTGACAAAATTATTGGTTAACCAAGTTAAAAGAGGAAAGGTTTATTTTGCCCCATGGTCTCAAATGTTTCAGTCATGGTCACTCGGCCCCACTGTTTGCCCATGATGAAGCAGAATGTTGTGGTAGAGGAGATGTGGTGCATCCGCTCACTTCATGGCAGCTTGGAAGCAGTGGGGCAGAGGGGCAAGACACAAAGTAGATATTTACACTTCCTCCAGTCTCTAGTTCCACCCATCCCCAGGAGTCAGCTATAAGTTTATCAATAGGTTAATTAATGATGTTAAAGCCTTCAGGGTCCAGTGACCTCTGAACAGTGCTATATTGGTGACCAAACGTCTTTTCTACAAATGAGCATTTGGGGCACATTACAAATCCAGTTTCACAGCTACTTCAGAGAAGGGAATTGCTGTGTGTAGAGATAGAGGGACTTTCTGCTTGATGATCTCTTTCAGTTCCAGTGCTGTAGAATCTTTTAACATTCTTCTGGTTATTTAAGATTAAAAAATCCAGTTGAATGTCTTCTGCTATGGTGTTGAATGGAATGGAGAAATCTGACATTTAAATTGGGATTATTCTGTGACAGCTCTTTCTATTGCCGACTTCATGTCTATGTTAGTTTTCTTAAAAACAAAACAAAACAAAACAAAAAAACCCCAAAACAAGAAACCAAACCTCTGTGTGTGTGCACACACAGGAATGAATACACATGTGTGTGCCACAACATGAATGTACAGAGGTCAGAAGACAACTTTGGAGGTATGTGTGCCGATTCCTTTCCTGCCACTTTTATATGGGTTTCAGGAAATCAGCTCAGGTCATCAGGCTTCATGGAACGTGATTTTACCTACTGAGCAATCTTTCCAGACCAACCTAGTTTTTATATTTACAATTAAGGGGACAAAATTCTCAGATTCTCATGAGATTTTTACATTTTAGAGGTCCCCTGGCACTAAAATGGCCCCAACTTCTTGTTCTTGGGTAAAAGAATCCTTAAGACATAGGATATTGTAAAGGGAGGTCAAACATTACATCATTCAAGGAATCTTGATAATCTTAGGAAGTAAACAACTCAAAGGTTTCAGGAAGTCCCTGAAACTTACCAGATTTATTAGCCTCTTCCAACCACAAACATGTATAAACAGTGAAGGTTGCTAAGAGACAGACACCATCAGACATGCTAAGTGTTCTAGAAGACTCTCAGATAAGCAGAGCTGACTGGAAGAGATAAAGACTAGCAAAACTACTTGTAGGATGAGGAAAGCTGAGCATTGTTGTGTAGAGGTATTTTAACTTAGCAACATGGCCACTCTGGCTGGTATACAGACATGCCTTTGATCCTAGGAGACAGAGGCAAGAAGATCTGTGAGTTCAAGATGAGCCTGATACAGAGCAAGTTCCAGGTACAGAAAAGCCTAGGTCCAGGCATGGTAGCATAGACTTTTATTCCCAGTACTCAAAATTTGTTGAGAGGCAGTTTTACTGGGAGAGTTTTACAGAGACAGGTTGAAGAGAGGACAGATTAGACACAGGTGAAGACAGAATGAGCCAGACAATGAGAAGGAACCCAAAGGTTAGAATATATTGCCAAAGTTAGTATGAGGCCAAGCAGAACAATTCAGTCAGAAGCTGAGAGAAGCTAGTTTGAATCAGTCAGAGAGAAGTTTGAGCACAACAGCTTAGTTAAACTAGCCAACAGAGTTCAGAAAGAATTAGAAAGGGTGGTCTTATCCATCAGAAAATCTTAGAGGCAGAAAACATTCAAGGTCTAGATTAGATTGTACATGGGCTAGAAACTTCCAGGACTAGGCCTAGGTTAGCAGACAGAGGCAGTATGTGACCCAGACAACAATTACATATAAGGAATAAAAGTTACTTTTAGAGTATGCATGGGTGAGACCATGGAGTAAGCTACACATATAACAGAGGATTGCCTTATTTGGCATCAATGGGAGAGGAGGTGCTTGGTTCTGTGGAGGCTTGTTGTCCCAGAGAAGAGGGATACTAGAGGGTGAGACAGAAGTGGGTGGGTGGGAGAGCAAAGGGGAGGAAGGATGGGATGGGGGATTGCAGAGGGGAGACTGAGAAGGGAGACAACATTTGAAATGTAAATGTATAAAATAATCAATAAAAAGGAGTTTCTTTTACACCATGGAAGACAGAGAAACAAACTGAGGTGCCTGGAAGGGATTCAGGCAGCCTGAGCTGCATTAAATAGACACTGTCCAACCTGTTGAGCTGCCTGCAGGTTGTGTAATAAGCTCCAAGTTTCCATCTTTTGTGAACCATCATCCAGATCCAAGAAATCTTGGTTAGTGCAGCTGTTTTTGAGTAATTTTTGATCCTGTATTAACCCTTCATCTATATTCCTGTAAATAACCCCAATAAAACTCATTAGTTCACCAAGCTGCCCTTTGGTGATATCTGTAGTTTGGGATACCTCAGTTCATTCTCTGGGGTGTATAGACATTTATTCATGTGTCCCCAGAAATAATGCCATGCAATAGACACGAGGTAGGGTGAGACCTAAGGAAAGTGAGTGGGGCCTTGTGGGACATCTCAATATGTTAAAGAACAGACAAGGTCTTTTCAAAAGAAGTGCTATGCAAATCTATTTATATTCACCTGAGGTACCTCTTGTCTTAGAGACTTACTACCTCAGTCTGCTAACCTAGGCCTGGTCCTGGAAGCTTCCAGCCACTGTACAATCTTATCTCGGCTTAGAATATTTCCAGCTTCTGAGACTCCCTGCTGAATAAACTCACCTCTTCCTAGTTCTGATCTCAGGCTGGCTGATTCAACCCAGCTGTTTTAGCTTGAATGCCTCTCCAAGATGATTGATTCAATTTGTCTTCTCTTTCAACCTCTGACTCTTTTTTTTTTTTTTTTTTTTTTTTTTTTTTTTTAAGATTTATTTATTATATGTAAGTACACTGTAGCTGTCTTGTTCAGTCTAAGCAAAGAAGCAGCAGAGGTTTTTTTTTTTTTTTTTTTGCTCTGCTTGGACTCAAATTAACTCTGACAATGTATTCTAATCTGCTGGCTCTTTTTCATTCTCTGAATCATTCTGTCTTCATCTGTCTAGCTTGTTCTCTCTCTTCAACCTGTCTTTGTACAACTGTTCCAGTAAAATTGATTCCTCTCTTTCTCTTTCTCTCTCTCTCCCCCCTCCCCACTGTTCTCTCTTAAGTAGCTCTCCTTTCCTCTCTATTCTTGTGAGAGTTGGCCATATCCTATTCTGTAAAATCTTTCTGTGATTCATCACTTTGTCTGCCACTCAAACAGCATTTTCAAGGTTAGGTACTTCCTTCTCCAAACCAACATTACCTTCATTGTTTGGGATTAAAGGGTAGGCTAAGGGCTGAGACATACCACAACTAGAAATAGTTTTTTTTTCAGTAAATAACACCATCTTGGGGTTCACAGTGTGAAGAAATGTTCTACCACAGTGCTAGTGTTCTTAAGACTATTTTGTGGAGCCTAAATATTCTTGGATATGCGACCTTCCACTGGACCATGGTTGACTTATCAGGGACTGGACTTAGAGAATGATGACTCTTCTTTTTCTAGAAGCTAAGAATTGACAATAGTTCCTTGGGTAGAAGGTAGAAGTTTGTGCCTAAATCCCTTTTCCTTGCTAGAATTTAGTCTGAGTTGGGCTTGTGAGGTCTTGTACATGCTCTCACAAACGATGCAAATTCATAGGTGCTGCCTTTCTGCTGTGAACAGAAGACACTCTCTTTTTTTTTTTTTTTAAATTTATTATATGTAAGTACACTGTAGCTGTCTTCAGACACTCCAGAAGAGGGCGTCAGATCTTGTTACCGATGGTTGTGAGCCACCATGTGGTTGCTGGGATTTGAACTCTGGACCTTTGGAAGATCAGTCGGTACTCGTACTCACTAAGCCATCTCACCAGCCCTGAAAACACTCTCTTTATAGTTCTCAATGATCTCTGGATCTTACATTTTTCCCACCACCTTTTTCATAGTGATATTCGAGCTTTTGGAGGAGGGAGTGTCATGTATATGTTCCCTGAATATTCTGCAGTATTTTATTCTCTGCCCCTTGGCCAATTGTGGGTCTCTATGGTGACAATCATTTACTATACACAGAAGATTCTCTGATAATAGTTGAAAGATGCCTTTATCTTTGGGTATAATGATAAATAATTTGAAGTATATTTAACATTATACCTATTTAGCAGAATAATGGTAGTAGATTGTATTCTAGGACATATGACCTTTCTAGTCATTGGTTCTTGACAATGCTAGGTATAGCTTTTATTTTTTTGGAGTGGGCTTTAAATAAATTAGAGAGTGGTTGTTTACTCCACTAATGTTTTTGCTACTGTTGTAGCAGTGGGAATGTCTTACAAGGCCAGCCATTCTCAGAGCTTACAGGGCTCCTAGCTGTGTATGACTGACTGATGCTTACTTCTTTTCCCTAGGTAGAATTTTAAAGAGATGGCTCATGATTTCCACATTTCTTGCCTTTGTCAAGACAACCCTAGCACTTCAAATACTGTGAATTACTTTGCTTATTTAGCAGCAAGAAATTGTGTGGCAGAATTATCAGGCGAGTCACAGAGGGCAGGCATTCAGTATTAGAATGAAATAGTTTTTGAAGGGTTATTATAAATGTAGTATAATATAGCTTAATCTGACTGACAGAGTGTATCAGTTCCCAAACCAGTTTGTTGCAGGAAGCCTGATTGTAGGCAGCCATCAAGAAAGTTTAGTGACATGAGTACATTTCCAATGTCTAGTTGAAGATGGGCCCTTACCTATCAGTAAGAAACTTGTTACCTTCATAACATGCATGTTACTGTTGTACCCAGGGGTATATCTGGCCATGTCAGTCATTATTGTAGTTCAAAGCATTCACTGTTGGGTAAGACTGTAGGTGATCTTTCTGCACCCCAGCAGCCTTCATAGTGCATACCATGACCATGAAATCTATGAAATCAGGGAAGAAGCTTCCTGGTTTGTACTAGCATGGTTTCTTCATGTCCTGTGACAAGTATATAAAGATGGAAATTTCTATGTTGCAATCACAGCAGCAATAGAAATAAAAATAAATGAAAGACAATGCAGACAATCTGTAGTGAAGAGAAGAATGGATGACCTGAAGAAATGGAGAAAAACATAAGCTCCCACTTGTGTATATTTAATTGTTCATATTATTAAAATATTTCTATGACTAAAAATGTTTCTATCATTCAACAGTTAACCAATAAATTCTAGTTAAATAAATTCTAGTTAAGGTCCTTAAAAACTTAATGAACTACATAATCATGAAAGTAAATGTCATCTAAAGGTGAAAATATATGGAAAAGGTAAGAACACTTTTTAAAATGAACAGTGCGGGCTCCTGAATAGCTATGAACATTAGAAAAGAGTATGATCTAGCTCCAGGTCTGCATGAGGACACAACCAGAGTTTCAGGGCAGTAGGGGAGGAAGGCATGGCACAATAAATGCAATAGGGACAATAGTATATCCACTCACATAGAAATGGAGTTATCTCTGTTTCTACTCCACACCTAGTGAACCATATATGCATTATAGAACCTCACGTTTCATAAAAACAGTAGAAGAAAATTTAGGTACACATTTTAGTTGGAGTTACTATTTGTACTGGCTGGTTTTGCGTGTCAACTTGACACAAGCTGGAGTTATCATGGAGGAAGAAGTCTCCCTTGAGCAAATGCCTCCATAAGATCCAGCTGTGGGGCATTTTCTCAACTAGTGATCAAGGGTAGGAGGGCCCATTGTGGGTAGTGCCATCCCTGGGCTTGGTAGTCCTGGGTTCTCTAAGAAAGCAAGCTGAGCAGGCCAGGGGAAGCAAGTTAGTAAGTAACATCCCTCCATGGCCTCTGACTCAGCTCCTACCTCCAAGGTCCTGCCCTGTGTGAGTTCCTGTCCTGACTTCCTTCAGTGATGAACAGCAATGTGGAAGTGTAAGCTGAATAAATCCTTTCCTCCCCCTTTTGCTTCTTGGTCATGATGTTTGTGCAGGAATACAAACCCTGACTAAGACATTAATTCTTTGATGAAACATCATGTCCAAAGCAAAATGGGGGAAGAAAGTCTTTATTTTATCATATTCTTCCAGGTCATTATCCTTGAGGAAAGTTAGGCAGATCCTAAAAGAGTCACAGGCAAGAACTGATAGAGAGATCATAGAGGAACACTGTTTCTTTTTTTTCCCTGCTTCCACTTACCCAGCTTTCTTATACAGTCTAGGCACCACCCATAGTGGGTTGTCATCAGTCCATCAGTCAGGAATCAAGAAAATGCCCCTTAGACATGCACAGAGGCCAATCTGATCCAGGCAGTTTCTCAGTTGAGTCCCTCCCTTGTAACTCTGGGCTGTGCCAAGTTGGCAGCTGAAGCTAACTAGGAGACCATGTGATGCATAAATTCTACACTTAGCTATGTGCTTTAAGAAAAAGAAAACAGGGACTCTAATGGATCCTTGTACACCAGCATTCACAGTCGCACCACTCACAATAGCCCACAGGCCAAAGCCCACAGGTGTCCATCAGCAGGTAAATGGGAATTTGATACATTGTGTAACATTTGATACATTGTGTAACATTTGATACATTGTGTAACATTTGATACATTGTGTAACATTTGATACATTGTGTAACATTTGATACATAGTTATTTGATACACTGTATAACATGGATGCACCATGAAGACACCTTACTACATGAAATAAGCCAGTCACAAAATGACAACTAACAGACCTAAAACGCAGAGCTGCAGAAAGAGCGGTGGCAGATACAAAGGGGAGAGGGAGGGAAGAATGGGAATTTTATAATGACCACAGAGTTCCAGTGTGGGGTTATGAAACTGTTCTGGACAGGGATGGTCACCTAAGCTGGGGTGTTCTTATGTCACCAAATAACAGTTAAAATGGTAAACATGTTACATAAAGCAGAGAAGCTTGGATGGTAAAATGCCACAACAAGCACGTGGAGTTCATACCCAGGATTCAGATATCCGGGTGTGGTATCCCAAACTTGTCATCCCAGTGTTGGGGAGACAAAGACAGTCAGGAGTCTCAGAGCTTTCTGGCTCTGGACTGATTAGGTCAATGAGAGAACCTGTCTCAAACAAAAACAACTAAAATTAAAACAAAAAGCCAAGGTGAATGGGTACCCGAGGAGAGCAAGGCCTTCTGCCCTCCATATGCACCTGTACTCCAATGAATACATATGTGCTCACACGCCCACACATGTGCTCGCGCGCGCGCGCGCGCGCGCACACACACACACACACACACACACACACACACACACACACACACACGCGCGCACGCAGTACCTAGGAGAAGAAAAATACTTGTGAAGGTTTGAGTGCTGTGAGACAGTAAGGAGCACTGCACAGTAAAGAGAGCACTGAGAGGCCAAGTTCTTGGTTCACTGAGACTGAATAAAGATACAGAGTGGGTAGAATTTAAAGTAGGTAATATAAAAATATGTCTCAGAAAAATAAAGGACACAGAGAGAGAGAGAGAGAGAGAGAGAGAGAGAGAGAGAGAGAGAGAGAGAGAGAGAGAGAGAGATTTCTAAGAAGTAGCTTGGTTAAGTTTAAAAAAACAGCAAAACCAGAAAGCAGTAGAAGGAACAGCTTTTCACTGAACACAACATCAGAGCAGGAAAATTTCATTTTAAGTAAGGATTTAACTATTGGTTGAAACAAAAAGAAAGAAAATTGTTTTAAGCAAATTTACAATAGATCAGAAGAAACTTTTTGCAATCTTGCAACACTCTACTCTTTTCTGAATGAAGATTCAATTACAATCACGAAGTGTCAGTTGCTCACAAAAGCCTCACATGCAATTACTGGAGTCGAACAAAAGGCTGAAGAAATAGCACAGCACAGCACCACACACATGTCGACAGAAAGCTTTGGTGTGATGGTTTAAAGGGCAAAGCATAATAAAGATTCCGTGGTACAATTTTTATTGAGGAATTTTTTTTCCCTAAATCCCTTAGAAATAACTTTTTACTGGCCATGTAAGGTGCATAAATTAAACAACAAATTATCACTATCTAGGATGGAGACTCCAATGTATAATTATTAATTTAACAGGTAATTAGGTGGGGAAGAAGGCCGTGCATGAAAATTTAAACAGTCTATATTACTCAGTTCAATTAGCTTGTGGCAGGGAAAGAGCACTAAACACCTAACGTTTACTGTGTGTCTCACTGAGGCAGAAGGCAGGATCAGGAGGTGGAGGGGTGTAGTTCATTGGTTTTATAACTGTTGCAAAGATGTTCACAAATACCTCGGCAAGTTTCTCTATTGCTTTGAGGGTCTGAGAGACTTCCTGGGGCCAAGAACTTGTAGATATACTCTTTCTGTCATGGCATTTGCATTTGATAGTCTGCAGCTTCTGAATTATCCACGATGTCTGTTCAAAGTCTTTTTTTTTTTTTTAACTGTTTTTGATTAGCTTACTAAGTATGGAATTTCCTTATGACTTTTTCATGCATTAGTTTTGACCCCTCCTCTGATGTAGCCTTCCCCAGTGTCTTAGTCGGGGGAGTTTCTATTCCTGCCAAAAACAACATCACCAAGAAGCAAGCTGGGGAGGAAAGGGTTTATTCAGATTACACTTTTCACATTACTGTTTATTAACACAGGAAGTCAGGACATGAACTGACACAGGGCAGGAATTTAGAGGCAGGAGTAGATATAGAAGCCATGGAGGGGTGCTGCTTACTGTCTGGCTTCCCCTGGCTTGCTTGGCCTGCTTTCTTATAGAACCCAGAACCACCAGCCCAAGGATGGCACCACCCACAATGGGCCCTCCCCGCTTGGTCACTAATTGAGGAAATGCCTTACAGCTAGATCTCATGGAGGCATTTCCTCAAGGCAGGCTTCTTTCTCCAAGATAACTCCAGCTTGTGTCAAGATGATATATAAAACCAGCCAGTACATTCAGGTTTTTATTTGTGGTTGAACAAAATTCTATTGTTTCTACACACCACCCTTTCATTATAGTGTTCTACCTAGACAACAGTGCTATTGCCAGCTTTTAGTCAGGGAAGCTTTTTAGTGAAATGGTCAGAAGTGACTACAGAGACTTAATCAAAGTACTGAGACTGAAAGAGTGTTGAATGCCCAGACATAAATGGGACATCTATAACACTCTCTGCAAGGCTCAGGGGACATTACAGAAGAAGAGACAGAAAGAATGTTAGAGACAGAGGAGAGGGTATGGGAGAGGTATGGGATGTTGACTTCTGGACATGACCTAACTGTCACACTCCTTAACTCAAGAAGCTGTGATTACCTGCACAAAAGCTCTACAAGATTGGGCCTGGCTGTACCATGTCATGAAAATAGGAGGGGCTTATGAGGCTCCACCCCTCCTTAGACAGTGATTTCTGTACAGATACTAGGTGATGGGGAGGAGGAGACATTCTCTTTCTTGACTTCGTATTATCAGAGTAATGTGCCTAACCTTCTGAAATGTCCACCCACATTCCTGCCTATAACCAACCCTAATGAAATTCAGTCACACACACACACACACACACACACACACACACACACCATACACACATGTGCACACATACCTGCACAATACACATAGAACACCACACACACACTTAAGTGAAGTGAAAAACAATTTTCTTTAGACTTTAGGTATTAATTAAGACAAGAGAGGAGGGCCAATTAAGACAGTCACTGAACCACACTGACATCATTAAATATAAAGGAGGCAAGCTAGACTTAGGGCTAAAATATCACAAAGGATTCTTTGTGCCAGTTACTATGTATATAGATACAACCTTATTACTAGGAGAGACAGCCTCAACTATGCCAATTGTAATCATATTTGTGGAGAATAATTCAGTGATCATGTCTGACATGAACAGTGTATATTGGCATATTTTGGGGAAATTAATATTAAATTTGACCTTACAACTTCTCTCAGATAACATGGTTTGGAAATATTGCAACTGAAGTTAGATTTAATTTAGATGGGGAACATTAGGAGACTTAGTGTTGTATTGGATCCTCACATCAAGCCCGTTTGAGCTTTGGCATAAAAAGAAATGAATGTCAAGCCTATAGTTTGAATATTATTTATAATAATGCTTGAAAAGGTTATAAAAAAACACCAAGGAATCTACTCACTTTAAAAGTGTTAGATATTTCCAAGTCTCAATATAGTTTTCTGAATCTAATTATCCTAGAAATAGTTGACATACCAGTTATTGCAAGGGCGATGTAAGATCTGTGTTGACTTGGAATTAACTCCCATAGAGATCATTTCTTGGGTATCAAGGACAAGACATTCAGAGATGAAGACAGATGTGAAAGACGAAGGAACATGTTTCTAAGATATAGCAGTATTTTAATTTTATTTAAAGTGCCATATAGGATGATATAAATGTATCTACTGATTTAAGAGACAATAGTTCCCCAGGAAATCTGTTGCCCCTTTCTTGCTATAGAAGGGGATCGTAAGAGAATATTCCATTCCAGTTGTACCACTTTGGCCTAAGAATTAGTTTGAGCTGAATAAAATAAGAAGCAACAAATCCCTAAAGAGCCATTGGCCTTTTATCCGCACTCCAATCTATAGGCTTCCTGAGATATATATATATATATATATATATATATATATATATATATATATATATATATGGCAGTGTTAGGTACAGTCACACTAGTGTGCAACTATGGGCAGAACTCTTTATTTTTACAAAGCAGGAACTCCTCTTTGTTTCTTACCAAAAGTTCTGGGAAAGACAACTTTGCGGTCTGGATGAATCTGATTAATCCAGGGTCATAGCTCAAGAGGGATGGTATGATACCTGTCCTTGGTGACTGGCTTATTTTATTTAGCACGTCTCCAGTGGGTGCCTGTCTATTTTCTGTTGCTATAATGGAATGACAAGGACTGAGTATTTTATAAAAATAAATATTTATATGGCTTATGGTTGTGATTGCTGGAGAGTTCAAAAATTGGCTGTCATGTCTGCTGAAGCGCTCTTGCTGGTGGAGACGTTTTTAAGAGTCTAAAGAGATATAAGACAACATATCTTAGTTTGAGTTTCTTCAGCCTCTTACTGAAGCCACACTAATTTGGAGTCCCACCATTATGGGCTTGTTTAACTTTAAATATCGGCAAAAGATCCCACCTCTTAATACTACAGTCTGATTACATCTCTACCCTCATATTGCCCTATGGTGGGAATTATGTCTTAGCATGAGTTCTGTTGAAGATGCCCAAACCACATCATTTCTCTATGCTGTAACATGAACCAGTACTTCATCTTTCTTAAGACCAAATGAAATTTGTTTAATGTATATATTCCATATTACCTTTTGTTATCTATCATTTACTAATGGATCAGATTCCTTTTGAGCCCTTTTGGTTGCCCATGACATCTTTTCCTGTCTAGCAATTCTTCATATTAAAATTTCAGTTCAAATAAGTGGTATGTCTTTTGTCTCCCGATTGCATTGTGGCTAATATGGCTACATATTGTGGCCAGAAATTTGCGAAGAATGCCTTTTCTATTGGACTGTGTGAGCTGTGGCTAGGAAGGAGTACAGAAGAACTGTTTTCTGAGCAGAGGAACTCTTTCTCCTCTGCCTTGCTTCACTAGCTGTGAGATGCCACGATGAGCTGCAGGGTCAAAGATCCAGTTCATGCAGGTACCTTTTTGGGGGTTAGAGGACAGAGGTTGGATGTGGTAACTCATGTTCTATAATTTCAGCATTTGGGAGGCTGAGGAGGGAGGGTAGCGATGAGTCTTGTGCTAACCTGGGCTAAAGAGTGAGTTCCAAGCAAGACTAGATTATAGAGTGAAACATTAGTTTTGGATCAGAACTGGAAGGCTATGGTTCCCTGCATGCCATATGGCCACCCAGGTACACTCATGAATGTTCTCCCTCTGTCGTCCACTCGGTACCAGGATGTCCTATACAGGATAGCCATTGCTCAGCCTTGTCCTAAAAAGTCGTATGATCAGCTGTTCCCATGGGACTACGTGTTCTAGGCTGGTGTGGGGCATGCTCTGATTTTTCACAAACCCGTGTTTGCATATTTTCAGATGTACCCATCTCTGCAGATCTCCCTTACTTCTGCTTTTCTGAGTTTCCCACTCCCTCTGTGCCACACTCTTTGACTTCCTAGGACTGGGTATAGTCATTTAAATGGTTTCTATAATGTTAAGGGATTTCTGCATTATAGGAGTGATTTTCTTAGTTTCTATTTTAATGCAATCTTCTATATACTTCTTTTTAATATTTTTTTTCCTCCCTGGCATCTCTTCAGATGTGTTTTATTTACTTAAATTGGAAAGGGGGGAAAAGCCAAACTCATTCAAAGACTGTGTTATTTTCAAGCTATATAATTATTTCCTCAGGGACATAAACTTCTGATACTTCAGAAGGGCATTTATGAAATCTCCAAGGGTGACACACTGCAGCTCAATTTCATACACCATGTTTCATTTATTTCATAATTACATGGCTAAATAATGTATGAAAGAGAAGTGGCAATCATGATCACGAGATCAGTGGAAATTGTGTCAAAGTTATTTGAATGGATTTAAAGCGGACAAGAACTTAGTCTCCTTACCTCGGTATCTTTAAATTGTGCTTAGTATCTTAGAGGAATTTCAGGAAACTGAAGTGTTAAATCCCCCCGAAATGGAGGGTGACTGACAGATGTGCAAGTGTACATATCTACAGTGTGTGTTCAAGACTCTCCAAGTGCATCTATCTATTGTGTGTGTTCCTGGTTCCCCAAGCACAGGGACCTCTAAGTAAACTGTAGCACGTGACTTGTACGGTGCTCACTGTGCATCTGTTGCAGTTCAGCCTTGTGGCGGAGCTGGGGCCATGATCAAACAGACATAACCTCAGTTTCACACGAGATTCATACTCTATATTCAGATGTATAGGCAGACCATTTCCTTTTAGTCTGCTCCATAATAGGAGAAGGGGAATCCAGTGGCTGAGAAAGGCAGGTTAAGATTGCATTCAGTCTGACATCTCAGGGAATGTCAGGCTGTAGTAGAGGACGGCTGGTAAAGAAACACATGGGAGGATAATATGAAGCACCTACACGCATGTTCTCTTTCCTGCTGGCTCCTTCATTCACGGTGGCCTTAGCATATATCTCTCTGCAGTAGGCATGCTTAGTGATGCCCGAGTAGACATGTTTTGAGACACCTGCTCATCTTTGCTCTGGGACCTGCCTGTTATCAGTCCCGTTATGGCTACTTCCATCTTTCCTTCCTTTCTCCCTTCTTCTCTTTCACCTGCACCCCCTTATACTTAATAAAAAGCAACGTGGACACTTGTTAAACACAGTTGATTGGCTCTCCATTAACCAAACATAACGAGCCTCTCTCTTCATCTCTCTAGAGTGCTGGTTTTCAATGTGTGGGTCGTGACTCCCACATGGGTCCGATATCAGATATTCTGTATATCAGATATTTATGTTACAACCCATGTCAGTAGCAAAATTAGTTATGAAATAGCAATGAAATAATTTTATGTTTGGGGGTCTCCACACCACGAAGAACTGTATTAAAGGGTTGTAGCATTAGGAGGAACCACTGCTTTAGAGAATTTGAAGTACTGTCTGTGAAGCAAATTTTAAAATGCATTTTTGGGATAGTCAGGGCAAACAACGCTGTCATCTCCACTGTATTGTTCTAAAATTTATCCCTATCTAACGTATCAGATTACGTCTTAATATGATGCTTAACACCAGCAGTCATAATGTTTAGCATCACAGACAGTGGTGATTCACTAATTCACTCAGTCAAGTCATATGCCATCAGTGTAGACACTGACGAATTTAAATATACACATATTTGGCATTTTATCATGATTTTGTGTGTAATCTAAAATTAAAATAACTTTACTTTAACTTGGGGTCATAACATATACTACTAAAATTAGGAGTGTAATACATGCTTTAGAAATAGAGATAATATGTACTTCATAAACTTGGAGGGAGACATGACTCTCTTAATTCTTTTTCTCATACATATAGTTGAATTGCCTTATAGACTAGTTTTATCATTTTGAAAATGATATGCTAAGCAGTGACATAGCGGAAAGTATCAGTTACCAAAAGACAAAATCTGCTGCCTAAATAAATCTTTCCAAAATTCAGTAACTTTGGATAATCATTATTCTCATGGATCTGAGGTTGTCATCCAGTGGTTTGATATGGGTTGAGTTGAGCTAGGTGGCCCCCCTCTGGTGCGTGTCTGGGGACCAGTGTGCTTGCCCAGGCACTTTGCACTTATGCTGGTGACAGATGCAGGGAGGACTAGTGAAAGCTCGAAGCCCAGATTTAGATGTGACAAGCTGTTACATTTGCCTCATTCTTTTGGGTCCCTGCAAATGTTAAGGGCATTTTCCAAACCAAGGAAAGTATGTCGTGCAGAGCAAGGGGCATGCAAGCCTTTAGAGGAAAGCCTGCGTGTACAGGGCAAGATGAACAAGGAGGGACTGTGTAGAATCCATATGCAGACAATGGTTCGTCACCTGCCAAGTCCTTTCTTCCCCTCCTCCTGGAAGCCCATAGCTACACCAGACGTCCTAGCCTCTGGGAGTGTTGTAATGTCTGGCTTTCTGACAAAGTTCTTCCAAGGTAATGTGAGCAGAAATGACTTAGCCCGTAAACATTTCTGATGGGAACACACTGTCATTTCCTCTTTCTTTAGCTTTATGCAGTGTACTTAAAAACACTCTGTGAAATGTCTTTGTTGTACAAAGGGATGGAGTGATCTCTGCAATGACATTTTCAGTCAAATATATTCTGTTCATTGACCATACTCACCCCTCTTACTAACTCCCCGTATCCCTCTTGCTCCTGCGTACTCCCCTGCTCTTCCCAAAGAGTTTTCCTTCTTCCATGTCATGTGCATCTCTGTGTGTATGTGTATATGTTTGTATGTATGCATATGGATATGTGTATATGTGTATGTATGCATGTGTATATGTCTCTCTCTCTCTGTATACACATACATGTACATATGTATGTTTTTGTGTATGTGTTTGTGCATGTTTGTGCATGTACTGGCTGATTTTCTGTCAACTTGACACAGGCTAGAGTCATCAGAGGGAAAGGAGCCTCAGTTGAGGAAGGGCCTCAGTGAAATCCAGCTGTAGGGCACTTTCTCAATTAGTGATCAATTGTGGGTGGTGCCATCCCTAGGCTGGGCGTTCCCTATTTTGTAAGAAAGCAACCTGAGCAAGCCAGGGGAAGCAATACAGTACCTCTCCATGTCTTCCGCATCAGCTCCTGCCTCCAGGTTCCTGTCCTGTTTGAATTCCTGTCCCAACTTCCTTCAATGATGAATATGGAAGTATGGAATGGAAGTTAAGTCAAATAACTTTTTCCTCCCCAACTTGCTTTTTGGCTATGATATTTTATTGCAGCAATAGAAACTCTTATTAAGACAGTGTGTATTTGTGCATGAATGTGTTTGTGTATGTGTGTATATGTGTTTATGTGTATTTGTGTGTATGTGTGCATGCTTGTGTGTGTGCATTTATGTGTGTGTATGTGTGTGTGTATTTCATGTGTCAATTGCTTAGTTATTTCCTCTTCTTCTGGCAGCCACAGCTAGACCAGATTTTCTTACCTCTCATGTTGGAATATCTGGCTGTCTCAGTTAAATACAAAACTCACCCCACTTGGTATGATGGTCTCCACATCTTCCATATTTTCCTGCAAATGACCTAGTCATGTTTTTGTTTATAGCTGAATAAAACTGCATCATGTATGTATGCCACATCTTTTTTTTCCACATTTTTATTAGATATTTTCTTTATTTACATTTCAAATACTATCCCGAAAGTTCCCTATAACCTCCCCCCGCCCCTGCTCCCTTACCCACCCACTCCCACTTCTTGGCCCTGGCATTCCCCTCTATGGGGCATATAAAATTTGCAAGACCAAGGGTCCTCTCTTCCCAATGATGGCCGACTAGGCCATCTTCTGCTACATATGCAGCTAGAGACACGAGCTCAGGGGGTACTGGTTAGTTCATATTGTTGTTCCACCTACAGGGTTGCATCCCCCTTCAGCTCCTTGGGTACTTTCTCTAGCTCCTCCATTGGGGGCCCTGTGTTCCATCCAATAGCTGACTTTGAGCATCCACTTCTGTGTTTGCCAGGCACTGGCATAGCCTCACAAGAGGCTGCTATATCAGGGTCCCTTCAGCAGAATCTTGCTGGCATGTGTAATAGTATCTGGGTTTGGTGGCTGATGATGGGATGGATCCCCGGCTTGGGTAGTCTCTGGATAGTCCATCCTTTCATCTTAGCTCTAAATTTTTGTCTCTGTATCTATATTCTTTCATGGGTATTTTGTTCCCTATTCTAAGGAGGAATGAAGTATCCACGCGATGGTCTTCCTTCTTGGTTTTTTTGTGTTTTGCAAAATGTATCTTGGGTATTCTAAGTTTCTGGACTAATATCCACTTATCAGTGAGTGCATATCTAGTGACTTCTTTTGTGATTGGGTTACCTCACTAAGGATGATATCCTCCAGATTCATCCATTTGCTGAGGAATTTCATAAATTCATTGTTTTTAATAGCTGAGTAGCACTCCATTGTGTAAATGCACCACATTTTCTGTATCCATTCCTCTATTGAGGGACATCTGGGTTCTTTCCAGCTTCTGGCTATTATAAATAAGGCTTGTATGCCACATCTTTAAAATCCATTTTCTTTTAGAGAATGAGCTGATCCTATAATCTAGCTGTCGTGAGTATAGTACTTCATTAAACAGAGATGTACAGATCATGCAACAGAGACTTCTTTGGGTGTGCAGGGAAGCTTGTTAAACTTCAAAGGCACACAGAGAGAAAACTCATTGCTTGACCACATTTTATAGTCAGGCTTCTGAACCTGCTTCTAGACTCCTCTAAAGTCTTCCTTGTGGGATTTATAGTAAAGAACATTGCTAAGGTCTGTTGCAAAAAAGTAAACAAAAGAGCTAACCAACCAAGTAAGCAGACATAAACCCCTCCCTGCGTACCTGGCTTGTTTTCCATTGCTCAGGCGATGCAGGACACCACGGCCTGCTTTTGGTAGGTAGGTCAGGTTGCTTTTGTTAGACTCCTCCTGAAACTTCAGATAGCTCCTCTTAGTAAAGCTCCATCCACAGCATCAACCCCAGTCTCATGGCCACCACTCACTCAGGGATTTCCACCTATCTATGATGAGTTTGGTGTGAAGGAAGTGGCTCGATCTCACACTGAAAGACTACACTACAGTGGTCTCTGTACCTAGCACAGTAGCCCCAAATAAAGTCGTCTTTAGTGTATTTCACAAGGCTCATTGAAGTATTTTTTATTTAACTGCATTACACATTGACAGAATCAAGAAATGAAAGAAGCCCCCAAATAATCACCTACTTGACTGAGAGAAATAATTTATTGTGTTGGTCCATTACTCATTCTGGAATTTGTCACAGCAACTCAACTTAGCTTCAATAACCTTGGATCCATAGTGCAGAGGGGAGGCTCTGATAAACCTCCAGGATATCTTTTTGGCATCTGTTAGGACATTTGTCACCTCATTCCCTCCTTGGTTTCAGTCCTTTAGCAGGTCCAGAGGAAAAAAGACAGCAGGAAAGTGTGGTTGGTTGCCAACTGGTCCCTGGGCTTGTCACACTGCATGCCATGTCTACAGTCACACTGGTCCATAGGCTTGCCACATCACACAGTGTGTCCTCAGCCACACTGGTCCATGGGCTTGCTATACCACACAGTGTGTCCACAGCCACATTGGTCATTGGCTTGCTATACCACACAGTGTGTCCACAGCCACACTGGCCCATGGGCTTGCTATTACCACACTGTGTGTTCTCAGCTACACTAGGTCATGGGCTTGCCACATTACACACTGTATCTTTAGCCACATATGGACTTGCCATGTCACACACTGTATCTGTAGCCACATCACACACTGTATCTTCAGCCACACTGGCCCATGGGCTTCCACGTTGCACACCATGTCACACACTGTGTCTTTAGCCACATCACACACTGTATCTTCAGCCACACTGGCCTATGAGCTTCCACGTTGCACACCATGTCCACAGCTACCCTCACACTGAGTCCTCACTTGCTACAGCAAACAGCAGATAAACTTGCATTTAGAAGCACAATGTGTGTTTGATCTTAAGTTTAGTTTCAGGCATGCTGTACATTATGAGTTTCAAAGCATCATCCACTGGGGTATATTCTTTCCAATAGCCATAAAACATTTTTATTTTACTTTATAGTTTGATGTGGAACAACTTTCTCTCATAAAGAAGTATCCTGAGATGATAACACTCCACTCCATTCACCAAGTAGCATCTCTTAGCTTCTGATGCCAAAAATGGTACTCTCTCTGTCTCTGTCTCTCTCTCTTTCTCTGTCTCTCTCTCCTGTTTAGTATCAAGAAAAATGCACCTGGGGAGTAAACATCTGGAAGTCACCTCTTTTTACCTGTTATAGATGAGCTAACCACTGAGCTTACTAGCATTCACGGGTGTAGCCTTGGGCCTTGGGCCATGTAGAAGGGAAGGGGATACATGAGGGATGCAAAAAAACTTTGTTTGGGGGCAGAGTAGCAATTAGAAGCCTTGCATCAGCATTATACAGGTTACTCCAGTTTTTCTTTCTCCTGTGTAGGAGTTCTAGTCCTACGGTATTGTTTCTTACAGCTAATAATGTCGAAACATATGGAGCACTTACTAGGTTGCTAGGTCTTAGACGTTCCTCATAGTCTGTGGATTTGGAGATAGATCCTTGCTATGTAACTCAGGCTTGCCTCATGATCCTCCTATCCTAGGTTATTAGTCTTGGGGTTGCATGCATGCTCCATTGTACGTGGCTAGTGCTTGGTTTTTACTTCTCAGCAAATACCCATGACAGGGCTGTTGGGGTCTGCATTTCACACTCAAGGATACTAAGGTATAGTTTTTAAGAGCCTGGGCTGTGGAATAAGCCCATCTCACTCCAGAGACTGAGCCCTTCTCTGCATCACTATGTGCAAAGGACTGGCTGCACAGAGACAATCGCTGCCGCCAAGACTTCCTAGTAACTCCGTGTTGGCTGGTTGGATAGTGCTAACTGGAAAGGATAGCACCTCTACAGGCCTATTCCTTTCTCTATATGCCATGCTGTTGCTGGGTAACCACAGAGGGTACCAACCCTTCCAAATTCCTATGTGATTCAGGCCCCGGTAAAGCTAGAGTTTTATTATCCATCTGTCTCAGGGGCCATGATGTTAATCCAAGTGCCTTCCCTTATATTACATGAGAACTTACCAAATTCACCCTGCTCCCCTTTTCTCTGTTGTTACAATGACATACAATAAGTAAGTAGCCATTGTCCCTCCCATTATCCCAGACTTTCCTTTGAGGCATCCATAGCTTTCCACAATGCAGCAGGACACGAAGAGTTAACGTCTGTCAGTACCTGAAGTCCTTGTCTGTCCTTCCTGCTGTGTAACCAGTGACCATTCTTCACTTCATCTGTGCTTCACCTTCCTAGACGTTTTAGGATGTCAACGCTACCTGAGAACATTCTGAGTTTGATGGTCACGTGGAGAACACTGGGCACAGAGTCTGAAGTACTGGCTTCTAGAAGCTGTTCAATTCAGAACCAGTGCTGTCTCTGCCTTTCCCACAGGGCTGGGGAAAGAACCCGCTTTATGCACTGGGAAATGTTAACTCCTGGATTCATGAGCTTGCTCTGCTCCTGCCTACTCGCTTCCACAGGGCAAAGAATGTCCTCTGAATCCTGCTCACATTCAGCAAAAGAATAGTGAAAGGGGAAGTCATAATTTCCTTCACATGGGGAACTGACTTTTAGGTGTTTTGATTAAAGTTACTAATGGGTTGTATTTTAAATTCCTATAATTAAGTGAAAAAAAATTAAGTTTAAATTTCTTTCTTTCCTTTTTTCTCCCCTCTCCAAGTTCCATTTTCAAGCAGTCTCATGTCAGAATGTGTGCCAACAAACTAATACCAGGAGAGTATGGAAGTTGAAGATCTTTGTGGATGTTGCTGGAGAAATGATGTAAAGATCGAAGAGCGGATTTAAAATTTAATTCAGAGTTCAGTCCCTCCTTTTCACCTTGCCACCCTGGTATGTACTCATTTTGGATTCAGATTTTGCTCCCTTATTTCTTCTTTCTTCCCTATCCTGGAGACCTTTGATTACTTTGTAAATGCATTTTAGTTTTTTTTTTAAATTATCCTCTTTGTTAGCATAATTAACAACTAATCCTGCAGGTTCATTATATGAAGACTATGACGGGTGGACTGTCCTTTGTCTGAAAATTATTTCGAATAGAATTATTACAGATTTTGAAATATTTGCACACACATAATGGAATATCTTCAAGGTGGATCCCATGTCTAAGCACAAAGTTTATTTGATCTATATATACTTATATAAGTAGCTGAACTGCACTTCTGATAATTTTGTGCCTGTGGCAGTTTCATGGGGTGCAGTTGTCCTCTTTTGCCATGCTACAGCATCATGCTGGTGCCCAGAAGTTTCAGATGTCAGGTTTTTGAATGAACTCACTAAAGCACAGAAAGAAAACTTATATTTCTAATAAACACACTCAGCTGTCCAGACAATGGTAATGTTGTAAACTTGATAAAGTAAGTTACAGCATAAGTATATGTGGTTCCTTATAGACCCAATTTGGTTCGTCTCCAATGTCTCTGCTTAGAGTTGTACATGATTTTATTGCCAGTTTTCATCTGAATCCATTGTGGAATGGGACGATTTTGCTTTTCTAAACAAAGTTCTTTAGCAATGACTCGAGGGATGTCATTTCTGCCCAACTCTGCCCCCCTGCCCTGCAGAGTCCCAGACAACTACCATCTCTGTCTGTGCATTTGCTTCCTATGGATAGTGTGTGTGGGGGATCTTATACAGACTTCCTTTGGGACTTTCATTACTGATGGCATCTCCAGCGTTTCAGTGATGTCTTTCTGATCAGGATCCCGACTGGCAGAGAACACTCCTTCTGTTTAATTGCTCATTCTATGTCCCTGTCCAGCAATTCACCCAGAAGACATTGCCATGCAGGAGCTGTGTGATTATCCAGGTCCAGACCTACAATATATCCCTCTGAGAAAGTGCTCCTTCTAATCCTCAGTTTTGGGGAGCACCTGTTGAGAGTGGTATGGGGCTTTCCAAGGGTATAATAAGCAAATGCACAGTCTGTTTTTTTGCAGTGTAAGCACAGGGAGAATTATGGGGTTACTGGGTACCAGTCTTAGCATTTTCTGTGGGTTTTGTTGTTTCTGAGGCAACCAAGCGTACATAGACTACACTAAATCAATGGTCTTTTCTTTCTTGTTTGTTGGTTCAATAGTTTTAACTTCTACACTTGATCTTAGCCAAAAGGCCAAGAAGCGATGTATTTTTAACTTATGAAATAATTTTTCCTAATTCCAGATTCATTGTGTCTTTATAACAATTACTTATGATATTTACAATTTTATCCAAACTTAAGATTTTAAAAATGTAAGTGCTCATTTTCTATAGTAAATCTAGGATGCAAAATTGAACTCTTAACGCCATCATCTAAATACAACATATATGGTTGTATTTTCAACATGTTTGTAGAACTTAAAAATTCATACTATTACCAAACCTCTTTGACCACATTACTTAGGTTTTCCAGTACATCAGGAATGTTCTATTTTGGGTACATTTCCAAATTCTCACTTTTCTGACCTTCCAGTTACTGTTTCTAAATTCTCACTTTTCTGACCTTCCAGTTACTGTTTTTATTACAAAGTTTATTTAGTCAGTGCTTCTCTCTTAGTTTTACCTGGCTGCATTCTCAAACTGACCTGACTCTACATGTCTTATCCTTGATTCAAAATGTGTATACTGTGATTATGTCAGCTTTACTGCGTGAATCTAAGCCACAGTGCTTAGGGGCCAGTTATGAAAATTGCAGGGCTGAGATGCACTGTGGTAAAGTGCTTATCTGGAAAGAAAGCACGAGGCTTGCGTTTGTTCTCCAGCACCACTAAAAGGGGAGGGGGGAGAATGCACTTCTTAAAATATACAGTTTTGAGGTGACTAAGGCATATAAACTGACTGACAATATTCTAGTTTTAGACTGTTCAGAGAGAGTGCCAGAGGCATTCACAGGATATTTTAACTTTACCTGAAAAGGTTGACAGATGGAGTAAGAGAGACAGAAAGCTAGATTGTCTTAGGAAATGTCTGCTTGCACTGGAATGAGAAAAGGGGAAAGGTTAAATTGGGGTAACACACAATTAAGTTGCAGGAGGCTTAATGGCAAGCAGAACTGTCTTCCTGCAAACAAGGCTGAAAATAAACAGCAACGTGTATTGAAATTTTGATGACATTTGATTGAGTTTGATGGATTTATTCAGAAGTTGGCAACAACGGGGCCGGTGACAGGAGCAAAATATCACACAGGGGAAATGCAGAAAGGGTGGAATTGTGGCGTTTGATTTATGCTGTAATAACAGTGAAACCACAGTTTCCAGAAAGACAGGTGGGTGAAGGAGAAGCCTGGAGCTTTGATTGTTGTATGGCAGTGACAAACACAAGGACTTGCAGAATATTATGTTTAAAATGTTTGCTGATGAACATTAGAGTCAGAAAGGACTGTTCAACTGAGCTTACTCTGCACAGGGGATAAGGCTCCTCCCAGAAGACACAGGTTATCAAATTAAAAAATCTATGCTATGGGTGGATACCTTCCCCAGAGGTCCCCCATCAGTACAAGTTATTGCTTTTGTGCTTGGTTGCCCAGGAAAACTTGACAGGAAGACCCTATTGCTGAAGGGGCCACATATTTTGATCATAGGACTTGGAGAAATCAAGTTTATCTGAAGGTTTTCCTTTGCTGCCTAGCTTTCATAGTACCCGAAGGTGCTATGCAGGATGTTTGGGAAAGAAGTGTCCCACAGTCTTACCCAGCTGCAAACCCCAAGAGCTACAGCAGTGAGTGGCCTGGAAAGACATGCTCATGTGTACAAAGGTGGCATGAATATTGTGGGGGCAACCAATCACTTTCTGATTGGATCTAAGGGCTTCTCCACAGGATAGAACTCATGTCTGATACTATGAATTTGGCCAACAACCAATGGCTAGGGAGGTCATGGGCTCTATTCTACTACAATTAGTTTGCTTAATGGATATAGTATCAAAATGCCTTCTAAATACTTATCTTTATGCCCCTGTATTAGTTTAGCTCCCAGTGTAGATGGCAGTTAATACAGAGACTCATTAATGGCCAAGTAACTGTATACAGTGCTTGGCTCTACCTGGGACATGTATATTACTCTCGTTATCCCCAAGGCTCAGATAATATTGTCGGAGAAGGGAAAAAAATTGTAAGAGCTAGAGGCTGGTGATTCTTAGGGTAAAACAGTGCCTTCTGGGCAGGGCAGGACCGTTACAGCCATGAAGAGCTATGGTTGCCTGTGGAAAACCTGCACGTGATGGAGCCAGTAGAGATCCCAGCATGCATTGCGAGGACACAAGGCCTCCACCTCTGAGTAAGGAGCTGATGGCTGGAGAGAGGAAGAATCCATTTTCATTAGGCGTGTGGGACCTGGAGGTTGACTGTATTGTTAAGGATGGTCTTACACCTATGTAGGGTAACACTAAGTGCACTTACTGGTTACTGGGTGGGACACATCCACAGGCCCTGTCCTGTGTCTCATTTTCCTCTTCACTGGAGAAAGGCTGTGGGTTCCCTACTATAACTCCTACATCAGTTAAAGTGATAATGATTTTGTTTGGCTCTTGGTTTGATTTAAGACAATTAGCAGTGACTTATGAGCATGCTAATACGGCTATAAGTGATTCACATATAAACAGGAAGTCCCAGGTCAATGTGACACACACATACACTGTAATAAAATGCACTGTATATTGCTGCCTGTGTCCTGGACTACTCCCCACCTGTCCCTACCTGCCCTTGGGGGTTGGAGGTAGGGCATTTATCCTGGGAAGCCAAAAGGATCTGGAGAAAGCATTCATCTACAGTAAGGATGCTACCCGTATCATCCAGAATAAAGCATTCATCTACAGTAAGGATGCTACCCGTATCTTCCAGAATAAAGCAGTCATCTAC
>NC_034604.1:66656487-66657551 GCF_900095145.1 Mus pahari | reverse complement strand
CAGAATAAAACATTCATCTGCAGTAAGGATGCTACCCGTATCTTCCAGAATATCTCTTCCTCCAAGGTTGCCTGGGACCATCAGCCACCATAGGTGTCAAAGATCCCTGATTGCTGCCATCCAAGTCCTGCCAATGGACAGGGACGGGCCAGGCAGTCATTTTGGTGGTGATTGGCCTCCAACTCCTGTCACGGAGGGACCAGACTGGAATCTCCAGTGGGGGAACCAGACTGTCCCTCATGCTTGCAGGCAAGGAAGACAACACACATCCAGAGGAGGTCAGGGTTCCATATGTTCTCTGGAGATATACATGGGGCCAAAATAACAGCCTCCTCCCAAAATCGGTCCAGGTCTTGAGTCTTAACCTTGAGACCGTGAGTAACCAGAACAGTTTTCATAGCCCTTAATCTGGGGTTTCTTGATAGTGGAGGGGAGGAAACCCATGACGGTGAGTGCAAAGGAAACAAACAATGAACAGATATGACAAATATGACAGAGAAGAAACTCGCATACTAAGCAAGGGACTCCCTCAGGTGTAACTCAAAGATCTTATGCCTGCATGGTGTCCTGGGATGGAAAAACGTGTTCTGGAGCTGATCCCTGGTACCACCACCTGGGAGAGCAGCCCCTCTGTCAGGTACCGGGATGAATCCAGACCAAAAGTGAAAGCGAGTGGACCAAGACAAAGAAGACAGAAAAGATGGCCGCAGCAGGCTCGCTGCAGCACGCTCACCCAACGACAACAACAACAACAAGATGGCCGATGCCACACACTCGCTGCATACTAGTCACACACTCGCTGCACGCTCACCCTCAAACTGAACCGAGACCCAAACTGAGGTCACTGGGATGAACAGACAGAAAAGACAAAGAAGACAGAAATGAGGTCAATCACACGCTCAGCTTTGTGGAACCCACAACATAAACCACTACGGGGCCAACTCACCGAAGAAGCAACTGAAGGGGGCAGCACCTTGAGAAGAGCAGATCAGGTCGAGTCACGAGCATCATCCTTGCAACAGGAGGCAAAAAAAAAAAAAAAAAAAAAAAAAAAAAAAAAAAAA
>NC_034604.1:66642666-66656327 GCF_900095145.1 Mus pahari | reverse complement strand
GTCTCAAAAAACCAAAAAAAAAAAAAAAAAAAAAAAAAAGGAAGTTTGAAAGCAGCTGCAAAATGAGGACAATGAAGTAGTCCATTGAACACGCTGGGTGGCAGATGCTGCCTGTGTCCCAGACTACTTGCTGCCTGACCCTACCTGCCCTTGAGGGTTGGAGGTGAGGTGGCACACAGTCAACAACACACACCCCCTGGGCAGATGAGAAATGCCCCAGCAAGCTCATCTGAACACTGCTGCAAGCTCCTTTAATACCCTCCACCTGTGCCCCATTGGTTCCAAGAAAGCATCTCTTCTAATCAGTTCCTGATTGGCTGTCGTTGTCTGCACCAGCAATGCTTGGTCTCTCAGGCAGTCCTCAATTAGGTCCTCCTGTAGGAGATACTTTTGAGGCTGCGCAGGCCCTGGTGTTTACATGATGCTCCCCCGCCCTGTTCCTGCTACACTATATATGTATGAAATTCTCAATGAATAAATAAAATATAATTAAATGTGTAGAACTGGAAAGTTCTATGAATAAATTAATTTTAATAAAAATTTATATACTATATAACAACTTAATAGCACATTGGAGAAAATAGACCTTATCTTGGTTGTTAAGAAGAAGACCCAAGAAAGGGGGTGAGAAGATAAAGTCTAACGTGGGGGAGGAGCCAGTGTGTACCCCAAGCTTCTTCCTCGGAAAGTGGGGAGATGTAAGTGGGGGAGATTTGTTCAATATTTTGGAGGACCTAGAACTCTGGAAGCTCTTTCGAGTGATCCTGACCTTGGGCGTGTGAGAGGAGGCAAGCAGAAGGGGGAGGTTAGACTAACACTTGAACAGCCAAGGTCTACACGTGAGTGGGGTGGCTGTGTGGCCGGAACCAATGAGAACAAGGCAGATGAGGCTCAGCTGTTTCTCAAAACCTGACAGAAAGTCGATGACACACAGGGCATCAGGTTCTTTCTGGCCTTTAAAAAGAGCAAGACTCATTCGGGTGACAGCCCGCACTCAGCTCATCCACATGCCTCTCAGGGCATACCCGTAAGGGCGTTATCCGAAAGGAGCAAACCTGGCCTATGCTGTGTATTCTTCCTTGACCTAGTTCCTCCTATTAAAAAGCATTTTATTGTGACAGGGTTGACATTATTTTGGCTTGAATACCCACTTCCTCTCAATGTACTCCCTAATTTGGAAATAAAATATAGAAGGGGGAAATAGGAGAGAGAAAGAGAGAGAGAGAGAGAGAGAGAGAGAGAGAGAGAGAGAGAGAGAGAGAGAGAGAGAGAGAGAGAGAGAGAGAGAGAGAGAAATCTCCATCTCTATAGTCCTTATCAGAAATCTCCAGTTATTTCTGCTCTTGCTTGCAGCAGTGCTGTGTTATCTGTCTCAGGATGAAGAGCTGGAAATCAGGGAGAGCTAATGGGCAAAGATGTTTAGCTTCCAGTTTTCCCATCCTGTTAAAGTTGAAACTTCCCAGTAGTGATTTTTATCCTACACATTCACATTCACAGGCCTGGCCCCATGTCTCTTCTTCTTCATTGAAAAAAAAAAAGGCTTTGGACTCTCTACTGCAACTTCTACCTCAATTCATGTGATTAATTAATTCCACCTCGGTTAGTTTGTTTTGTTTGGCTCTCGGTTTAAGGCATTAGGCAGTGACTTCTTGGGGCATAGCTATGAGCAGGCAACAGGTCTGTGGCTGTGAGCAATACACAGACGAGGGACAGTGAAGCAGCCTGGCAGAACCCAGGGGGCAGACAGGTGAGGAACAGTAGCCTTTTCCTCTCTGCCAGTGACTGCTTTCGTCTACGATGGCTTGAGAAAGGGAAGCTTTAGAACTGGGACTGCAGACTAGAGTGAAGAGCAAGATTTTGACCTGATTCTATACGGGAACGGGGCAAGGCCTTCCTGGTGGAGGAAACCATCAGAAGCTTTGGAAATATGAGGCCAGGGTTCGGATGCTTGGGGTAAAGGCAGGTATGCAGAGGCTGCGGGTCAGCTGTACTTGGCCTGCATCACTTCAGAGTCTGGTTTTCCCTTTCTGAGCGCCCAAAGCCTTTGTCAGCTGCCTCTATCCCTTCCAGATGTTTGCTCATTTATCTGCCTACTTACAGATTCATCTGAGTCTCCCAGTTTCATCTGTTAAGGAGGAAAATCCAGTTCCTTTGGCCATGGTGATGTCATTTTTTCAATCTCTTCTTGTCTGCTAACCCCCCTTTTTATCTGGGTCGTCTATTTTGCTCAGCTTTTTGGATTGCCTTCTGCTATCTACACAAAACAATTTCACTCGCTTTGACATGTTTAAGAGTTCAGGATCACAATCTTACCAATTTTAAGTTTATGGAGTTTTTCACATTTTCATGGCTGGCTTTAAAATGGGGGAAAAGAGGCCCACATTTATATGCAATGACAAGTAGATGGTAGTCTGCATTTGCTTGTTATGTTGTGATGAAGACATTAAGAAATACTGAAACGTCTCATACTTTGAGCACAAAATCACGTTAAACAAAAGTGGAAAGAAGACAAAAGAGTGTCTTAGTGACTCTCTTATTGCTGTGATAAGGCACTAGGACCAAGGTGACTTATAGAAGAAAGCATTTAATGGGTGGTGTCCGAGGCTGAGTTCATGACAGTAGCAGTGGTGAGGATGTCAGCAGGCAAGCAGGCATGGCACTGGAGCAGCAGCTAGGAGATTACAATTCTACCCACAAGCGCAAGGCAGAGAAAGCTAACTAGGAATGACCCTGGGTTTTGAAACCTCAAAGCCCACTCTCAGTGACACACCTCCTCCAACAAAGCCACACCCCCTAATCCTTCCCAAACAGTTCTATCAACTGGGAGCCAGTATTGAAACACATGGGTCTGTGGAGGCCATTCTCATTCAAACCAACTCAGGAGGCTCTTGGATTGCATTCAGTTTTTGCTTAGGAAGCTCTGTAAGTGACTTCCTGTGATGCTTTGGGTATTATATTAAACACTTATTGATTCCGTTCCCACGGAGTTCATGGAAGTGGGACATGCCAAGGAACTTTTCTCTTTTTGTTGTCAGTTTAGTAAAAGTCTAGTCCCAAATATATGTGGGCATATAAATAATATGTGGACATATTATTTTCAACAAAACTAAACACGACAAGAAGCCAGGCGCAGTGGCACGCACCTGTAATATCATAGCATAGGAGGCAGAGACGGGAAGATACTGAGGTTTCAGTCAGTCTGGGCTATACAACGAGGTCACCACCAACCTAGATCCATATAGTGAGATCCTGCTGGAGAAAACCAAGAGTTGGGACTGTAGCTCAGGGAGGACTGATTGCCTAACGTGTACAAGCCTTGGGTTCTGACTCCAGTACAAAAGGGAGTGCGGAGAGGAAGCATTTAAATGCTTAATGAAGGGGAGCAGTTTGATAAATATGGCATTCCTACTATAACACATATACCATTATTAAAAAGATGATTTCCTAGACTATGATGGGAAAGCATGTTGATGTAATGTTAAATGGGGGAAGCCAAATATGAAATTATACATCACCTGAGATTTTAAGCTCTTCAAGAATTACCCGTGCTTGTTAAATACAGATAACAAAGACTTCATATTCTCTAGTCGGGACAGTCTGAGTGCAAGGACGTAAGTCCCCATAGATTGACCATAAAGTTAACTTATAAGACACGGTCTAGAATATGAATAAATACATTTTCAAGAGGAAAGAGTTCTGCCTAAGGTGAGCAGTGCTGTTCAGTGGCCACCCTGGTGTGGCGTGCAGACAGCTTGCCTCACTGCCCTTCTCTGATCATCTCTCCTTGTGCAGAGATTTTCACCACGTTTGCAATTTCTCCAAGAAAATCTGGTCAGGGACACTGTTGCCAAATGGCATCTGTCAGGGACTGGTGTTCATAAAAACTCAACAGAGCCACATGAAGGCTTGCAGCTCCTTTCCCATGCTGTCTGAATGTAATCAACATTAGGGACTAGTGGGCACTCACAGGTTCAGAGTCTGGTGAGGGCTGTAGTGGTGGTGGGGTCCCTGAGAGGTTCTCATGGAGTTGCTTGCACATCATATGGAGATCTGGAAAAAAAAATCTTACTGCTACAAAAAGAAAGGAAGGAAAAGCAAAAAGAGAGAAAAAAATGAAATAAAGAGCAGGGCAGTTTCTGCATTTTTGAGAACCCACTCATAAAGGGCACGGTGGCCTCACCAGAGCCACCCTGAGAGGGATCTCAGTTCTTCCTTGTCAGTGAGTCATCGTCTCTCTTCACAACCCTTCTGTCTCTTCCAGCCGTGCCATCCACAAGCTATAATTGTGATTTCTCAGGGATAACCGTCTTCTGGCCCCTGCCGTCTTCCTATACCATAAAAACTCCACGAGTTTAGAGAAAGCAAGGGGAAGCAAGCACTTGCGATGCATGTTTATTGCCGAATGATTCACGGGGGTGGGAGGGGGTGGGGGGTGGGAGGGGGTGGGATCTCATGACTCACAAGATGGAATCAACCTAGCCATCCATCTATAAATGACTAGATAAAGGAAATGTCCACATATTCAGATAGACAGTGGATTTTTATCCAGCCATGAAGAAAGCTGAAATCATGACAGACACAGGACAATGGATGGAGTGGGAGATTATCATGTTAAAGTGAAATAAGCTAGACTTGGGAAGATAAATGTTACACATTTCCTTTCACATGCAGGATATTGATGTTAAGTGTATATATCTGTCTATCTATATGTGGGATATGATAGTGGAAAGGGACTATAGAAGTAAAAGATGGGGTCTAGCGGATGGGGGAGGGGAGCCATGGAGAGTAATGGGATACAGATGTTACAGAAGCAGCAGGAAGCAAACGAGTGGAGGAAGGCGATGAGCAAAGCGGAAGGAAGTATGAACAAAATGAAGTGATGCCCATGTGTGAAATATTCAACTAACATCCATTTCTGTATATGCTAGCCCCAACTAACAATAATAATAAAATAAGAGCAAACCAAAAGCTAATCTCAGATCGTTCTGTGCTTCTGTGTTGCTGGGCACCTCACCTTTCCAGAGATGTAAGCAATTATCGGAAGTTTGCCGAAATGAGCTGATTTGCTTCCTTCCTACGCCGTTCTTCTGCCCAGTTGTGAGCCAGTGTCACTTTGGCAAGCCTCTGTGTGTGCACCTATGAGCTTCGCTGACAAAGTGACTGCCTCCACATGTAAGGCCTAGGTGCCATCTCCCAAACTGGATGGGGGCTGGTATCTAAATGCTCAATGAGAGATACCTGTTAGATAAATACCAAATACCCACTAGCATGAGTGTGCCATTATTAAAAGATGATTTCCCTGGCTATCATGGAAATGTGTTAATGTAGTGTTAAAGCAAGGCAAGCAGAGAGTGAAGGTTCATATCTCCCGAGATCCTAGACTCTCTATCTCTGGAGATCTTAGACTCTTTATCTCCTGAGATCCTAGACTCTCTATCTCCGGAGATCTTAGACTCTTTATCTCCCGAGATCCTAGACTCTTTGAGAGTTCCTTGACCTTGATATGTGCACAAAGTCTGAACAAGAACGTGCAGGCAAGGCTGACCAACTCTTAGGCTGCCTTTTATCTTCACGATGTACACCCAGCCAGGTAGTTTGGAATCACAGAGATTACCACCATCTCTGAAGGGTCCTGCCATGATCGGCTCCACCCCACTTTCATGATGATAGCCTTGATACTGGAGAAGGGTAGTCTGGGTCATGGAACCAGTGACCATGCATGCAGTGAGAGTCTAGATCATTCCTGTCCAAATCTGGACCCCCCCCCCTTTTAAAAAAATATGAAACTATTCTTATTTGAGTTGTGCCTTTACTTTGGAAACCTCATAATTTTGCTCAAATGCCATTTTTATTTTTAATTTTATTTTTTATTTCTTAACAAAACCTTTATAGATAGACTTGGATGTAAGAGAACACAAAACTCACTGTGAAATCTAAAAAAAAAAAAACCTCACCAAAGCTTTTGTAGTTCACAGGACTGCCATTAATTAGGGCTAATCTGTCTATGTTGTACCTTCCCAGGTAGACTTTTAAGAATCCCTTGAAAGCAGCAATTTTTAATTCTTGTCTCACAGCGCCTGGCTTTTGAGGATACTCAATAAGGCATAGTGAAAGAATGAATGAACCAATAATGAGCACTTGGAATGGTGCCTTTATTCCCTTCCAAAGACGAGCACTAAGAATGAGAGCGAGATGCATCTCTGGGGACTGGGAACACTGTGAGTTATGGGGAAGTCTTACTGACTCTCTGGCTGAATGAGCAGTGATAACATTAAATGGCAACCTTGAAGTAGCGAGCTGTGATTTAGAGAGTCCATTCAGATGACGTCTTGTAAATAAATCAACTAAATAGCTGCCTATAGCCAGCCGGGGGGACTGCCCCTCCCAGAGAAGGTTTCAGGTGTTTACCTGGCCAAGAGGGTATGGCCACCAAAGTCACTCCAGCAGCACTTATGTCTGCACACTCTGTGGCTTCTGCCACTTGTCCCTTAGGAGACTTACCCCACCCAGCTCATTGCTCCCTTGTTGAGGCTGTGGTGATGTAGCATGGCTTACCCAATTTCAGGTGCTTACTGCAATGTGGCTCACCTTCCCCCCTGGGATTGTTTTGTTTTTTCATGGGACATTCAGGGAGAGCCTTTGAAACTAAAAGAGAAAAGAAAAACACATTTTCTGATACAGAACTATGGAAAGCTCTGCTTATGAACATGTCTCTTTAAATTATGGTCCATCTCAAAGAATAAATGGGTCTAGGAAATGGTAAAGTCACTTCATGCCTCCCCTCTTCATTGAAAGATTTTTGCTTCATTTCCCTAATCTCATAGGCCAGGATCCCTGGATTTATAGGTAGCGATTCATTGTGTTGAAATTCTGATTTATATTTCTAAGGCAATGGCAGTGGAATTGGGAAGAGTTTAATCAAGTTCTTTCCTTTCCTCACCTTTTATAGAACAATGAATATCATTTGAGTCACCCAAGCCCATGCTGAACTTGATGGCAAAGGCCCCATTACTAAGTTATCTTGTCAGCCATGTTTATGTCTAAGCCAAAGATCAGTCTATTTACAAAGTAGATGCCCAGTGTTTTGTTGTTTGCATCTGTAGATGCATGAGTGCGCGCGCGTGTGTGTGTGTGTGTGTGTGTGTGTGTGTGTGTGTGTGTACGTGTATACTTGTGCACATCTGTAGGTACATGTGTGCACATGCATGTGTGTATATGTGTGCACATGCATGTGTGTGTGCATATGTGTGTGCATGTGCATGCGTGTGTGTGTATGTGTGTGCATGTGCATGCATGCGCGTGTTTGCATGTGTGTCTTTTTCCTTTATCAGTCTTCACCTTATTTGTTTTGAGAAAGGGTCTCCCTGAACTTGATCAGTATTTTGACTCCGATGGCTGGCCAGCACTCTGAGGGATGCTCTGACATCTGCCCAGGGGCACTGTTACTCCTCGAGTTTTATATGAGTACTGGGTATCAAACTGAGGCCTCATGCTTGTGCAGAAAGCACTTAATAGACTCAGTCATCTCCCCAGGACCAGCTATTTTTCCTTTTACAAATATTACTGCAATGAATAGCAGCTATATACATCGTTGGATGCACAGAGGAATATACTTGTAGCATCAATTTCTTGAAAGAAGTCACTGGATCAAAGAAAGTATATTTGTAATTTTCCTTACAGGTTATATCAAAATTTGTGCCCAATAGCATACCTGGAGTGGTAGCTTCTTTTTTCTTGACTCTGATGAATGTAAATATATCCTACCCGACATAGCACAACAATCTTTTGATTCTATCCCCTAAGAAGTGTCATTCTGAAAGAGGTAGGGACGGCCAGTCTTTAGCAATCTCTAAATTAAAGGGAGCAGGTTCAAGAAGGACAACATTACATCTAAATAGATGGAAGAATATCCCTATGTTCTGCTTTAGTTCAGAGTTGAGTTCCAGTAGGAAGACAGCATAAAGCATTATGAGAAGTGCTCAGCCTACAGGCTGTTAGGCCCCAAGATTAAGGGCATCTCCACCCACAATGATAGCTTGGGATTCCTAATTATTCTCAGTGGACATCTCACTGATGAATGCTTGTTAACATTCCTGATATTCTTCTCTCCATATTTTTTGAGTGCGGCTACTTTCTCAGGAAATGATGATCCAAGCTTCATTTGTCCTAAACCTTTAATCTTGGCATCCATTGGGCTCTTTAATCAGTCTTCCCTGTCAATGGTTTTTCTTTAATATATAAATATGTGTTCCTTTCATGGGATAATAAAGAGCTAATGACATCTGATAATTTGGATGTGTTATGGAACTTCAAACTTAAATATGTTTTCACACACACAATTTAGTGGAAGATGAAGGCAAAAAGCTGTGTGTGTGTGTGTGTGTGTGTGTGTGTGTGTTTTAACAGATCCCATGCATATGAAGTAAAAAATGGAGGGAATTTGGCCTAAACAGCCTTACATCTCTAGTCCCTTGTGAGCTCATGAGGTCTACTCTCATATAATGGGAACGTAATTGAGAAAAACTTACACAGAACAAATGTAGGGCTTTGAGAAACAACGTCTGGTGAAGCTGCACAGTTACGTGCAATGGTTAAGTGGAAGCAAACTGAATTTGGCTTTGGTTGCATAGTTGGTTTCTCTGCGAGGCAGATACTCGTTATCTGTTTAATCGAACAGAAAAGCAAGCAAGCAAGCAAGCAAGCAAGCAAGCAAGCAAGCAAGCAAGCAAGCAGCTTGCCTTTGGCCAAGGCCTGCTCTTCAAGACAGTCTATCAGACAGAAGATAGTTAAGGAAAAAAAAAACAAAAACAAAAAAAAACAAACAACCAAACACTGTCAGGGTTCCCTTTCTTTAAGAGAAGGGAAGGGCAATTGTGAAGATAAGGTAAAACTAATGACCAATTTAATGAGCATGTTGGGCGCTAGCTGCGGGAGGTTATATATACACGGACTCTGGTCAATGAGAAGCAGTTGGGCCTAGGCAACTCCAACAGCCTTGAACAAATAGGATTAGCTTCTCCAACTGGAAAGAATTTCCCACAGTTCAGAGGCAGCCTGTTAGGGAGCTGGGCCAATCTCCCTCCCGCCAGCTTAGCCACAGATGGATGACCCATTCACTCCTGATTCTGATAAGCATCTTTTAAGGGCTCTTCCTGCAGTCTTTGCTCTGCTCCTCCTCAGAGCCTTCCGGATTCCTCTCTCTTTTCTCATGCCCTGGAAATCCTCTCAGGACTGCCTGCTATTATTCACTCCATGTTCCCCGACTTGCCACTTTACCTCCCATCACAACAATCCTCTCTTAACCTCCATATCTGTCCTCTCTTATCCCCCCACTGCTAGAGGGTCGGTGAGCTCTTTAAGGGCCTCTGATACAGTGGCTCTCAACCTATGGGTTGTGACTCCTTTGGGGTCGAATGACCCTTTTATAGAGGTCACCTAAGACCACCAGGAAACAGATATTTACGTTACTATTCACAATAGTAACAAATTACAATTATGAAGTAGCAATGAAAATTGTTGGGGGTCACCACAACATGAGAAATATAAGGAACTCTTAAAGGGTTGCAGAAATAAAAAGGTTGAGAACCACTGCTCTAATAGTTAAATACAGAATTATCCAAAAGACCCAACGATCCAGCTACCAGACATTTACCTTAAAGAACTAAAGACAGGTGCTCAAATCAGTCCTTCTAATCGATATAGTGATGCTTTTTATTAAAAGGTAGAGCAAAACCTATCTTCATCAGCAGATGAAGGGGCAACCAAATGGCAGTTTGTCCACCAAACAGTGGACATTTAACTTTGAAAAGGAAATAATGATACTATGTCATGTAGCCATGCTATAACATGGGGAAACCCAAAACGCATTGCATATTGGGGTGAAGAGAGAGAAGCCAGTCACAAAGGTTACACATTGAATTATTTGATTTATTTGAATTACCCAGAACAGATAAATCGATATGGATAGAAAACTATGAGTTGCCAAAGGTTGGGGATGGTAGGCAGAGAAATATTGCTTATTGGGTGTGAGCTTTTGATGTGAAATAGTAAGATACTTTGGAGCACTGTGAATATGCCAATGTCATTGAATTGTCTAGTTTAAACTATTCAATTTTATGTTATGAATTTTTATCCCAATTAAACAATGAGAAAAATAACAATTCCCTCAAAAGCATCCTTGAGAGCAGTTTAAGTGCTGCTTCTGCTGGTGTAATTGTATTTCAGTAAAGTTACTGAAGAAATACCTTATTCTGAGGCAGGGATAGTGTAAGGAAATGATGGTATGGGGATTTATGGTTTACAGACTTCCATATGCAAATATCCATCCATCCATCACCTTATGTATCCTGGGAACCCTTTTCTCTCCCTGCCTCCTTACTGTATCAGCTCACACTCAATATCTGGAATAATGCACTCAGCTTCAGATGCCATGCTTAGAACTTCGTCTGGAAGCACAAAGGTGTTACAGAGCTCAGAACGTGCTCAAGATGCTCCTTAAATGGTGGTGAGGAGCCCTCAGGGAGAGCAGGTGGGTATCGATGAGAAAGCCAAGCCTTAGTCAGACATCCTTGGAACGTGAGTCTGATTCTTCTTCCCGGTGATGAAGCAGTCCCTGATTATGAATGAAGGCAGCTGTTGTCATTTAGGGGCAGAGATGGCACATATTTTCAGTTGCAATTTCTGGAAACGTAACACTGACTGAATTATATTGGCATCATCTGTGAGTTGAAGATATGAAGGATGGAGAGGGAGGAATAGAGATCACACAGCTGGTAAAAACAAGTAAGTCAAAGGAACATTGCTAAGTGGTTGTTTCTGGAATTTCTGGGGGGCAGCCATTCCATTGAATTATTCTCTCCAGAGGTTTGCATGGCACTGGGGGTATAATACACAATTAAATATATAATTGTTGACTTAGTTCTATTATTTAACCATTTGTTTTAGGGAGAGGAGGGTGATCATAATGCAAGGCCTTTGGAACAAAGGACCCTCTCTCTTTTATCTGCCAGTGTCTTATGGAATGGAGTAATTAATTGGCTGCTGAGATACTGTGGATAAATGAATGATGGAATTGAGCAGAGAGAATGGGGCGGCTCTGGAGAACGGCAGTCCTAGGTTTACACCCTATTTTTGGCACAGAGCAAGAGCATCACACTATAAATAAGGAGGCTAGATCAAATTTACAGTTTAGGAATGGACATGCTTAGTGAGTGGTAGGTTCTATTTATACATCAAATAATGCCCATCAAATGATGACCAGTATGCAAAGACCAACCAAAGGAATCTTTTTGGGCAACTGAAAGCTACCCATTCTTGTGCTCCCTTGTATGGCCAAGTATTCATCTATGTCTTTGGCCAATGGCTACTTATGGAGCTGATGCTTCGTGCCATGTGCTGTTCTAGGAGCAACAGGGGCTCACTGAAGGGCTATGAAGAAGGGAGTGGTGCACTCAGATATTGAATTGCCATGTGTACATGACTTATGAAGTCCACTCTGATTTGCGGTGTGAAGAGAGACTGTAAGCCTGTGGAGATGTAGGGAGGGGAGAAGCAGCGTGTGTTATAGCTGCCTCATGGAAGGGGCTGGTGTGAGACTGAGAATGGAGAGCTGTGAGAGGATTTGGTGGATAATTAGGGCTGCTGAGCAAGGGGGACCTGGTGATGGGTTAAGGTGTGGGAGAGAAAGAAAGGAAGAAGCTGGTTTCTATGACAAATAATGATATAAGTGGAGCTGCTGTTTCCTAATGGGACCACTGGGGAAACAAGAGGTCAGGACAAGAGTCTGGACAACTGTGGTTCCGATGTGATCCATTCAAAGTGTCTATTGGCTATTGACCTGGAGCCCAGTGCAGGGACTGGGGCCATTGATACCTGTACAATAATTGGTATGGGACATCTTTAAAACTATGAACATAAATGAATTCCCTCATAGGGTAAAAAGAAAGCCTGGGCCTGAGATGTGATAGGCCACTACATTTGGAGGACAAGTAGAGGGGGATCCATAGGCACAGAGAAGGGACAACCTGTTAGAAAACATGGAATTCAGAGAAGAGTGTATAGCAGTGACTAGCATCCACTATCACTGAGACAGACAGGAAGGGCAGAATGGAGCCTGGCAAGCCTCGCTGTGTTCATTTGCTTTTGTTGTTGCTGAGATAAAACATCGACCAATTTGCAGAGGAAAGGGATTAGTTGAACTTACAATACAGAGCATCATCAAGGGAAGGCAGGGCAGAGACCTGGAGGCAGGAACTGAAGCAGAGACCATGGCGGAGTGCTGGTATGCTCCCCAGCTTGCTCAGCTGCCTTCTGTATACATCCCAGAGCCTCCCACGGCACCACCTGTCAAGAACATCCCCCACAAACATGTTTCCAGGCTAAGCTGATGGGGGCAATTCCTCAGCTGAACCTCCCTTTTTTCCAGGTGGCTCTGATTTCTCTTAGGTTGAGAGAAACGAACCAGCACAGTGGGCAAAGGCAGTGCCAGCCACAGGGAGAGAGAGGATGGGCGTCTGAAAGGGGCGTGTGCCTGGGAGGCAGAGCTGAGGCATGGGCTGTGCCATGGAGAGCCAGGGGCTGTTGTTCCAGGGTGCTTTGCTTCCACGATGAGAACAGACATCTCTAAAGCATGTACATAGGTGGGTAGGAAGAATCATGGGGACAAGAGGGATGATTCAGGAGACAGGGTGACTGCAGTTGGCAATTCTCTGTCTCAAAGTGTAGCTGTCTGAGGAAATTCTGGGGAGACAACATCTGCTTCTAGAGATATTAGACCATAGAGTAGAAATTACTCAAGAAAAATGAGATGTAACAGCTATGCCTTTTCAGCAGAATTTTGCCAAACACATAAGTGTAGAGTCATGTGCATACATGTGTGTACATACATGCAGACATGTATGCAGACATGCATACACAGACGAGTGCGCGCGCGCGCGCGCGCGCGCGCACACACACACACACACACACACACACACACACACACACAGGTCCTGGGTGACTCTGTTCTTAACTAAACAGCAGAAAAAACCCTAAGCTACAGCAATCTGCACAGGTGTGTGACATAGGATCCCCGTGTTCCCTGCCTGGAAGGACGGAAATGCCAGCAGCAGGGGCCTAGCTATAATTAGCCTCTATGCTAGCCTCGAAAGCTGACTGTCCTTGAGGTGACTTGAGGCTTTATCACAGGGTTTGGTGAGGAGCCAGGGAAAGTCCATCTGGGGACTGGGCAGTGGCACTTAGCTTGGCTCCAAGAGCGCAGCTCAGCCCTGCAGGCTGGTCACCGTGATCGCAGCTCTGGAATCAGTCAGGCACATCTGAGAAGCAACGTCCAGAATTCCCTGATAATCACTTATGTAATCTGGGCAAATGTCTTTAATCCTGGTTCTCTCCAGCTCCTTGGCAGCACCAGCAAGGGAGTGGCACTGCCACTTGGCAGGCATAGAAGCTGGCCTTGGCGGCTCCCTCGGGGCAGGGCTTTCCCAAGGACTTGTCTCCTTGGAGAGTCTGTGTGAAACTGAGTGCCCTCTGCTGTGTCTTCATGAAGGCCGGTGTTGGGTTTACTGCTCCCCGCCCACACAATATTTTATCTTTACAGTAACACGGGAGAATACTCTCAGAGCTGCTTATCGTGTGTGTGTGTGTGTGTGTGTGTGTGTGTGTGA
>NC_034604.1:66616276-66642603 GCF_900095145.1 Mus pahari | reverse complement strand
GAGAGAGAGAGAGAGAGAGAGAGAGAGAGAGAGAGAGAGAGAGAGAGAGAACAGAGAAGAGAGGACAGAGACACAGAGAGAGACAGTAACAGAAAGAAAATATGTGAGCTCTTCGAGTCCGAAAGAGCTAGCGTTCAAAATATTTTTAATCGAACAATAAAGCAGTATATTATAGCAAGAATGTGAAAACTGGCTCCTGAAGCTCCACCCACTCCTAATTTTTTTCCATCAGTGTCAGGTGGTTCCTGCTTCTCCCCTCAATCTTTAGAAAGCAGAAAGAACCCCTTTGATGGGTGGACATAGCCAATTCCCACTCTCTCCACAGAGGCTGGGCTTGAAAGCAACCCTTCTCTCCAACTTCCCTAGAAAGTTCTTTCCCATCCACACCCCAGATCAAAATCCTAAATGCAGTTAGTAAAGCCTGTGACTCTTCACCTTCATCCCGGGGTCAGCTAACACTCACTCGCTAGAAGAGCCCCTACTTTGCACATGTGAAATGGGTGATACTTCCTGCCTCTTATCTTTTTGCAGGCTGGTCAGTGCTACTGACCATTCAGTAATTTACTACACATGTGGTTTTGCTGACTGACCATTGTCTATGGTATTCGGTGCTGGGACAATAGTTAATAAAATGTAGCCGAACCTGGAGGAACACCACATGGGTTTGTTTAAGGGGATACCAATGGGAAGACAGAAATATGCCAGACAGTTAGAATATGACACTGTAAGAGGCACACTAGGGGTAAATGTCTAGTGCCCATTGAAGGCTATCTTGTAAGTTATCTCATGTAGAACTCACAACAGCTCTGCAATGGGGGCAGCATCAGCTTGTAGATAGTTCAGTGACCCAGCTTTACGGGGTGGTTCAAGGTGGCTTCCAACCTTACACTGAAGGGCAGGTGCTGGATGTCAAATGGAGAAGATAAATGCAGAATTTTAGGTTCAAGTTCAAAGTCCAAGATCAAGGATTCAAACTCAGATCATCTGGCTGAAGCGTACCTGCATGATTGCTCTGCACCCTTGCTTCCTGGACAGTATAAGATTGCAGAGGATAGGAGTATCTTCAGAAGGGCTGCTGCCTAGAACCTGCCCGGAATGGATGCTCCGAGATTCTTCTTGCTGGCTGTGCCGTCCCTTGGATGATTCAACGCTACATTAGCTGTGATCTTTCCAAGAGCAATACAGTTTCACATCCCTGACCCCATGCTTCTCTGAATATAGCTCTCCCCTTGCACTGAGATAGGTGACAGGAAAGACATTGCTAAGGAAATAATAGTCCATTCTTCAAGACATCACTGTTCTGAGCCATCCAAGGAGCTACTGAGTTAAAGTCTGTCGCTTGGAAAGTGGGAGTCCTCATGGAGAAGATGGACAGAGCTTTTCTCTGCCATGTGGGGGCCTCCTTCCCCACTGCCTTGGGAAATGGCACACCACAGTTGTGACCATGATGTAATCTCTTCATACCCACTCACAGAGCTGACTTTGAGGAGCGCAGGAGGCCCTGGCAGTCCTCCATGCACCCTTCCAGAACGCAGACCAACAGACCCATGTCCAGCGTGCTGTTGGGGTTGTAGGAGACTCACAAAGCATCCACAAGAATAATTCACACTTAGATTCACATTCTCACAGTGGCTTTCAGTGAATTTCAGTGGTGTGCGCCTGTGTGCAAGTGCACATCTGTCTGCTTATTAGTTGGTTCTTAGTGATCGCGCGGCCTGTACTGAGTTTGCTATGCAGGCATAATTGATGTTATTACCATTATTATTTTTAACATCAAGTGACTCCCATCATGAGCATTGAGAGCTGTCAGAGAGCAGAACTGGAATCAGGCTTTTTGCCTAATGTTTTAAATGTAAATTAAAAAGAGATTGCTCATCAACAGGAGGCTGCTCACTAACAGGAAGATGCTGTTAGTGGGGGTTGTTGGTATAAGAAATGTAATTAGTTTCTTTCTCTTGGGGAGAAGGCAATAGCTATTAACCCTTTATTCTCTCCCATTCAGATATCATTTTAATGAAAGCCTACAATGATACTACTGATCTTATGCAGAATTTGAACCGTTCAGGTAGCTTTTTCTTTTTTTTTTTTGCCATGATCTCCAAACTCTGGTGAGACAAAAATCCAGTGCATGTAAACCCACATCAGTGTAAGATGTGGGTGACTGGGACACTACAATGATCTTGGGGACACCTGTGATGAAGGGAATGTGTGACTTTCTACTGATTCTTACTCCCCGTTTTCTTCTAGGTAAGTGTGGATGTCCCAGAGTTCTGATTTCTCTGTCATTACAATGTTTCTGTCTCCCTGTGTGCGCGTCTCCTCTGTATCAACTGTTTCCCTTGGCTCAACAACAATAACAGAGAAAAGTTCCCACATTAGCAATCTGCTCTGTATACCTCGTCTGGAATTCATTGCACCCCCTTCCTTACCGGGATACACCTCAGGGCTGAGTCCTCCTGCCAGTGTCTCAGGCTCTTCGGGACTTGCTTCCCTTTGTCCTTTCCTTCAAGTTTACATCCCACCCTATCTTCTCACCAGCTCATCTTGCTTCTGATGCGTTGGAGCTCCGGTTCTTTTCCTCCCTGCCTTGAATCTCCTTCTTATCCTTTTCCCTGGCCAGAGATTTTCTACCATGCCGGTCCTCTCCTGGGGTGACCTTTTCTGTCTTTGTTTCCTGAGCATTACCTCTGCAGCTAGGGCTGTCATGGTGGCCACGCCCTTGAAAAATATATGTGTGGAGCCCTTGGTAGTCAGGTTTCTCCAGAGAAACAGAACTAACAGGAAATGTATCTGGACACAGGTAAGAGGAGGATTATTATGAGAATTGGCTCACATGGTTAAAGGGGCTGAGAAGTCCATTGCCTTCCATCTGCAAGGCAGAGAACTGGAAATCTGTTGGTGAAATGTCTCTCATTCTGAAGATTGAGAACCAGAAGACCCACTCAGTGACTGAGGGAGACAATGGGTGATGGCCCTGTTCACAAAGAGGAAGTGAACGTGCCCTTTTTCTGCTTCTCTATTCTACCTAGGCCTTTACTCATCCTCTGTCCAACCGCTAATCCCGTGGAAACATCCAGAAACACACACAGAGACAAAGTTTTAGCGCTCACCTGGGTACCCCTTAATCTCATCAAGTTGGTATATGTATTTAAGTACCACAAGTCCTTAAAATCAGCTCCACTGTGAGCTTAGACTCCAGAATTATGGAAATAAAGCTTACTGGTTAAGACATCTAGCATGTGGCACTTGCTATGACAGCCCTGGCATAGCAACTGATTTCATGGTGGCATAACGACTCCCACTCTTTCTTATCCCCTTTCTTGTATTTGGACATATGTCCTTGCTATCGTCCCCTGACATGTGCTCTGGACATACCTAGATGTCCCTGACTTCTGGAGAAACAATGACCCATATCACATCATTTATTCTTTCATAGGAGCTTTTATTTCACCTGATATATCTCTTCTGGAAAACCATGTTGAATGCCCAGGGCCTGCTATCCCTACCCTGCCCTCATCTTCACTGTGTTCATGAACACTGTAAATATTTATTGAGTACTGTTTGGTACAGATACTCACCTAGCTGTGGCGAATTGCTCTCTCAACTTTATCGTCTAGCAGGGAGCACTAGGATCTTTCCCAAGCAGTTACATTTTCACTTTAGGGTCCTTTGATAAGCCATATAATGCCTCTCGCTTCCCAAGATGCTTGTAACCTGTGAATATGCTTTACCTTGTGGATATGTTAATTTCTATGTCAAAAGTAGGTTGTAAATATGATTAAATCTTGGTATGTGAGAGGGAGAAGCTAGTCTGAATTATCGAGGTGGGACCTGTGTGACCGTGAAGGTTCTTACAGGAGTCAGAGGGAAGGAGGGAGGAATGGGATGTGAATGTAAGCAGGGTTCCAGCTAAGATGAGGACAGAGCTGTGTGTCAAGGGATTTGGGGATTTCTGGAAGCTGGAAAGACAAGGGATCCATTCTCCCCGAAGGCACCAATGGGAATCCAGTCTGTTAACTCTGAGACTGGAGATGACAGTTGTAGGATTATGTGATGTATTAGTCAGGGTTCTCTAGAGTCACAGAACTTACGGATATGCTCTATATAGTAAAGGAATTTATTGATGACTTACAGTCTGCAGTCCAGATCCCAACAATGGTTCAGTAGTAGCTGTGAATGGAAGTCCAAGGATCTAGCAGTTGCTGANTCCCACACNGCAAGAAGGCGAAAGAGNGAGAGCCAGACTCCCTTCTTCCAATGTCCTTATATGGTCCCCAGCAGAAGGTGTAGCCCAGATTAAAGGTGTGTGCCACCACAGATGACCTTGGACTCGGAGATCTCCCTGTCTTAATCTTCTGGATTCAATCACCACTGTGTCTCAAGATCTCCATACCAAGATCCAGATCAGAAACTTCTATCTCCCAGCCTCCAGATTAGGTTCACTGGTGAGCCTTCCAATTCTGGATTGTAGTTCATTTCAAATATAGTCAAGTTGACAACCAGGAATAGCCACTACATGTGATAAGGTTTTTGTGGTTTGTGATGGTTCCTGTGGCAGCAACAGATGAGGGAGAGACACAGGGCCAGATGGAGCAGGAACTTGTGAGCATATTTCTTCATCCTGAAGAGCCTCCCAGGGCTTTGGCACAGCTCTGCTGATGTGTAAGTATCTGGCTGCATGGCCCTTCCCAGTCCTTTTGGAATCCAGATTTCTGAAATATGATGGAAGGGTCTGGCTTTATTAAGAAGCAGCTCTTGGTGCTTGTTATAGGCTGCTGTCTCCTGTGGACATCACAGGATGCAGTGATCTGTTCTTAAGCAGTCTGTAAAACCGTCCTGAAGACACGCAGTCAGGGAACCCACGTTAGAAATCTGCCCCTAGTTCTCCACAGGTTCTCCACCACTCCTCTTTAAGGACACTATTATTGACCTTCCTGCCTGGATGGGAAGGTGTCTTGGTACTCAGAAGCCCAGGAACCACATAGCTCTGAGGTGGCACAGTGTCCCAGTGGAAGGTAGGTCATCCCTTCCAGCTGCTATGCCTTCTTTAAAGTTGCCTATATTTTCCTAGAAGAGAAAATTTACATGTAATAGAATTATTCTCCCCCTATGCAAGAATGCTCACCCATATTTTGCTCTTTAAAAGAAATTTAATTGTATATCTTAGAGTTCTTTCCATGTTGATATCCCCAGAGATGTCTCATTATTTTTAATGACTATTTAAACTTCTTCTAATATCCTTCACTAATCTGTGGACATCTTAAGACAATGATATTATTTATGTCCTTTGGAGTGTTACAAGGATTGGTATGGTAAACACTGAAGCAAATGTTGGTTATATCTTCTATTTACAAGTGTATCCTGAAATAAATTTTACTAAGTAGAATTAATCAAGACATGTATATGTATATGTATATGTATAAGTATATGTATATGTATATGTATCTATGTATCTATGTATCTATGTATCTATGTATCTATGTATCTATCTATCTATCTATCTATCTATCTATCTATCTATCTATCTATCTATCTATCTTTCTATATATATATATTTGATGCTGCTAAAGCAACTTCCAGTGCAGTCCTCTATGATCTACTGACCATGTGGGACCCAAGACACCTTTTTTTCTACATCAATGCAATCACTGGGCTTTTAATTTCTAAAAATAATTCTTGTCTGATCAAATGAGAAAAAAATCATATTTGCATTTTTGATTTATATTCATTCATTAACAGGGTAAAGTGCTGTCTCAAAAGTTTGGGTTTTTTTGTTTGTATTTTTCTTTTAAAAAATTCATATCCTTGGGTTGTTTTACATTGCTTAATTTTTTATTGATGGTTTGAAACATGTCTACTAATTAAATTGTTCTTTGTTCGGCATCTGTTGCAAATGTTTTTTCCAGTTTGTGATTTGTCCTCTTCGTATTGCATCTAATATTTTTCTTTGTTATGTTGGCTTTAAAAATATTTAGTCAAATTTATTGTGTTTTTTCTTTTGTGGTTTCTGAGTTAAGTGTGTTTTCTACATTGCGGGATTATGGGAGTGTACAAAGTTTTCTGAAGAGCTCATCCTTGTGTTTTGAAAACTCTGCTGTGGACAGAATACAGAAATAAGTTGGATGGTGACACACATCAAAGCCCTTTGGCCATTTAGTCAGTGAGAGTGTGGGCAGAGTGCTGATGGATGGGTCTTTGGGAGCCAGCATTCCCTGGGCCTCAAAGAGAAGATGTCTAGTTCTCTGGATGATAAAATCAAGATTCAAAGTTACAACCAGTCAGACATTGAATTTAAAACTAACCAGTGAAATTTAAAAGTGTGTCCATGTGTTTGCGTTTGTGTGTGTGTATATGTATTTTTAAATTTTGTATACTTGAACATATATATGCAAATATATATGTATATATGTATAAATATCTAAATATATATGTTCATATATATGTTTATATATTTATAAATTCACATATGTAAGGACAAATTAAAAAACAGGGATGCAGATATTGATGTAGGTAATAATTACAGCAGACTTTGTTGTTGGGTTCTGCTTGCTGCATAAAGGCTAGTATCTAGGCATACCAGGAAAGGCAGTGTCCGCTTTGCTAGGGTGCTTCTGGGGCTACTCAAGTAAACATTTTACTTTGAAACAATTACAGCCTTGTGGCAATTAGCTGAGATAGTGCAGAGAAGGTCTCCTTATAACGATATTACCCAGTGAAAACACCTACATAACTACAATCCAGGCCTGAACCAGAAAATGGCCATCTGTGTGTGGTGTAGACTTTTCTGGCTCAAGAACATCATCTGTGCACCTTGCTGTGGTTTGTATATGCTTGGCTCAGGGAGTGACACTATTAGAAGTTGTGGCCCTCTGTTGGAGTAGGTGTGTCACTGTGGGTGTGGACTTTAAGACCCTCACCCTAGCTTCCTGGAAGCCAATATTCTGCTAGCAGCCTTCAGATGAAGATGTAGAACTCTCAGCTCCACCTGCACCATGCCTGCCTGGATGCTGCCATGCTCCTGCCTTGATGATAATGGACTGAACCTCTGACCCTGTAAGCCAGCCCCAATTAAATGTTGTCCTTATAAGAGTTGCCTTGGTTGTGGTGTCTATTCACAGCAGTATAGCCCTAACTAAGAAAACATCTAAAGTGTCTTTTACCAACTCTTCTCCCATTCTCTCCCTCCAACTCCTTTCAGACCCCCACCACCTCACTTTCCCTCCCAACTTCATGTGATCTTTTTCTTTTTCTTAAAGAAAAACACTTATTGATTTTGCCTCAGAATTTGCACATTCACTTGTTGGTAGGTGTGTATATAATTTCATGTACTTCATCACACTGATATATTAATCCAATTTTTAAATTGGTAAGGAAATTAAGATCAGAATTCATCAATGAATTATGGGTCAGAAAAGATATCCAAGCTTGGATAAAGTTGTGGGAACTGACTGGTCCAGAGTGGTCTTGTTCTGCTTTGGGCATTGTGCCATGGGGCAGTTAGAGATGAGCTCCTCCTATGTGTCTATAAGCTGTGGATGTGGAAGGGCATGGACATCAAACATCAACTTTCAAGGGTCTTTGAAGGCTCTCCCATACAAGAGGGGCTATACTTACACTGCACCTTGCCAGAGGCTATAAAGGGAGACATGAGGTAGGCAAGAAAGTCAAGTGACTCATGGAAGTCTCCCATCCAGGAGCTCAGGGGACAGGGAAAGAGAAGAGATGAAGGAGGATGTGGACCTGGTTCCATACTAGAATATTTTCCATCAACGTTACAGCAAACAGTGGTTGTGTTTGGGCATGGTGCCTGATGATTATGGAAACACTTGAGGCTGCATGGTATTTTTACTACACGGAGGTTTCTCTCTTCCTGTTTCCTAAGTAGGAGGGTACTTGCTTCACCCCAGAAATGTCATGGCTACTCTGTTCTGATACTGTTTGCTTTTTCTACTTTCACTTGAGTCGATGTAGGCCATCTTCTGGTAAGTGTGCATGTGCGTTTATGTGGCATGTCTTTTTCATGGCCAGCATCTATAGAGACAAGTTAATGAGAGATGGATACCTGCTATCTTTCTCCAAGGACAGGCATAACAAAGCCTGTGCAATAGAGGACACTTCCCCCACGGAGCTCTGAGTTAACCATCTGAGTGGAGATCATCTCCAGGGAAGCAAATGCAGGTGTGCCAGCTGGTAACATCTGTGTGATACATCTGTCCAAAGGGCAGGGACACAAATTAGGATCTACTTGATTTTCATGTGCCAAGAAGCTGGGTAGTGAGTGTTAGTTTGGTGGTTCAGTGCTTTGAAGGTTGTGCCCCTTCAATTTCCTCAGCTCTTTCTCCTTGATCACGAAGGGGCACCCACTGCTGTCACCATGTCAGAACTGAAAGAAGGGCGATGAAGCAAGGGGGAAGACAAAGAGTAGATTTCAGCTTTTTGCCAGGAAATGGAAATACTTCCCAGAACCTTTCCTGTCAGATTTCCACTTATGTCTCATTGACTAGAATTTCCCTTGTACCCTCAATTAATGGGACATAAATTTACTGAGACACTGGCACAATGATTTTATAATATGAGAAGAACTAAGCCCAGGGAACAGAGACTCTGTAACTTGTAAATGGTTTAAGTACATCAATCTGTGAGGATGGACCAGGGTTCTTAGAGATGGAACTTGAACAACTCCATTGAATTGAAATCAGTTGTAGTGTAAAGGTAAAAGATTTGAAATCAGTCATTAAGATAAATGCTTTTTGTGGTTTTGTTACAGCCATTATCTGGAATGATTCAACCTGTGAGCAGTTTCTTTATAGTTCTGTCCTTCACACACACACACACACACACACACACACACACACACACACACACACACACACGGTGAAGCGATGTTTTGGGCTGTTGCATTCTGGAGTCAATCAAGTTTCAGAGATCATTCATTTGTATTTGAGTATTGTCTTTCAGTAATTGAGAGCAGAACTCGACTCCTGTGTCCACAATGCTGCTAAATCTAATTAGAGATTTCATGGAAAGAACAATGAAAACCCAAATTTTATTACTATGCTATTTGCTTAATATGTATGAGCAGGGAGATCTTTAAAGAGATTATATAAAACAGGCACTCCATTCCTAGGCTCCAAATGTTGGTTTTAGAAGATGTGTTTAGCAACATAACTCTAATGGTTTAAAGAGTCTTTATGTATCCAGCGAAGAAAGTTCCCATTTTCTTCTGTTTATACAAGGAAGCTAAGGGGCAGAAAGGTAAGGACTCTGTTCAATACTCCTTATCAACTAGAAGTGCATCTTGTTTTGTCTGACATCCTTGGGCCTCCATCTTTCTTAGGAGGGGGTTCCGAGTGATTGATTAGGCCCATCAAAAAGTAAAATAGGGTGTAGCTAGGTAGAGAAATGATGGATAATTGAAAAACTGATCTTGCAGGCTATGGGTCTTCATGGTTCCATGTTGCCACCCTGTCCTTGTGACTTGCTATATGTGTGTCATTCACAGAAGAAACAGTCCCTGTCCTAGTTTCTTTTAATGATCGAAAACAGCGGTGTGTGTGTGTGTGTGTGTGTGTGTGTGTGTGTGTGTGTGTGTGAGAGAGAGAGAGAGAGAGAGAGAGAGAGAGAGAGAGAGAGAGAGAGAGAGAGAGTATTTGCATGAAGGAAACCATTTTACTACTTCACTCAAGCTGGTTTTCTTCTCTAATTCAGACCCACCTACCCAGAGATGGTCCCACCCACAGTGAGCTGGCCCCTCCCACTGCCTCATCAAGAGGACCCTTTCCAGACTTGGCAGCAGACCAATCTGACTGGAACAGCCCTGCAATTGACATTTCCTCTTCTCAGGTGGCTCTAGGTTGGGTCATATCAACACTGGAACTGTCACAAGGCCCTCTCCCTTGAGAGGAAAGTGAGAATTTCTCTCAAAAGTTCTATCCTGGAGGGGCGCACTGAGCAGAAGCTTTTCTGGACACAGAGAAGCTAGGCCACACCCACTTCTCTTCATCTGCATCCTGCTTGGATGACACTGCTCCAAAGTGAGGACACGCAAGTTCCGCTGTCCCCTTGCCAACTCTTCTTATGGGACACGTCTCACTAGGGCAGAGTGACTACAGTAGGTGCAGACTTCTGTGCCAGGGTGAGTGTGTGGAGACTCGCTAGCACTCAGGCTTGACAGTTTTCACAAGTCATCATGGGTTGCGCCTGCATATCACATGTGTGTGGATCTATGTGTACATATGTCTTACCCATCTGTGCACACGTATGTCCATTTGTGCTTCGTTGAGAGTACTGAGGTGATGGACTGTTCTTAATGTCTTACCTTTGTTCGTCTCTTCTGTTTTTAGGGTTCCTGTGATGGTTAATGTTCAGCGTCAGTTTGACAGGATTTCAAATCCCCTAGGAGACAAACCTCTTGAGGGAAGCCTATGGACGTACCTCTGATGAACTCATTTCATTAGGCCAATTGAGGTAGAAAGAGCCACGTTAACTGTGGGCAGCACCCTGCAATGGCTGGGGTCCTGGATTGAATAAGAGCAAGAAAGTGACTTGAATGTTAGCCAAGATTCTTCTAGAAAAGAAATGGTAGATTGTTAAATTTTTAGCCCATCCTAATACTGATATGTTTTCTAGACTCCATTTATGATCAGAGAAGAAGTTTGGTTGATCAATACACATTAGCTATTCACCTGGTGGATAATTTCTTGGGACATTTTAATTGTCCATCTACCAATACTACAGGAAGTTGAGATTTACTACTCGCTGTGCCAAAACAAGGGCCTAGATCAACAGAGGCAGGTCTGAGGGATGCCCTGATAGCGTTGGCTAGAATTCAGCTCAGGTGACAGAGGCATTTAGCATCCAATCCCATTTGGAGGGAATAGACACTACAGAACAGTGCTAGCCCCAGGCACTTCCCCAAATATCCAGGAAGAAAGCCAGTATTTTCTAATGCTCATGCTGAATTAGTAGCATAAGGGCCTCACTTCTGTTCAGGCTTAAAAACTTCTTGCTGTGAATAAAAATGATGGCAACCTCGCCCTGTAGCAGAATTTTCCCCCAATTAATTTCAATATTAATACAAGAAGCCTGTGATTGGACAGGGAAAAGGGAGGCAGAGCTAAGAGTTTCAAAGATAGAGACAGGGACAGGTAGAAGGGAAAGAAGGAAGATGGAAGAAAAGAAAGATGATCTAGATTCCACGTGGCTTTAAATAGCCACAGGTAGTTATGAATATCATAAAATGATAGAGTAATTGAAATAACTTGTCTAATCTAGGTGGGCAGCTTGTATCATTATCAATTGGCTCTGAAATTTTTGTGTGGGCATCTTGTGAATTGAGAATTTATTGATTTATAAATCTGACTGGTTAATTATAAGCATCTAGAGTTTTGATTTACTGGTTTAAGGGGATTTGTGACAACTAGGCACAGGAGGAAGATGGCTGAGTAGGTAGAAGTGGCTCTGAGGCAGGCGAACTGGAGAAGAGAAGACCTCCAACTGGGGCTAGCCTAGAGGTGGCAAGACTGTGGGCAGAGTAGTTGGCATAGTGTGGGATGGTGCCACTTTTTAAAAATATTTCCCGGCAACATCTCCCAAAGAAGAACACATCAATTCATTGTCCAGAGCCAAATCAGCAGCCTTGAAAACATACATGCAAGTAGTATTATATGGGCTCAACAGGTTATATTTCAGAATGTATATGCATATACAAACACACATATATATGCAATAGCAGTGAGAAAAGAGGCCACTGATTTGAAGACAAGTGTGGACGGCTATGTGGGAGGCTTTGGGGGGAGAAGAGGGAAAGAAGAGATGTTCAAATTAAAATACAGCCTCAAAAAATACAAAAATAAAAACAACAACAGAAAAAATTGATGCCATTATCTCCACAGAGAAGGTAGCAGCCGAGTTCCGTAGGGGCTGGATTTTCCTAGGGCCTGTGCTTCCTCCAGGGATTCCCATGACCCTAGTGTGGAAGCAGCTGGTCTAAGGAACACAGTGCAGTTTGTAGGTAGGAGAGATTTGCAGATAATCGGACACAAAGTTATCCTGTCACATGGCCTTCATGAAAGAGCTTGTTCGCAGAGACTTCGGCTTCAAGGAATGAGGTTTTTACCGGCAGGCTCTCCTGCTCCCAATCCTGCTCACTCTCGCTCTCTTGGAACCGAACCCAAGTGCTTTGGAAAGGACCACGAAAGCCTTACCAGCCATCATCCCTCCAGCCCCACCCAAGTGCCTCACTGCCAACCTTTCCTACTTTCAAAGCGTGTGCACTTTCACTCGCTTTGTTGTTGGTCTTTTGATTGACGCCCCATCTGCCTTGCTTGGGTTTTCTTGCTTACCTCACGGAACCACCCCATCGGTCCTCTTCTGCCCACTCTGCTAGCGTCTATGGTTCCCCATCAGTTTAAATTTGAAATGTGTTTTTATCCTGGGGCATTATTATCTGGAATAAAAACCGGTCTAGCACTAATCCTCCTAAGTACCATATAACGCATTTGTCCTGCTCAAAGCACTTCACAAAGACTAGTTAATGAACCTTCACTGTATCCTTGTTCTTTGGAGACAGTTAGTGTTGGCTCACAATACTGTGGAGAATGAAATGATTGTTGGCCTTTTTGTAAGTGTCTTCAAACACCATAAGTGTCTTCAAAGACCACAGCACCTTGGCTGTCTACACCAGAACTGCAGAAAAAGGGAGAGAGGAGCTTTTTGAGAGGAAATCCGTCTGACTGCCTTGTGACGGTCTCCATCAGGACCTGTGATGCAGCATTATCCGTAAAAGCCAAACCTTGGAACCCAGTCCAGGCACCTCTCAACGTATGGATGGACTAAATAAACAAATAAGCAAATAGTGCCATTTTCAACCACGAGGAGTGGATGTTTGCCATGGCCAGTGAAATAGGCAGAAGATGAGACAGCCGTGTTAAGTGAAATAAGCTGGACCCCAAACGTAGGAACCTTACATTTTTTTTCCCGTGTATAGAATGTTTATTAAAATAAGCAGGACAATTTGGGAGGAGGAATACGATCAGCAGAAAGGAAAGAAGAAGAGAGATAATGGGGGTGGGCAGATATGAGCGAAGTACTATCACACACACACATACACATACACACACATATACACACACTTACACATACACACACATGTATATAACATATAGCAAGGCCTCCATGTTAACTAAAGATGATTATCAATTTAAAAGGCAGAAAAGGACTTTGGTATAGGTTTTCTAAGGGGTTTTGCTGATTTAGATGGGAATGCTCCCTATAGCATCAGATGTGTGGATCTTTGGTCTCTAATTGCTAGCCTTGTTTGGCTAGGTTTAGAGGGTATGACTAGAGGAAGTATGTCACAGGGGGCAGGGCATGAAGTTTAAAAGCCATACATCCTTTTCAGCTCACACTCTTCATCCTGCTTGCAGTTTAGGTTATGAATTCTCAGCTGACTGCTCCAGTCACCATGACTGCCCACTTCTACACCTCCAGAGTGATGGTCATGGACTCTTTAAGTTTTTAAATTTACTTTTTGAAATTATAATACAATTACATCATTTACCCCCTTTTTTTTCTCTTTTCCAACCCCTCCCATCTACCCCTTATCTCTGTCTCAGATTTAGGTATTATTATTTTAATTGCTGCACACACACACACACACACACACCATATATGAAATGGAAACCTAAAGGGTTCTTTGGAAAGTCAGTTGGATGGTGTTTTACTGGGACGAAATCATTTCATTAAAGTGGATACAGGTGTGAAAGGCTAAGGCAAACTTGTGAAAGAACGTTTTTGCTGAAGCAGACACAGGAGAGGATGTTCTGCTAAAGCAAGGCACATGGAGGACACGTGACATTTGGACTCCATGGAGCGATGGAAACAGCTTGGCTTGCTGGCACAGCTAGCTGTACATTGCTTGTGTGTCTCTCTTCTTCGCTGATCTTCACTTCCCTGAGAGAGGCACAGAGAAGAACTTCTCCTGGTGTTTCTGTTGGTCCCTTTTGCTGACTCAAGCCGAGGCTGAGGCCTGGCTGTCTCTGCTAGGTTGTGTCACTGCTGTTGCTAACTGGATTTTACCAAACTGGACTGTTGGTGTATCCATGAGATGTTTGGGAGTGGATCGAGCTGCTGTAGCTGACCTGTGAACTGATCTGCAGATTTCCAGACAACACAGACAGGAGCTTTCAAAGAACTTTTCTAAACAGGTCCACTTCCCCCATATCCTTTCTTTTCCACTACCTCTGGTGGGTGGTGGGCTACAAGGAAGGTTAAAGCATTTAAGAACCATCATTAAAAATAAATTTTGAAAAATTAAAGTTACATATATAAAATATATTTAGGTATAGATATAACATCCATTCAGGTATATGCATATATACCTGAATACATAAGTGCCACTTGCTCAGTCTGTGCAACGTTGCTTACATGTGTACCTTGGCATGGCTGACGGTTTGGTATTGGATAATCAATTGCTGTTCTCTTCTAGGGGAAGACTATTTCCCTACTCCCAGCATTCCCTAGATGCCTTCAGTTCTTGGGCTAGACCCAAGGCCCCATGACCTCTCCCTTTTCATGTTAGCATGTCTATGTGATTGGACTTCAGGATGTATCCTCTCTGACATGGGGTTGTATCTTCCAAGAGAAGGTAATGGAATGTATCCATACAGAACTACAAGACCAAAGAAAATCTTCCACCACAAGCTGCCTTGGTCACACTGTTTTAGCACAGCAATAGAAAAGGGATCAATACAGGGATAACTTTCTCTAAAGGTTTAAATATAAGAATAACTGTTGTGTTTTATAAAGAAAAAAAAAAAGGAAGAAAGAGCCGGGATATGTTTGGTAGAGGCATAATATGGTGAGCTGGAAGGGGATGCCTCTGCAGGCCCATGCTGAGACATCCCTTCCTCCTAAGGTACCAGCCATAGGACAGATATAGTATAGAATAGAGTTTATTTAGGGCATAGGGAGGGGAGTTGAGGGAATAGAGATAGAGAAAGGCAGAAAGAGAGAGAGAGAGAGAGAGAGAGAGAGAGAGAGAGAGAGAGAGAGAGAGAGAGAGAGGAGAGAGAGAGGAAGGGAGGGACTCTGAACATGTGAAGAGAGAGGTGAGGAGGGGAGTGGGGAGAGAAGGGACAGAGGCAATAAGAGGGTAAGAGAGTAAGAGAGAGAGGAAGGGGCAAACATTCCCTTTTATAGTGAGTCGGGTATGCCTGGCTGTTGCCAGGTAACTGTGGGGCGGAGCCCAGAAGGAATGCTAAGGGTAAGTTTGCCCACTTTTCCTTCCTGTTTGCAATTACAGAACCTTAGAGTCAGAATGAGTGAACTTCTTGACTTTACAGATGTGAAAACTAAGGCAGAGAAAAGATCGAAGTGGTTCAAGGTCATCCAGGACCAGATCAGATCCCTTTGCTCCTTGGTCTGCCCTTGGTGTCCCTGGTAGACAAAATGTTTACTCCCCTCAAAGGCGGTGTGTGGGTGGATTAGCTATGTCACTTGGTTTAACTAGAGGTGATATATGCTCAGTCTCTGCTTGTGGGTCCTAAGTGAGGTGTAAGTTACTTGTATCAGCTAACACAGCCGCTGAGTCAAATAAAGACAGACGAACCACCAATGTCCAAAAAGACTCTTAGTGCATTTGGGGAAAATAGGATGTAGAATACAGTATTTGTCTTCAGAGAGTCAATGATATTTGATTTAAACAAACACTCCATTACGATGTTCACCGTAACAAATTCTGTAATTACAAGTTTTATGGCAACTCTCATTACTAAGCCATTTCAGCCCTCTCCTAGCTGTTTGAAAAGCTGTAAGCCGATGGAAATTTTCATGGCTAGCCCCTGCCGGGTGGAGAATAGATGGCTTATGGGAGCTTAGGGGAGGAAAGAAAATGTCATTAGCTGCCTCTGAGTTATTGTTAAATGGGAAGAAATGTAAGCATATTCTTTTTCCCAGTTTGCAAAAGAGTTGAGTGTTCCCCCACCCTACCCCCAAATTGTTAAGCTGTGAAAACAGAAACAAAAACAGACCTCATTTTCAAAGCTGTTTAGAGTCACCAAGAAGAGATGGGGGGGGGGGTTGCTGCATGGAGAGAGGCTGCTTCTAAGCACTCTGGAGAAGTTTGCTCACGATTACAGCCCTGAGCCCTCCTGGGCTCCAGTTTGATGTTTTCCTCCGCTCTGTTTTGATTACTGTGCCTCTGAAGTCTTGGATTCCTGGATTTAGAGAAAGGTTTTGAAGACCTAGCTGGGGGAAGAGAGTGCTGGCATACATCTGAGTTTAGTTTATGCCTGAGTTGTTAGGATCTAGCCTCGGGGGCTCAGGGGTAAGTTGGTTTGATGCATGTCTATGCATGAGACATGCCTGACTAATAAACTTGAGGACAGATGGTTCTGGACCAGGGTTCCAGACCCTCAACCCTCTTATGAAATGTAATGTTATTGGCTCAGTCATGAGCAGTCATGTTTGTCTTTAAGTCTTCCTGTTGTCCTTTCTTGTAATGTCGCTCTCACACATCTTTCTGTGGACATTGATCCTCGGCATATAGGATTATTCCAATAGCTTTGTTTCTTTCACTCCTCCCTATCCTGATTGTCTCAGAGCACAAGGAAGTTTCCATTCTCAAAATTAAGACAGCATTTGTTATACCACTGGCTTAGGATTTTTGTTTAAACTTTTTTTTTCTGTGGCTTGTAAATGGTTTCATTTATGCTGGATTTCTCCTTACCCAGAGTATAAAGACTGCCTTTTTTAAAAAAACAAAGTGTGATTTTAGTGTCTAAGAGATTCTAAGTGAGCCGGGCGTGGTGGCGCACGCCTTTAATCCCAGCACTTGGGAGGCAGAGGCAGGCGGATTTCTGAGTTCGAGGCCAGCCTGGTCTACAGAGTGAGTTCCAGGACAGCCAGGACTACACAGAGAAACCCTGTCTCGAAAAAAACCAAAAAAAAAAAAAAAAAAAAAAAAAAAAAAAAAAAAAAAGAGAGAGAGAGAGAGAGAGAGAGAGAGAGAGAGAGAGAGAGAGAGAGAGAGAGAGATTCTAAGTGTCTAAGATTCTAGTCGAAGACATAGTATATGATTGGTCAGCAGTCAGGGGCTTGCAGCACTGTCTGGGTCGGGATGCCTTCTTTGAGGGTACAGTTGGAAATTCACCCGGTGGTGTCTTACACTCATTTCCTGATTAATTGATACTGATAGATGAATGACTTGCGGTCAGCTGAGTTGTTTGTCCTTAGGTTCACTAGCACACCTAGATGGTCGTCACCCTCACAGGTACCAGTGACTCCTCTTCTGGTGGGACATTTTTCAGATGCCGCCCGTTTGCAGTTATTGCAGCTGTGTGGATTATATTTGAATATGACCGCTTTTTCTTTAATACCCATGTCATTGTGAAAAATCATTCCTGTGCTAAGTGCTTCTTTTCATTACCTTTCAGATCTGAAGACATGAATTTTAAAAAACAGCATTTTTACCTTCATCTTCAGTCTACTTTCTTGTAATGTCCCAGAATTTTTCTGACTTGATTTGAAGTAAGTGGTAATAAAATGCTAAATAAAAGCACTTTAAAGCACTGCCTGATATAATGTGAAACAAGAATCTCCAGAATTGTCACCTGCTTCCACCCTTCCCAGAGGGTGTGGCTGCCCAGGCTACATGAGTCCTGCGCTGTCTGATGGTCTCACAGCATTCTTCTCTTTCATCGTTTGAGATGACAAAGAGCGTTATGAATCACAGCCTTCCATTCTGACTGCTTGGTGGGATATCATTCTCTTTCTTTGAAAAGCACCTTCTTATTTTGGAAAAGATTACATTTGCAAGTATTATTCCTCAAACTTAAAAAAAGAGAGAGACTTATTTTGGGGTGGAATTTTGTTATTAGCCTCTACTGATGACATTGTTAGTATAGTGTATTTGACCTAGTCCTTTGTATGGTTAGTAAGTGGAAAGATACGAAAAAAATGTGTTTTGATAAATAACAACTCTACAGTGTCTGTAGATCCTGCTCTTTTGGAGGTCTGTCATCCAGAAGGAGAATGTAATAGTATTTGAGTTAAGGGGCTAAAATAGAAACAGAGGCTACACTTTAGGAGTATGTAGAATTAAAAACTTGTTATGATCTGTGGCAACGTGAAAAATATTTTTATTTGGCCAAGTATGAGGAGGTAAAATGGGAGCTAGGAAAGGACCCCTACCGGCCAAGAAAGGGGCTAACACAAAGTTTTACAGATGAGAGAGATGAGTAATTTGTGGAAGAGCAGGCTTGGACTAGAGGATAGGGGCCTGCTTTTTTTTTTGTGTACATGAAACATAATTAAACAAACATAACATACTGTTTAGACATTTTTCCTAATGTAATAATAGTAGTTATGTCTGCTCTATTTCCTATGATTGAAAATGTTAATATAACAGTAGAATTGCCATTGTTTCTAAAGCTTGCTGGAAGATGGAGCTGCCATTGCTAAGCTGGAGAGAGTGGATACACTGTCATCGAATCTCGGGCAGTGGCTCTTCCGAGCAATGCAGAGAGCTGGGTTGCAGGTATGCAGTTATTAGCCGGAGTTTTCCTGAGCAGAGAGAAGTCTCCACTGCATAGCTGGAACAGAAAAAACTCCAAGACAGAGATCCTTAGGTCCAAATTACTGTGTGATTGTGGGAAACCATTTAATCTTTCCATGTCCTAATACCTCCTACTGGAAGATGGAGTGTTGGTATCAGAAAACTTGTCAGTGTGTTTGATCTCTGAGGGACTATAAGCTCAGGGAAGATAAAGAACGTATCAGTTTCTTTAAACTCATTTAGCATCCACCAAGCTTAGGATAATTGTCCTACAGTCCTGGAAACTGTCTTTTGATGTCCTGGAGAAGATGCATGCCCTGTTGGGCTGCCATGTGGGTTTGTAGCAGCCCCTCTGTCCCCATATCACTTCCCCGTCTCGTGGCCTTCCCTGGTTTCTCTGATGTTTATTGTCTTTCTCCTCCTCCATCTTCTCTCTCCCCATTTTCAATTCTTTAATCCCTATAGTTCTCTAGCTATCTTTATGAAAATTATTTTGAGGAAGACTCTCATGTAACCCAATCTGGACCACAGCTTATTGTGTAAGTATATTTGGATAATCCCGGTGCTAGACAGCTTGGTGTTGGCACTTATTTGATCCTTGAATGAGTGTTTTATAAAAGTTTTTTTTTTAAATGTATTTGCGTGTGTGTGTGTGTGTGTGCGTGTGTGTGTGTGTGTGTGTGTGTGTGTGTGTGTGTGTGTATGCATGTGCTGTGCAGTCAGAAGAGGGCAGTAAATCCCTTGGTGCTGGAGTTAAGGTTGGCCATTGTGAGCCACCTCATTTGGGTACTGGGAACTGTTCTCTGAGAGAAATACTTTTAAGTGCTGAGTCATTGATTAGCCCTAACTTCAGCATTTGTGTAGATGAGGAAATGTATACTCAATGAGGCTGTACTATCTCATTTGTTGTTGCCCAGCAAGAGTTAGAACTCAGGAGCTAGTCTGACATCCTTCCAAAGTAACTTAGAAAACCCAGCGACATTTTTTTTTGAAACTTCAGAAAACTTCAAGAAAGATAAGATGGCTGCATTTTTGAGAAACAAATGGCAGACAAACAAACAAATGAACAAACACCCACTGGTAAGAAATTGTGGATCTTTGGGTTCTATTTGATTGTGTGTGTGTGTGTGTGTGTGTGTGTGTATTTATTTATTTGTGCGTGTGTATGTGTGTGGTTTTTTGCTTTTTCTAAACAATGATGCTTCTAAAGGCTTAGAGCAGCAATTGTGATAAACAAGATGAGAAATAAAAGAATAAACAGGTAGCAACTGCCCTGGAAAAAGTCATAGCTCATCTCGTATTGCATAACAGCCTCTAATCTTTCAGGGCGATTTGAAACATGCACATTATTTTGGCTACTCTTGGAATTTTAGAATTTTCATTGCTATTGTCAGACAACTGTTACTGGGGAGCACTCATTATAACTGGGGAGCACTCAAAATTCGGGAGCACTCATGGGAACTTGGGATCATTCATTATTACTGGGGAGCACTCATTAGCTGCCATTCGGAGAACAGTTAAATGCGTGTTTACCTGTTGGCATTCCAAACCTTTTCTTTTTTTCTTACATTCCCATACCATTTTATATCAGAAGCCACCTTGGCATATAGTATTTTGTATGATTGACACCCACAAATAGTTTTTTTGTAATCATTGCTTATTTATTTTTAAAATTTTCTCTTTGCCATCGTCCTGCACACCCTTCTGCTGCTCTTCTTGCCCGTGAGTTCACATCACAAAAATTTCCATTACTCCATTTCTCCCCTCCCCCTTCTCCTGGGCCTCTTCTTCCCCCCTCATAATCTTCCTCACATTTTTTGTGATAGAAGTGAAATTTAACTTTATGTATAAATTTAAATCTAAACCTGGCATTTGAGAGAAAGCTATTTTCCTTTCTTAGCTTGGCTTATTTCCCTTCACATAATGGAACAGGGGTTCCATCTATTTTCATGAAAATATCTCCATTTCATCTTTTAAACAGCTGAATTAAAAATTCTATTTTCTTTATCCATCCCTCAGTTGATGGTCTTGGAACTCCAGGCAGATTCCACGTCTTGGCTACTGTGAAGAGTACAGCAATGAGACGGCTGCACAAGAATCTCTGCGGTGCGTTAGCCTAGAAGACCTAAGAGTAGCAAGGATGGATCATGTGGTAATTCTATTTTTCAAGGTACCTCCATGTAGATCTTTACTATGGCCTCACCAACTTATAACCCCACCAGGTGAGAATATGGGGTTCCTCTCTCTCTCCATTATCACTAAAGTCTGTTGTTATTTTATTGGTAAAGAGAACATAATAGTGATGTTCACATGGGTGCACAAAAGTCTCTGAGGCGGGCTGTCATTCTAAGAAGAATGGATACTACTGAAAGCATCACTATATGTGATCTTAAGTTATAGTGCAGAGGTATAGTAACAAAAACACTAGAGGAAAACTTAGACAGGAATAAGAAACCAGACCTTTTTATGCCATTTCTGGTCAAGCAACAGAGGAAAACATTTTTTTGCCTGTTGCTTTTGGGAGTCCCTTCTGTATGCTTGCCTGGCCAGCTTCTGTATCCTATTTCTGTTTTCACCACTCTCTTTCCATAGAAAGAGGTAACCAAACTGCCACTGAGGGATTTGGAATATTGATCTATCTGATTTTTTTTTGAGATTAATAAGGTCCTTGGGTTTGGCAGTCGTAGAACCTTTTTAGTGGTACTATCTAAGGGAGTCCCAACATACATCAGTGATTTCACGAATATGACAGCAAGATTTGGGGGTGGGGAGAGGAAACCCTTGACTGATGCCTAGATAGAGCTGTGAGGGAGATATAAAAGCAAGAGTTATTAGCATTACACACTCCAGGCAGGCAACCAGAAAAAGCCAGAACAGAACACTTTTAAAAATGTTCAAATTAAAACTCTTTCAAATGTCTTGATGGCTCTTAGAGCATCCATCTATTGGACTTCTTTTCTTTTTTTTTTCTTTTTGGCCTCTTAGGCTGAATTTGAAAGATAAATGTTGGTTCTACTTTCAGATACTTTGATAGTTGTTGGAATGGCTAAAACCACTGTGAGGTCCTTTCAAGACGGGGGCTAGGAAGAAAGAAAGGGAGAAAGAAAGAAAGAGAGAGAGAGAGAGAGAGAGAGAGAGAGAGAGAGAGAGAGAAAGAAAGAAAGAAAGAAAGAAAGAAAGAAAGAAAGAAAGAAAATTTAGTTAATATTTGATTTTCCGGTTAAAACAGTAGTGTCTCTGTCTCTGTTGGCCGCAAGTAGGCGTTACAGTATTGAATTGAACCTGGTATCCTATATCTGGACAGCATTTTCTAAGTAAGTGTCTTAGTCAGGGTTTCTATTCCTGCACAAACATCATGACCAAGAAGCAAGTTGGAGAGGAAAGGGTTTATTCAGCTTACACCTCCAAACAGCTGTTCATCACTAAAAGAAGTCAGGACTGGAACTCAAGCAGGCCAGAAAGCAAGAGCTGATGCAGAGGCCATGGAGGGATGTTCTTTACTGATTTGCTCTCCCTGGCTTGCTCCGCCTGCTCTCTTATAGAACCCAAGACTACCAGCCCAGAGATGGCACCACCCACAAGGGACCCTCTCCTCTTGATCACTAAGTGAGAAAATGCCTTACAGCTGGATCTCATGGAGGCCTTTCCTCAATTGAAGCTCCTTTCTCTGTGATAACTCAACCTGTGTCAAGTTGACACACAAAACCAGTCAGTACAGTAAGAATAATCATTAATGAGAAATGATTGCCTAAATAACATCTTATATGGATTTAAATATATACTATCTGAAGAGTATGGCTCCTTAAATTGTTAAAGAAACATACTCATAATTTCAGCCTTTGGTTATAGTTTCCTAGAGGGTGTTCAAGAGCATGCAAGTGGCCTAAGTTACTAGTTTATTATTATTTTTTAATGTAAAGGCCAGTTAAGGGTCAGGTTCTAAGGTCTCAGTGGTGCTTAGGGGTGCCCCTAGCTCTCTTGTCTTTTCTTATGCTAGTTAGTCTATCTGTAGAGAGTGAGCAAAAGGCTTGGCTAGAGCAAAGCTTCATTAAGAAACAGAGGCTATTTTTCTTGTTGTTACTTCTGCAAAAATGCACACTAGCCAGTGTTCACCTGGAGAAATCTCCATGGTCTTCCCGAACAAGTGACAAGTGACTCACCAGGGCTGTAAGACATTTTAAGAGATTCCTCATAGTCCCCTGGGACTGAGTTGAGCATGTAGGGCAAAGGCCAAGATATTATTCTCTTTAGTCCCTCTGATAACATTAAAGTGGCTCCACGTATGTTGACTGAACACCCAGAAAGTAAATTGCAGCTATTGTGTAATATGTAGATAAGACACGGACAAAACCAAAACAGTATTAAATCAACCTTGGTTGGACAGACATTTTATTCTTTTAAGGCAGTCCTTGTAAATGTCACAAAAAAGCAGATCAGTCTATCAACCAATCAATCATATTAACCTATCAACCAATCAATTTATCAATATATTATGATTGATATTTTTCACCAGAGGCCACTTTATTTTTTATCCCTATTCTAACTTTAGGCAACATTTGAGTCTAGTAAAAGATCAGGTATTTCATTCTTCAAGGTCTGAGTCAAACTGGTCCATTTAGGACTGCTTTGTTACATATGTTGGTTAGAATATGCTTGGCCCAGCGTGTGGCACTATTAGAAGGTGTGGCCTTATTGGAGTAGGTGTGGCCTTGTTGAAGGAAGTGTGTCACTGTGGGGGTGGGCTTTGAGACCCTTCTCCTAGCTTCCTGGAAACAGTCTGCTCCTGAGATCTTTTGGATGAAGATATAGAACCCTCATCTCCTCCAGTGTCATGCCTCCCAGGACGCTACCATGCTTCCCACCATGATAATGGACTGAACCTCTGAATCTGTAAGCCAGTCTCAATTAAAGTCCTATATTAGATTTGTCTAAGTCATAGTGTCTCTTTACAGCAATAGAAACTCTACAAAGACATTACCCCTCTGTAAGACAAAGAGAATATATATTGAAAGATCTTACTTATTCCTTCGTACCTTCGTACCTCCAATAAGCTACTCTAGAGATTTCTAGTAAGACTCTTAAAGGAAGAAGCACAAATGACTAACAAATATTTGAACAAACGCTCAACCTCCTCAGATATCAGGGAAATTATTATTAGAAACGTCCATACCTGTATGTAATGTATTTGGGTCACATCTGTCCCTCCATGACCATCTCTTATCTCCCTCTTGGCAAACCTGTTCTTTCTAGTAAGTCTCCCTCCTATTTATGTCCTTTGTTCTGAACCACTTTTGACAGGACACAAAGTGGCAAGCCAGAGGGATAGCACTCTAAAGGGGAAAATGTTTTCAGTCTCTTATCGGTCTCCATTCCCAATGCACAGCCCAGCAGATGATAAAGCAGAGCTAGACAAATCTACACAGGTCATAAGGAAGATAGTAGCATTGCATCAGCTTGTCAGCACTGGACTCACAATAAGCTGCGTGTTCAGTGTGTACCACTTCCATCCTTCTCTCCCTTCTTTGCTTCTTTACTTTTTCTAAAAGTAACCACCACCATTTGCTTTCCTCTTCTGTTTTACAGAGGAACAAATGCATTATATTGGTAAACTGCTACGTGGGATTAAACGACCGATAACGAGGTTTTAAAAATACTATGTTTGGATGATAATGGGGCCACTACATTTCTAGTTTCTCTTCAATTTACTTTCCCTTTCAATTTAGAAACATATTTGTGAATAGTAATAATAATGCGCATTTAAAGTGAAATATAATTCTTATTCTATTTTCAGCGTGTACTGGTTAGCTAGCTAGTGAAGAGCAAGGAGAGAGAATGCACTCTTCTCTCCTTATGCCTCATTGACAGTCACTAACTGGGCTAGTTTCAGTTGATGAGGGGTATGAGCCTGCTGAGAGCTCCCTTTAGAGGTGCTACAAAGACAATGTGACAATTGTCTATTACAAATTATACTATTATCCAGACCTAAAATAATATCATAGCCTTTGACATGTGCAAAATTGTGTTAAATTATATTATGACCAAGAAAAACTTATTCAGCATTTGCTGTATGCGTGGAGGTAAATATTAAGGCCATAAAAGTAAATAAGGCACCACTTTTGTCCTCAAAGGCTGTTTTTTATTCAAGAAATTGGAGACGGCTGAGTTTTTTTCTAGTAAATTGAAATCGTAAGGGAAACATATTAGCAATTTCCTATTTAGAGAAAATAATGAATTGAGATCTGAGATGCCAATGATCCACTATCAAAAATTTTGGCAATTACGAATAAAATCGCTATGAACACATTTGGAATATCTTTGTATGAATGTATAATTTTTCTAGAGATCGAATTACTAGGTCACATGATTACATATTTCCAAATTTATGAGAAACTACTAAACTATATTACAAAGCAATAGTCCCATGTATGCTTGCTTCTGCAATGGGAGGCCATGAATATACACGCATAAATATTCGTATCGTGAAATGTGCTATCTATCTGCCTATCTGTATGTATACATACATACCATACATACATAAAATGGTCTGGGCTTTGCTCTAAGGTTTTGTTTCTGTGATTGGTAGTGATGCCGATCTACAGTTTCACTTTCCTGGGATGTCTTGGCGCTGACCGGGTTTAGTTTTGCTTCCATGCTGCTCCACCTACTTGGACACCTGCTCTGAGTCTTTCCCTTCCTGACCCTTGCTCCTCTTGCTCTTGAGGTCTACCTTCAGATTTCGGGGACCGTTTTGTTAGGTAGACTTTGGGTTGTGGCTCTCAAGGACCTTTGCATCGACCCTCTATAAAGAGAACCCAGGACCTGGTTTATTTTGACCTTTTCCTCCTCCATGCTATGCAACAGTCATCAACTTTTAAGAGCTGGGGAACAAATATCGTGTAAGATAATCAGTTTAACAACAACAACAACAACACAACATAACACAACACAATAGCAGGAGCAGCAGCAACAACAACAAACCTCAAAAAAACAGATGAAAAACATTGTTGTTAGCAGAGTAGGTTAATTAGAACACAATTAATTCCTATTTTTAACTCTCTAATGACTTTGAATCAAAGTCTTTGCCTAATTAGCTCTTAAATCTGTGTGCTTCCTCCATGCTCATTTAATGTGCTTTTAAAGCAGTCTCATTTAGTGTCCAGCTTTAAGTGCCAACTACAGCCTCATATCCTTAGGTCTATAGCCCAGGCTACTCTCTGCAATCCCAAACCTATATATTATTACCTGCTGTATATTTCCTCCTTGAATGTCTTAGAGCTTCCATCCCGATGTTGTCAATCTAGTTTTTTCAGATGTTATCTTCCATCTCAGAGGAATGCTGTTTTGCTAAATGTTCATGTTGTCAAATCTCCTTCTAAATATTTCTGTTTATTTCTATAGATTTGTGCTGTGTTCAACCTTGGTCAGAGAATTGTCGAGGGTAGTGGTAAATACAGAGATTCATAACTGTTCATATGGTAGGAATAGGAGACTGTGTCTGCCTAGACATAGAGGGAGTGTCTATAGCAGCACCTGTCAGAAAGCTTCAAGAAGCATAAGTAAGAAGGAGAAGGAAGAATGGAAGAGAAAGAGAGAAAAGAGTACTGGGAAAGACCAGCCTCTGAACACGGCATAAGCTTATCCAGAGGCTGTCTTATCTATCTTTCTTTCTTTCTTTCTTTCTTTCTTTCTTTCTTTCTTTCTTTCTTTCTTTCTTTCTTTCTTTCTTTCTATCTATCTATCTATCTATCTATCTATCTATCTATCTATCTAT
>NC_034604.1:66575198-66616262 GCF_900095145.1 Mus pahari | reverse complement strand
TCTTTCTTTCTATCTATCTATCTATCTATCTATCTATCTATCTATCTATCTATCTATCTATCTATCATCTATCTGCCTGGGGCCGATAATAAATTTCTTAGTCTGTCTTCTTTCTGCCATGATTACCATGGACCAACCTTATTCTGTAACCAATCCCTCATTTAAACTTTCTATTATAAAATTTGCCTCTGTCATGGCATCTCTTTACATAAATAGAAGAGTAACCAGTGGATATTATTAGGTTGTCCGTGCATGATACACATGCACATAAGGACAGCGATAATTTGACTTAGTAGGATAAAAAAAAAAACCATAAAATTGGAAAGGCAGATAGACAGGGAAGCTGAGCTGAGGGAGAAAATGAGCACAAGCAAGACTTATTGTATGCATGTATGATATTTTCATAAAGTTAAGAAGCTTAATTATCAGTTTGTGTGTGTGTATGTGTGTGTGTGTATGTGTGTGTGGTAGGTCAGTGACACAACTTGTGGAAAATCAAATCTCTCCTATCATATGTCTTGTTTGTGAATTTAGACTTATACAGGCTGTCAGGGTGGACAGCAATTTCTCTCTTAAATCTGAGGCTGTCATTGCATGCTCTGGGAACTATTTTCTTAAATTTTTAAAAATAAATTGTGTTTTCTTTTCCTTCTTCCTCTGTCCCTCTATGTTTCCTTCCCTGCTTGTTTCTTTTCATTCTTTCTTTTTTTTAAACCTTTCTCGTTGCACTAGAGAACCTAGAACTTTGAGCCTTGGGAATGCTAAGGAAACACTCTATTACTGAGCCCTATCACATTTTCATCTTGGGATCTGTTTCTAAGCTCTGAACCTAAGATGTCAGCCTTTCTCTCACCTCTCTTTCCGTACAAACACTAGTTACTCGAAATGACTTGTGTTTTTAACCTTCCTTTTGAGGTTGTTAGCCTATGTCATGCGTTATTCCATAAGCAGCTATAATTCCTAAGGATTTCAAGGGCAGCTTTCATGGAATTCAAATATTTAGCTACTGAGTAGTATATGCATTTTTTTTAGGGTTTAAGCATTTTATAAAGTAATTTAGATTTGAATAAATAAACCTGTAGCTTTTAGCTTCTCTTTTTTATAAACGGTATAAACTTGTTTAAACTCTATTAATGGTGTCTCCGTTATGGAGTTATCTGTTCAGATATTGATTCTTTTCTCTTGGAGTTTGACTCTGGCTCTCCAGTCTCAGTGACCCTTGTGAAAGATCAATGTGACAAGGCAGAAGCTCTTGGGGGGAGGGAAAGGATGATTATGGCTCTTACAAATATGATGTGCTCCCATGGGAGACAGGATTCGTAATGGGCACTGTCTGGCCTTAAGAGGTGTGCTTGCTCCTCCTGAGCACCTTGCAGGAGGGGAATGCAATGCTATCAAACATTTCCTGAAATTGCTTTCTCTCCTTGGGATGAAAAACGACCAAACGTGAGACACTCCAACTCAAAACTGGATAACAGCTACCAGTGAATTTATCTCTAGAAAAATTTTGGCTATGATATCCTCAGTCTTCAAGGGACATTACCCATTCTATGGTCAACAGAGTGCTAGATGATTAAGAGTATTATTTTCTGAATTTTATTTTAATTCATTATGTAACAGAAAACCTCTTTATTTAAGATAATTTTAAGTTTAGGGAACGTCTCTATTTTGGCTGAAGTCTTGGGAGTCTAGTGCCTATTGGTAGGTGTTTACATTCACAGAGTGGCCAAGAGACAGACAGTGACAACATTGACCATAGCTACATAAACTCCGTCTGCAGCGGACTGAAAATATACATAGGTACATATATAAAGGAGAGGAACAGAGGGGTGGGTCCTTTGGGAAAGCAGAAAGAGAGCAAAGAAGACAGATGTTTCATAGAGAATTTAACTGCAAAGGAAGAAATGGTTCTGAAGAGCAAGATGTACCCTGTAGCTAGGCTGGAGTCCAGCAAGAAGCAAGGATGTTATTTATACTATCTTTACCTACCATGGAACTCTGAGACCTTTGTTATGTGCCAAGCGAATCATTGCAGTTGATACCATTGTGGAGTTCTGAGTTCTGGCAAGTTACACACAGCTCTGTCTGTCTGTCTGTCTCTCGTCTCTCTTCCTCCTCCTCCTCTTCCTCCTCCTCCTAAGCACAATATACATTACTGTGAAAGAACATTGTCCTTATGAATTTTTGTTGACTTCATCCTAACCCCAAAAGATCTGTGAGAGCAGAATGACTCCACGAGTGGGAAGTTTTCTAAAATGAGATGGGTTGACATCTACTGGGCTCCCTAACCCTTGCAGGTCCATGCATGGGTTAGGACTATGATAGGTGAGGGAGCCATAAAATCCACAGAGGTAGTTCCAACAATGTCAGATGGAGAAAGTTCTCCCTTTAAAAATAGAATCTTGCTCTCATAGCACTTGGTGTCCAGGAGACCTCTGTCTAATGGCCAAACTTGGGACTTGATTTCTCTGCAAGGCTGAGAGTTTGAAATAATCCAGGGTGGAGAAAAGAGTCTGAAGGAGCACTTAGTCACCTCATAAACAGGTGTAAGCTGCCTATCTGTGTTAGAAATGAGAACTTTTCAAAGGAACAATTGGCTGTCTTTGAAGAAACTGTCAGCAGAGAAGCTTTTTAAAAATGATTTCCTTGCAAAAATGCATAATACTCTTAGGCGGAATTCTGACACTGTCTGACACTGCTGTTCAGTGGCCTCTTCCATTTGTATGAGCTCTGCGGTAGGAAACCCTTCTTGTGTATTCTTAGAAAATTGTGTGTTTATCATACTCTGCCTGTCAGCTGCACTGTGGGTGCCAGCACCAGGTGGTGGGCTGGTGGGCTGCAGGTTAGTGGGCTGTGTGCAATGCATGATGTGTGATGTGCAATGTGTTTGTGTGTGCAATGCATGATGTGTGATGTGCAATGTGTTTGTGTGTGCAATGCATGACGTGTGATGTGCAATGTGTTTGTGCTGCTGAGATCAGAGCTTTGAAAATCACGTCGCTCTAGGGTTTGAAGCAAATGGCAGGCTAGAGGGCCTCTACCCTCTCCATCTGCCTGCCTTTCATTTCTGGTTCTCTGGTGGAGTCTTAGCTCCTACCAGAAAAGCCTGCCTTGGAGCTTCTACTGGATGCTCACAGTGGTCCTGGACAACCTATCTCCTACTTTGAACTATTGTGTTTATAAGAAAAGTGAGTACGGTGGTTTGAATAGCTATGCCCCCATTGATTCATGTGTTTGAATGCTTGCCTCATAGGGAGTAGCACTATTAGGAGGTGTGGCCTTGTTGGAATATGCTACTTCTTGGAGGAAGTATGCTACTGTTGGGGTGGGCTTTGAGGTCTCTTATGCTCCAAGTATGCTCAGTGTGACACCCATTTTCCTTCTCCTGCCTGTGGATCAAAATGTGGAACTCTCAGCTCCGTCTTTATCACCATGTCTGCCTATACACTTCCATGCTTCCTGCCATAGTGATAATGGACTATAAACCTCTGATAGTATAAGCCAGTCCCAACTAACTCTTTTCCTTTATAAGAGTTGCCTTGGTCATGGGATCTCTTCATAGCAAGAAAACCTTAACTAAGACAGCGAGGCAGAAATGTGAAACAGGAAAAAGGAAGTCTCGATCTCAGTAGGCTGAGACTGTTTATTGGAGGGGCCTCAACATCCCCAGGATGGAGAGTATTCAGGCCAGGATTAGATCGGAGAGTTGAGAATGGTGAAGGTAAAGGCGTTGTTGACTCTAGGCCATTTGCAGTTTTTCTGAGAATACATGTGAGTACAGGTTCCCGTGGGCTCTGAGAAAGTAGAATGTCCTTTGACCAGGGTGGGGGGGAATGGAGTCAGACTTCTTGAATTAAACCAATGCCAACAGTATTGGCAATAGAAACATAGCTAGAAGTTTCCATAAAGATTCAGTAGGTCCAATGATCAATTATAGGTTCGATTGTTTGGCTGCATTATTTTCAACCCTGATTTCTTTTATAAGAGAGATATTTCTGAAGGCCTCACCTCTTAAGACCCTTGAATGAAGTCTGGACTTTCAAGAGTGATTTTTGGGAAGAACACCATTATCAAAGCTAGGTCAAATATCATTGTTATAGACCAAATGTCTCTGTCACTCCCAAAAGATATATATTAAAACCTGGGCCCCCAATGCTATTAGGAGGTGGGAATTTGGAAGTGATTAAATCATGAGACAGAGATCTCAGATTAGGCTAATTAGACTACAGGTAGGATGTTTGCTCTAACAAGAGAACCCAGAAAGCCTTCCTGTCCCTTCTGATGCATGGGAACACAGAGAAACAAACAAACAAAAACACAAACAAACAAACAAATGGAGCCACTTAACTACCATTAGAAATCCAAACGGAGGGACCTATCAACAGGCCTTGCCAAATGACTGAGCATTTGGTAGATTCAATGAATATTAGGTTCCTTCTCCTTTTGAAAAACGCCACGAAACTACAGAGAACATATGGATACAAAGAGCTAGGTGTGCTCCCTGATCTACACTAGGGTTGTCTCTGGTAGCCATTATTTACTCTATGTAACGTATAGCACTGGCATTTCCAGATGTGATAAGGAACTGGGACAGTCTGAACTTGAGAAAGTTTGGGAGAGTTTGGCAAAGGGGAAGATGGAGCAAATGGCCTTGAGAATATGCACACCACAACATTGCTAAGACTGAAATGATATTTCTTGAGTAGTATGTAGAATTCTATTTTTTTTTCTAGTTTACTCTTTTGGAATGAAGCCATGGGTAGACGATGCAGATATTACACAAGTTGAGCACAAGACTAGGAAGACATTGATAGTATGGGTGAGTGCAGAAGTGAGTTAATGGGGCTCCAGGCATCTGGAAGGAATGTAAATCTAGGGGGTGGGTAGCATATTGAAAGAAGAGCCTCAGATGCTAGGTCTGGGGAGGAGGAGGGAGGGAACAGACAACAAGGAAGGATGGGACACAGCTTAGATCAGAGCATGGCAGAGTCTGGCATGTTGTAGAAGTTCTGGGTGATAAGGTGCTGTGTGGTGAGGCTGTGTGAGTGGCTTCTTCAGAAGCTCCTGGGAGAAGACATTGCAATCTGGACACTGGCTACCTGGGGTGATAGTGGGAGGGAAGCCAGGTTAAAAGGAGCATCATGAAAGGACACGTCTCTTCCATTTGATATGGACTCAAATATGTTGAAGTCTTAACCACTAGTTTCTCAGACACATGACCTACTTATTATGGGACTATTTCAGGTGCAACACATTAAGGTGGTCATTCTGGAGTACTGTTGGCTCTTAATCCCATATGACTCTTGTCCTTCTAAGAGAGAATGACACATGGATATAAGGAAAGACACAGAGGAAGAGGGTGGACCTGTGATGACAGGGATGAGAGCGGAGGCAGAATCCACCTAAGCAGCATTAAGAGTTGCCAGAAATCCTGGGAGCTGGGAAAAGGCAAGTCTTTCTCACAGACTTCAGAAGCAGCGTGGGCCTCTGGTACCTCGATTTTGAACTTGAGCTTCTAGAACTATGACAGCATAAATTCCTCTACTGCTTTAAACCAATAGCGTGTGCAGCTTTGCTGAAGCAGCCAAAGAACCTATGAAAGTATTCTTCTTGGGACAAGTCCATTCAGTGTAAGGCTCCTCCCACATGTCTTTCCTCATCCCCAAGTCACATTGATGCTGTCTTCCTTCTTGGTTTCCCAACAACACTGGATCTCTGTCCCTACCTTCAGCATGGAATTCCAGTCTGTCTTTCCTTAACCTCATTCCAGCTCTGACTTTACCTTCCTTGCTCACTATTTGGGAGCATCTCACTGGCAGTTGTGTGATGTGCACTAAGCCTGAGTTCCTCATGTAGGTCACCTGCAAGGCATTTTCTGGGATACCACAGTCCTGCTGAGTTTTGGGTGCTGGTAGGTTCTCCTGGCTCATTAGAAAAACTATGAGGCCGGGCGTGGTGGCGCAAGCCTTTGATCCCAGCACTCGGGAGGCAGAGGCAGGCAGATTTCTGAGTTCAAGGTCTACAAAGTAAGTTTCAGGACAGCCAGGGCTATACAGAGAAACCCTGTCTCAAAAAACCAAAAAAACCCCAAAAAACAAAAAAAAAAACAAAAAAAAAAAAAACAAAAAAAATTATGAAGTTCATATAATTAAAAAAAGAACAATGTTTGTTTTTACTATGAAAACAATTTAAATATAGGAGTATTCTACTTTGACAAAAACCCCAGCACAGAATTGATTAAAAGAAAAAAAAAGGCAGAATAAAAAGAAACTTTTATAAGCCTACGAATTCCAAAAATTCAATGACTTTTCCTTATAGTGCATTAGTTTTTCTCTTTAGATAACTTTGTATGAATGCTACATTTATACAGCTTTCTGGATAGGTGTATATTGTATAAAATGAGGCACACTAACACTGAGAATGAATAAAACTTAGAACAACGAAGAAACAAAACCATTGGAGAAGAAGGCTTTATAAAGGAATATGTGGAGATTAATATGGATAATATTTCAGAAGTTTATGTAAACAAATATTTTGGAAATGTATGTGGGAAAAAGTTAGAGATCTAGAAATCTAGAAATCTAGTAGGAGAAACAGAAGGACAGTTACAATTTCTAGTAGTTTGAGTCAGTTAATATTTTGAAAACCACATATGGGTATGGAGGGGAGAGAAAGAAAAAGAGGATGGTTCAAGGAAAAGAATGAAAAGAGGAAGGAGACAAAAGACAAACTAAGGAAAGGAGGGTGAGCTGTAGGACAGTCGAAGAACAAATGGGTCTATGGTCTAGGTTTATACCACAGGCATCAGCTGGCACCTGAATGCAGGCAGGGAGATGCATGCAATTGTGTTCACACACACACACACACACACACACACACACACACACACACATACACACACAGTCACATGCATGTGCACACATATACACGTGTATGCAGGCACACACACACATATGCACATTTTTGAATACTCAGGTCTTCTATGCTACCTCAAAATGTCATATTCTCATCATTTATCTTTCCATAGGACACAGCAGTGTAAATCCTTATGCAAACCCAAATTTCCCAGGAAGGATTTCTCTGATGGCTTGATTACTCCATAGCTGTTTCCCAATTCTTCTTCACAGGAAGCCTCCATCAACTGGTCACTGTGAATAGTACGGAAATTTTCTTTGGGATTCTCTCCCTGCTATCTCTCTCTATTACCCTATGCCTTTCTCTTATTTTGTGAGGAATTGTGTATGGTCAATCACATGCTAGCTATTTAGGGGGTGGGGGGGTGGGGTAGCAGAAGCAATGAGATATAATCCTCAGTCATATGTGAGTCAGGGACAGAACTTAGCTTGGATCATATGCCCTGAAAAACTTGGAAGTTAGGTAAATGTCACACCTCCTGCTGCACTTTAGACCTCCTAGGCTCTATTTAGTGTTCTGGCCACACTATCAGAGGCTAGCATTATGTAACATGTCATGCTGTATCAGAGTGATGGGCAGAACAGAGAATCTTCATAAGAAAGTTATAGAAAAGTGGTATTTGCTAATCAGGCAGAAGCAGAACTGAATTATTGACAAGATTCCCTTGAGAAGGCCATTAACTTGAATGCACCAGACAACTCCATTCAAGATAGTTTCTCCATGCTCCAATGACCAGCACTTTGATTTTTAATTTTCTATTGCAGTCATCTCAAGTAGCATAATGACCAACATGTTGTAGGCATAATACAAATTCATGTTGAGCCAATGCAATGGCTTATTGCTTGCACAGGAGGGAGACATCCAATCTCTAACTCTGGTTCTACAACCCAACTGAATTTGTTTGGAAGAGCTCAGGAAAAGAGGAGTTAAGGGCTCTAGAAATGCAACTCCAGAGGTTGCTGAACCCACCTTCTGTTGTATGTGCAATGAGTAGAAGAAATAAAGGAACGAGGATTGGCTCCGTGTTTTCTAGCCCCAGTGGGATGATAGACTTTCCAGATGAAGTGACATGGTCTGATTTGGGGAAAGGATTTAGTTTTGGGTGAGGCAGATGGAGGGATACTGGTGCTGTGTGTTTTGAGGCAGCTTGTGGGGGGAAAAACACCAGCTGGGACACGAGACAGCCCAGAATCAAGAGCATGTGCTGAAGGCAAGAGAATTGGCAAGCATGGAGTGGACACATGCTGCAGAAACACGGACTCGGATGCACTGAAAGCTTCAAGACTGTGGGGCTAGCCAGCTCCCCTGCTCCTGGCTCCAAAGCAGCTGAAGCAGCCACTCTTCCTCAGCTGAGAGTCTGCAGACATTATTACAGTAGCATCTCTGTGGGATGCAGGCCACTAAGGTTCAGGTATATCTCCTTCTCTTGTTGCATGAGGATTATAGAAGCTGCTGTCATTCCCGCTCCAGGGAAATACACATGTGGAAGCTAGCTGCTCCATGGAAAGCGAGCTTAAGCTCTCTCCAGGGAATAATGGAAGCATGCCTTGAAGAAGTCAGTCACCATGTCTCACCCTCATTTAACAAATGGCACTCGTGTGCAGAGAAAAGATCATGACTTTCTCAGGGTGGTACCCTGGCACGTGGGAACAGTACTAAACACCCAGGTCCTGCTGTTTGAAATTTATAAGCTTCTTAGACCCCCCAGGGACCTTACTACAATCTTTGAAAGTCATTTTTTTTTGGGGGGGGGTGTAAAGGTGAGCATGTAAACCAATGTGATTTCAACATTGTGCTGAAAATTGTTCTTTGGCGCCCTTGGTTGAACAACTCAGCTATAGTCTCCTTGGAGCATTTCATTTGCTATTCTTCTTTCTTAGAGTACATTTCTGTCTTGTTCCCCTCTTGCCTCGTGTTGTCTCTGGTGTCTGAACACCTACACACTATGTTTTCCTTCCTTCCCTTAAAATGTTCAGAAGCCACAACACCACTTCTTCTTCTGCAACTTGGACAATGGGTTGGGATCTGTATGTCTCAATAGCAGAGCAGCTGCCCGGCTCACTCCAGGGCTGGTGGAATCTAGTCACATGAGTTGTGTTGACCTTTTCAGATCTAAGCCTGTTCACACAGATGAAACATGCTAACATGCCCCCCCTGCCTCCAACACACATGCTCGTGCGTGCATGCATGCATGAGCAAGAACACACACACACACACACACACACACACACACACGATTGCTGTGTCTACTTTGAGGGAGTCCCCTTTCTAATTAGCCTAACATTTATGTCAGAAAAGCCAGGAGAATGGAGGCAACAACTTGAAAAATTGAAAAGCAGAGGAAGTAGTGTCAATGAAAAGGAGAAGGGACTCTCAGCCCCAGACTCTCAATATTCCTTGGTGCACTGGTGTCCCATAATCATTCCCATCTGCTTCATATTTACATATCATAAATGTACAGTGAGCTCTTTCATGAGACCAAGGCAAGTCTTATAATGACTTGGGTCTGGCTTACAGGTTCAGAGGTTCAGTCCATTATCATCAAGGTGAGAGCATGGCAGCGTCCAGGCAAGCATGGCGCAGGAGGAGCTGAGGGTACACCTTCATCTGCAGGCTGCTAGAAGAAGAGTAGCTTCTGGGAAGCTAGGAAGAGGGTCTTAAAGCCCACATCCACAGTGACACACCTACTCCAACGAGTCCACAATAGTGCCACAATAGCTGCCAGGAATACTTAAAATCTTAGTGTTTTCTAACATAAGGTCTGACAGCATATATTTTAGGCTTGTAGGCCATATGATCTCTGTCATGGTTATCCAGCTCTGCTACTACAACCAAATGTATCTCTAGACAATACAGAAATGAGTATGTGTGGCTGTGTCCCCCTAAAACTTTATGGGTACAGGAATTGAAATTTCACATTATTTTATATAACGTGCTATATAATGTCACTCATCTTCAGCTTTTTACAAGTGGTTGTGGGCTGAGGAAGAGGCTCAAGGGATCAGCAAGCTGCTGTACAAGCATGAGTCCCAGAACTTAACAATCTCCATGCTCACAGTGGTGGTGCTCACAATCCTGGTGTTCACAATTCCGGTGTTCACAATCCCCGTGCTCACAATCCCATGCTCACAATCCCCATTCTCACAGCCTCAGGACATACAATATCTGTGCTCACAATCCCAGGACTCACTTATAAACCAGGCAGGCAGACATGAGACAAAGACAGTAGATCCTCTGGGCAAATGGGATGGCTAGTCTGACCTGAATTGATGAGCTCTGGCTTCACTGAGAGACCCTACCTCCATAAAGAAAGGGAAGAGTGATCCAGGAAGACTCCCAATGTCAACTTCTGGCCTCTGAACTCACGTGCACACACACGTGCAGTTATGCATGTGTCCACATGCCTGCAAATATGTGATTGTGCACCCATGCATGTGCATCCCACACTCAAGCGTGAAAAAATAAAAATACTTAAACTAAATACTACGATTTACTTTCATGACAAAAAAACAAGTAGAGGAGATATTGGGCTTGGGGTTGGCTAATTGTGGGTTTGGCAGCAGACACCAGCTTTTAATCTCTTCAGGGTTTTAATTGTTTTTACCTTAGTCTCGGAGTGCCAATCAAGAGCGGCAAAAGCAGTTTTCTGTGTGACTAGAAATTCTATTGTCCATTTAGGAAAAAAGGTTTTATGTTATCTTGTATATTATGGTCTTTTAAGATGAATTATTAGTTTTCACACCTTAAATTGATGTTATGTGTTCCAATTTTATTACTCTGATTTAAAATTCTATCTTAAGCATGTTCTCCATGAGAAACTGTAGAGAATTATGGCTGGGGGAGAGGTTTTAAAAAAAAATCTTCTAAAGGGTAAATTTGAAGACGCTACAAAGAGGGGAGGGTTATGAGTTTCTTTTTTAAACTAGTGTTGGGTATGTGCAGTTGGAAAGTAGGTCCCTGGACAGAGTTCTTTGATCATATTAAGTCCCATGGGGACAGCTACTTCTTTGATTTTCCTCAAATACTCTGCCCGTGTAGACACTCTCTGAAATGCTTCTCCTTCTTGTTATATTTAGATACCGCTTTATTTTTCTCTCTGGACTTTAAACTTCTTAAGAGAAAGATGCATTTTATCCATCTCCAGTCTGTGTTGGATAGTCATATGTTGAAGGTACTTGGTAAGTGGATAGATTGGCAGGAGCTGAACACTGTGGATAAGGTGTCTCTGTGGAGTTCTGAATATGGGCAGTGATGGCCCATGGCATGGAGTTTATGATCTAGGTTCTCACCTGCTGACAGGATGACCTCCAGCCTCCAAGTTTTATTCATCTGGAAATTGAATGCTGATACTGACTTTGTGGGGGAAGGGTAAGACAATGCAACGGTAGAACTCATTCATTATCTGACAGGAAACAACCTTCAGGTCCTGAATGGCTTTAAGAACCTTCTCCCAGTTATAAAACTTGCAAAGCATATTTATCTCCCCTCAAATTCTCATCAGTTCTATGGGTATTATCTTCCATTCTTTAGAGTTTGAAGTTTTGATTTCTTGGCGTTCAAAGCTAAGTTTAAGTATCTGTGACATTATGCACTGCTAGACTAGGAGAGGATAGTTAAGACTGCTGTGGTCTCATGCTGATGCACTAATCCAGTGTGACTGTACTTTGGAGTGTGTGGGTGAGCCTGGACTTCAAAGGGGATTACACTGACTAGGTGCAGAAGTGGGAAGCAGACACTGAGTAGATCTCAGCAGAACCAGGAAGGGATGAGGGGAGGGGTGCAAGAAGGACAGTAAGAATTACTAGATATGTTTTAGGAATAGTGAGAAGACAGGGAAGGAAGGCTGAGGAAAGTGTAGACTGTATTGCATGATGCCAGGCTCCATGCCAGGGCTTTGCTTGGTGTTCACAAGAATCACACAATAGCCTTGGCTATTGATCCATTTTATAGAAAGGAAACAGTTCAGAAACTAAGATGGCTCATGTTGGTCCCAAAAGTATGCTGTCCCATCTATTGATTCGTAAAGACTCATGAAGGGTTGGCTCTCTGCTGGCAGGTCCCGGAGAGAGGAGAGAACACTGTCCAGCCGAGCCTCTCAGGGCTGAGCAGGATGGTGAGTGTCCAGGCCCCAAACAAACACACCCTGGCCTGGAGTCTGTCAGAGCAGGAACTGGTTTTATTGTGTCAGTCTTTTGTTTATGTAGGGTTGAGGAAGGAGGTGGGGCTTTTTGGTGAGGTGAGATGATGTAGGGGGTGGGGAAGGGTGACAGAGGGTATGGGATGAGATGATATATGGGGTGGTGTGAGATGATGAGGGGTGTGGAGTGATCTCATGGGGCCTATAAGAAATTGACACATCAGCGATAGCTAGGCAGAGGCAGTCTCATTCAGTAGGCCATGCTGAGTCATTCTCAAGCGAATGACAGGTCTCAAACCAATGACAGGTCTCAAACCAGGCTCAGGTTTGTCCTTAAGGTCCAAACCAAGGCCAAATAGGGCCCAACAATGAAGGAGACTAAATATGAGTGGCCTCATAGGCTCATATCTTTGAATACTTAGTCATCTGGTAGTGGCACTATTTGAGAAGGATTGGGAGGTGTGGCTTTGTTGGAGTAGGTGTGGCCTTGTTGGAGGAAATGTGTCACTGGGTTAGGCCTTGAGGTTTCCAAATCTCAGGCCAAACCAAATCTCTCAACCAAGGCTTTCTGCCTGCTGTCTGTGTTTCAGGATGTGGCTTTCAGCTACTTCTTCAGCACCAAGCTTGCTTGCCTCCATGCTCCCTACTATGATAATAGACTCACCTCTGAAGCTGTAAGCAGGCTCTTAGTTAAACATTCTCTTTTATAAGAATTTTCTTGGTAATGTTGCCTTTTCACAGCAATGGAACAGGGTGTAAGACAGAAATTGGTACCAGGGACTGGGGCATTGCTGTGACAGGCCTGACTGTGCTGCCTTTTGGAAGAATATGGAAGACTTGGACACTTTGGACTAGGAAAACAGTTGAATGTTTTAACTGCTAATGGCATAATGGGCCATCCTGACAGAACCACAGAAGACAATGGTGCTAAAGTATAGCAGTAATTTTAGCTATACCACTTTGTGCTCTCAGCAGGTTGAGAGCTTCCAGCCACCCACCCAGGAACTCTTGGGATTTGTGAATGGAAGACACATACGTGCCAGTTAATTTAAGAAAATACCTCAGCTAGCTCAAAGGCTGGGCATTCCTAAACCTTACCCTGCTACCCCAGGCCCAACTGGGAAAGTGGCCAGTGGACACCCACCCGAATTCTCACATGGCTGGTTGGAATCTGATCTATCCCCACCACTGCTTCATGGCAACCCTCCATCTTCTTTTTCCCAGTTCCTAGCCCGCACAGATCTAAAGGCCCCACCCGTCTCCCTTTGTCTAGCCACTGGCCACTGGCATCTTTATTGATCTATCAAAAACCAATGAGGACAAGGACCTTGAGCATTTGGACATGCAGATTCCTGATTAAATCAAAGCATTAGAACCAATCCCCAACCCTGAAGACAATTTGAGCACTTGTGACCTGGCCCAAGAGAAAGACATATGTCGCAGACAACAAAGCTATAAGAAGTCAGATATTTGAAGAGTGTTTTAGTATTAGACATTAAGATGCAGAGTTTGGAGTTTGTCCTGCTGTGTTCCTTAGGTCTTGCTTTGGTCCAGTATTTCCTCACTATGCTGCCTTTCCTCCTTTTGGGAATGGTAATGTGTATTGTGTTCCTTTGTGTTGAAAGTATGTGATCTGCATTTGGTTTTTTATTTTATTTTATTTTATTTTATTTTATTTTATTTTATTTTATTTTATTTTTTAGGGAGTTACAGTTAAGAGGTTGCTATGAGTTCCAGAAGAGACTTGGGACTTTTAAACAATTTGGGACAATCCATGATAGACTATGGGGAGTTCCGAAGTTAGACTGAATACATTTTGGCATTATGATATGACTACAAGCCCATGGTGGCCAGGGTGTGGAAATCTGTGGTTTGAATAACAATGGTCCTCAGAGGTTTATTTATTTCAATGCAAAGTCATCAGAGATTGGCACTCTTTGGAAGGGATATGGAGGTGTGGCCTTGTTGGGGGAAGCATGCCCCTGGGGGGTGGACTTTGAGATTTTAAAAGCCCTTTCTGGGTCCAACTTCCTGCCTGCTGTCTGCCGATGAAGAACTCTCAGTTCCTTCTCCAGTACCATGTCTGCCTGCCTCCCGTCATGATGATAATGGATTCACTCATCTTTGAAACTTTCTGCCTTCTGAAACATTTTAAACAACGGTTGTCTTGGTTGTCCTGTCTTTTCATAGCAACAGAACAGTGACTAGGACTGGAACAATTCAGGGAAGGAAGATAAGAAGGTTTTGGGAGAAGCATTCTATAAGCACTTGAAGCTGGGCTGGGAGCTTGGGTTTCCTCTCAAAAGCAGTGGAAACACATTAGATGGTTTCAGTTTGGTTGGGGGAGGAAACTCATGATGATACAACTAGGTAAGAAGGGAGTTTTTAATCCTACAGCTGGGAACCGCTCCACACACCTTTGACCTTCAGAATTCCACTTGAGTTTCTTGCAGTCCTGGTGTGTTTACTGGATTGTGTTCCTTCGCCAAGGAGAACAGTGGAAGGTAGTGTCTCAGCCTCCACTGATCTTCACTTGAACTTAGTAACGGAATTACGAGTGGGAAGTTTCTCTCTTGCTCCTGGCAGAACCGGAGCAGAGAAGGGGGTGCTAACATGTCTAGCAAGACTGAACAATTGTGCCCGGGTTAGCGTTATAAGCATGCATTTTGAATTTTTTTTTCCTTTCTTTCTCATTCTAGTTTTAGCCCCTTAGGTCATGTACTAACTTCAGGGCTGGAACTGTTTGAGCTCACCATCAATTTTCTCACTGTTGGGGAATAGAGATGAGTCATTGACACTGTTACGTTATGGCCCATAATATATTTAATGTGAAATAGAATTACAGGATGGGGCCTGATGAGGCTGTCCATTGCCTGGCCTCCCACAGGGTGTTTATGTTTAACAAGTACTCTACCTCATCATTTGTCTTTGAGCAGCTTCATATCCAGCCCCATTGTGCAAGCATCATGGCTGCCTGCCTAATTATCTCGGCTGTACCTGGCTCCATTCCCTGCCCCTTTCACACTGTCCATCTACTAAGTTGTAGATCCCTTGGCACTGGATCCTGCACTGCCAAGGTGACTCCAGGGAACATTTTAAGTAGATAAAATATATTGTTGACAATCTGCCTGTCTTTTCCATACTGTCCTTCCAACTATCCCTGACTGCCCAAGGATGCCATACAACAACCAGAGGAAATTAGCAAATTCTTAGTCAACTTCTGCTCTATCAAAACTTACTACTTTTTTGAATGCTCATTATAGGGTATTGTTTTTAATCAATTTAATAATAAATCAATTTAACAATAAATTGATTAAAACAACCCCAATTTCCATGATCATCCAAGGTAACTCAATGCAAACTCCATTACTCTGCCATTCTTCCTTACACAAAAGGGAGCACAGTACAGGGCCTTTATTTCCCTTTCTTTCAGAGACACTCCATAGCTTCAGATTTAATAAATCTGGAGTAACGTTCAGTTGATGTAGCTGGATAGTGCTTCAGCTCCTTGTCTTGTACTACTCTGAATAAGAAACCCTTTTCTACAATTGTCATGCTGCCATGAAGTCACACTGTGGAACCCAGTCCCCACCAATCACATGTGGCAGCTTAAATGTACATGAACTGGCATATACATGTACACTTATCCACAGGAAAACACACACACACACACACACACACACACACACAGACATAGACACACACACATACACACACACACACACACACACACAAACACAAACACAGGGCTGCCTTCACTCTACTGTGCCTGCTTTTGGTTTATAGAGTGCTTTCATATTCATTGACTGGCATGCTGCTCACTCTAATGAGAAGAGAGAAGCAGGCAAGAGTGTGGGGACATGGATATTCATTAAAGGCATCATAGTAAAATAAATAATTAAGCAGCCATAAAAAGAACATACTAGAGCAGTGGTTCTCAACCTTCCAAATGCTGGTACCCTTCCTTAAATATAATTCTTCATGTTGTGATGATGCCCCCAACCATAAAATTATTTTGTTGCTACTTCATAACTATAATTTTCTACTGTTATGAATTACAATATAAATATCTGACATGCAGGATATCTGATATATAATCCCTGTGAAAGGGCCATTTGACTCCCACAGGGGTTGTGACCCTCAGGCTGAGAACTGCTGTATTCATGGTAGATCTGTTGATTTGGAAGGATTTCTTTAAGGCAGTATTGCCTGAGTAAAGCAATCATGGAAGATGGGGGCAGTAATGTGTGTCTATGGATGTGGAGAGTGTGGAAGAGGAAAAAAAACACTGTGTGCATGGTTGGTCTGATAACAGGCTTTCTGTTATCTAAACTCTGTGTGCTTGTATTTAATAATAGGATAAAAAGAATGGGAAGAGTTTATTAGCCTATTGGTAAGTCATGGAATGGGACTAGAACCTGAACCTAGGATATCTCACCCAAATTTTGGTGAGCTAGCAGTCAAGAGCCCAAAGAGCATTAACATTCTGGTTCGATTACCAGAGGCCTGTGCCCTCACTGTCACCAGGGGCCCGGTGTCCTCACTGCTGATGCAGAGAAGATGACAGGGACCATCTCTAAGAACTGTTGACATTGTTGAAGGAGCTAATAATCTCAGAGCATGGCATCTGACACTGGCACGAAGTGGATCTGCTTCCCCTCTGGATCTCTCACTCATATGCAGTGAGCACACTGGAGAGATGTAAATACTGCTTCTACTGCCTTAAATTTCAGCAGGCCCAACTCAATATAAAGAAAATAGTGTGCGTGCGGTAGGAGACTGAAAAGGAAGAAATTGGAAAAGACACTTTGGGGAGTCCGTCTTAGTGAAATAAAGGCGAACTTAGAAACCACTTTATGTACGATACGTTTATTGCTACATTTTCCTAGCAGCCTCCTAGTACTTTACCAGGGGGGATGAGTTAGGCTCGCAGTTAAATATCTATTTGATAGCATATCATAAACCCATTCAATTGCTTAAGAAAACAGGGAATAATGTGTTAAGTAGTCGTGCTAAAATGCCATGCATAAATATGGAAATTGAAAAGGATGTGTTTTAGGATTATATTAAAATTCTTGCATGAAAATGACTAGAATATTGTGAATATGTAATAAGGAAAAAGACTATACAGTTATCTCGGTGTAGGGGCATAGGTTCATGTGGGCACTCTTGCATGTGCATGCACGTGTCTATGTAGGCCAGGTGTTGACCCTAGTGACCTTCCTTGGCACCCTCTGCATCTTATTTTTGACATAGGTCTCTCATTAAGCCTAAAACTCAGTTATTCTCGGAAACTTGCTGGGCTGTGAGCTCCAGGAATCTTCTTGCTTCCCTCCAACCACCACTGCGCTTCCACCCTGAGCTTTCCCTTGAGTTCTGTGAATCTGAACACGGGTTCTTGTGCGTGCACAGGAGGCAGGAACTTTGCTGAGTGGAATACATCCTCAACTGCCATCACATGATCAAGCAACTAGAGGCTGACTGGAGATGGAGACTTGCTTCTCTGTGGCTGTCAAAGACTGGCAGCTCTGTGGTGGGCAGGCCGACCTTGATGGATGTGTCAGTCTTATTTAGGGTTACAAATGGAAGCTGGAGATGGTGCACTGGGCTCCACATCTTCTTCATGAGCCACTACATCTCTGGAATGTGTATGTGCAGGAGACATCCATCTGTTTAAGGGAAGGTTTTCCTAGATCTGTGTAGTGACCGGGTAAGGAATGGAGCAGGCGGAAAGAAGATGCCTACTGTTTAACACCCTTTTTCTTTTCCAACAGTAAAGCACCAGCAAGAACTCACTGGCACTAGCCATCGAAACGACCCTGACTAGGTCCTGGGTTAGAGGATCATGAAGATACTTAGTTGTTCTGTTTCTATTTTTAAGTTTTTATCTTTTTATATTAGCCAGAACAGGTAAAAGGTTTCCTTGTGTTTGCATACACATTTCACTTTGGTTGATTCTCAGCCTCCCCTGTGCCTTCGACATCTCCCTAAGACCCCTTCCGTTATGCACATTTTACCACCGGCGTCTCTTCTACTTTAATATCCCATATGTTCTACGGTCTTCCCCACCTCCCCCTTAAGCCACATCTGCTCCCTTTCTTGTGGACCTCTTCAGTCACTCATGTGCTTCCTGTGTTTAATCAATTTTCTATGGCAGACTTTTCAATTACATGGATTCAAGCTATTTGTGGCTTCACGGATGAGGTTCAATTTATCTCCAAGCTCTCAGCACATCCTTCCTTTTTATATCCAAGAAACATGTCACTGCAAAGGAAAATATTCCTGCTTCTGTATGGTTACCAGCCAGGTGCCTAATGTCTGACATATAGGAAACGTACATATTCATTTCTAAGAAGTAGATTATTGCTGATGGTATTTAAATATTCCCTTTTATAGGCAACCACAGTCATTTCATATTTTTTTCTTTTAAAAAGGCATTCACATTTTCTCTATGCCATGCAAGTATCCCAACTCAAATTAACAAGATCATTGCTTTCTAGTATCTTTTCATTCCAATTTATTTTCTGTCCACTGACATGACTCAGCTCCTTAGACAACAGTTTCAATAGTCAGACTTCTGTGTCTGACTATTATACTATTATTATTATTATTATTATTATATACTAACTACTATTATTATAGCTTCCTATTGCTTATAATTCATTCGACAACTATATTGTGAATGCCGAATACACAGCAGCAACTGGGTCAGGCACTAGGAATTAGCTCTGAACCATAAATGTACCTCCTATTCTCACGGAATTTGATCTATTAGATAAATAACCACTTGACACTCTGGTTCTCTTGAAGTGGTGATACTTCCTCTGCAGCCTCCTAAGGTAAGTCTGGAGACAGTTATTGAAGTAGACTCTGTCGTGACAGGCGGTACCAGCATCGCTCCTGACTCTTGGGTGACTACTTGATGTGTTCAGGTCATAGATATTGGGGACCCAATGTTTCTTTCCTAGGTTTTTCTGTGGAAGGAGTGTTAGCAGCCAAGATGAAAAGAGCCATCTAGTGAGTCTTTTCAGGGGCTTTGAGTTTATTTTATGTCTGATAGAAAGTCATTACTGTGTTTTAACCAGGAACAGTTGGAATTCAACCTTTCTTAATTAAAAATGAGTCTGGAGATCAGCACATGCAGATTAGAGTACCAGAAACTGATTCTCTAAGTATCAAGGTTAGATCCAGGTCTAGTGCAGAGGACCGAGGTGGAGTGCTCCTAATCTTGCCTTAGGAACACTGACACCTGGGAGGATTCTCAAAGTTGTCCTGTCCTTTTGTTCTTTAATCCTTGCTGGCTGGCTGAATAAATGCACAATTCTTAGAATGACAAAAATAAAAAAATAAAAATATAAAACCATGTAGAGGAGAAACTCAGTCGAGGTGCTTTTTGTGATTCAGAGAAAGAAAGCTGATAATTCCAGTTACACTGGGCAGGGGGCAGAGGATAAGATGGGAAGCCTGAGGTTTATGTTAGAGATGGGACCTGCAGGGTTGGATAAACACATCAAGGGAGGGGGGCCATGAACAACTTGTGGTTTTCTGGCAGGAGCCACTGAATGGATGAAAGGGCCAGTGACTAGGATGGGAAAGCTAGGGAAGTGAGGGGCATGGGACTAAGAACACCAGGAGGCCAGGTTTAGATTTGTTAAGTCTGAACTTTTTCTAAGACATCCAAGTAGAGCACGCAGAGAGGCAGTTGGACATTTTTATCAGAAGTTCTTGGCTGGGGATGAATTTTTGGCACTTGAAAGGCTATGGACTCTCTGAGATTGCCAAGAGAGAAGGGATAAATGAGGAGTGAAGAGAACTGAGGTCCCAGCCCCAATTAACTCCAATAATGTTCAGATGGGAGGACAGCCAGCCAAACACGGAGAAGAGAAACAGCCAGGGAAGCCAGGAAAGATGAAATGGGAACAACAAAGCCACGAGCAGAGAGACTTGCAAAAGAAAGGACACAGCTGCGTGTAACGATGACAGGGCTCCTCAGATTGCATGTGTGGTGTGATCATGGATGAGCCGAATGGTGACATGTTTTATAGTGTGTGGGCCGGCAGGGTTAGACTTGAACAAGCCGAAGAATGGGAGACAAGGCACACAGGAAATTCTTTTGTGTGGTGGGGTTGTCCAGTGGAGAGGCGAAGTCAGGGAACTGTTGGCTCATGAAAGGTTTTCAGGATTCTGTTCTCATTTTAAGGTAGAGAGGGTAAAGCCTGCTTAGAGGCAGGTAGGAAATAGGGTGAGGATTCTTGAAAGAGAGGCCGTGTTGATCTTAGTGGTTGACAAGGAGCTGGTCATGTGGAGGTGGATGGAGGCATCGGGAGTGGGAGAGATGGAGAGGCTAACAGAAAGCAGCGAGGAGGGACAGACAGGCAAGGGCAGACATCGTCTGGGCTCTTGATGAAGTGAAAGAGAAATGTGAAGAGCTGGGGAGACCCACGCGCCTCCCCCAACCCCCACTTGGAGTCTTTCTCTCTCAGAGATGGAGCTCCTAAATCTGAAATACATTGCTTCAGCTAGATTTGCTGGAGAGCAAACCCCATTGATCAATCCTCCTGTCCTGCCCCTTCCTCCCTGGTGCTGTATTATGGGACTAGGCTGCTATGACTAGCTTTTTGGATGGCAAGCATGTTCCAACAAAAACATCCCCCAGTTCTAAGACATGTTATCTGTCCTCAGACTGCTCACTGAGAATACATGTGTCCATACATGACACAGCTTCTTTGCTTCATGGGAGAGAGAAGAGATGCTGCTAAGACAGCCTGGGCCTTGTACCTTGCAAGGTTTATGATTAAGGAAGGTACCCTGGGGAGCTGAGACTCAAAGAGCATGGATGAATCAGGCAAAGAGTCTCGGAGAGGTGTCTTAGTCAGGGTTTGTATTCCTGAACAAAATACCATGACAAAGAAGCAAGTTGTGGAGGAGAGGGTTTATTCAGCTTGCATTTCCACATTGCTGTGCATTGCCAAAGGAAGTCAGGACAGGAAATCACACAGGGCAGGAACCTGGAAGCAGGAGCCGATGCAGAGGTCATGGAGAGATGCTGCTTACTGGCTTGCTTCCTCCGCCTTGTTCAGCCTGCTTTCTTATAGAAAGCAAGACTACCAGCCGAAGGATGGCACCACCCACAATGGGCCCTCCCCCCTTGATAACTGAGAAAATGCCTTACAGCTGGCTCTCATGGAGGCATTTCCTCACCTGAAGCTCCTTTCTCTGTGATAACTCCAGCTTGTGTCAGGTTGACACACAAAACCAGGCAGTACAAGAGGCGAGAGGAGGATAGAACTAGAAGGATTAAGGGAGCAGGCTAATGTGAATGGGTCAGGTAGGGGTAAGCTACAGCAAGGCTTGGGAGCCGCATGGGGCTGACTAGGGAGTCAGTGAGTGGATTGCCAAGCTTTGCTCCAGTTATTGTGGAGAGATATTGCAGGAATAGGGGTTAAAACAGGATGGGAGGGTAGACAGCAGGCTATGCCAACCATCCATATGAGAAGCAAGACTAGGCTGTCCCTCTTCTGGGCCCTGCTCCCTTGAGATGGGAAGTCCCAGTTGGGACGTTCCTACTGGAGGATTCCTGGTGTTAGAAATGGGTGGTGGACAAATCTGCCCTTTGAGTTCCCAGGTGACAGACTTCCTTTTAGCTGTTCCCGTGGAGGAAAACACTCAAATAAGAGATTTATGTACTGCTGAGTAGACCAAATGTTGTCTGGATTCTTCAGTCTGTAACTTTTATTTGCTCTCATCAAGATGCTCAGAAGTTTCCTTCAAGTTAATAAATATGGATTTGTTGCATGCAGTTTTAGGGTACCGCCTCTGCTCCAGGATTGGCCGTGCTACCAGCCCCGAACCGGCTTCCCTTTTGCTCTACCTGCCCTTGCTCCAGGAAGTGGGTTGAGATGCCAGTCCTCACCTGGCTTCCCTTGAATCTGAAGTTAAAACAAAGACAGACAGAGTGTGGGAGAGAGAGAGAGAGAGAGAGAGAGAGAGAGAGAGAGAGAGAGAGAGAGAGAGAGAGTTTGTTATTTCACAGTTTGCCTTCTTGGTCCAATTGCTGGGCGCTGATATCTCTCATCTGGAAAAGTGTGCCCTTATCAATTTATTATCTCCATCTTTCCACCTGCCCTAAACTTTAGTGACTAGTGCCATCTAGCTCCTGTCAAGCATCCCTGGCCACCCATCTGTAGTAGTGGCCATAGGCCCCAAGCTCCTCCAGAACCTCACATAGTTGCTGCCTTCTTCTCCCTCCAAACTATGCCAAAAAAAAAAAAAAACAAAAACAAAAAAACAAACAAACAAAAAAAAAAACCACCCCTTCTCTCCTTCCTTGCATCTGCCTTTTCCTCCTGGGACTCAGCAGTCCAGCCTGTACCTTCTGTCCAGCAATTGGTACCCCAGCTTTCTTTACTGACCGATCAAGAACCAATTGGGGAACAGGACCTTAGCATCGGAATTGCCCCTTCATTGATTTGTCCCCTTTTAGACTGTTGCATGATTACATAATAGTTAAATTGGTCTGGATCTTTCAGATCTATACATCAGAGACCTAACCTATCAAGGAGTTTCCCAAGCATTCTCACCTCTCAGAAACAAGCTCTGATGCTTAATTATGTGCTCTCTAGATTAATGCCAAAGACATGCTACATCTAGTCTGCCTATCACAGCTTTATTATACTACATGTGTCCATGTTCATAGTCAGACGTCAGAAAGGTCTGAGCCTGGAGTCCTAATCATGGGGCTTTGTGGGGTCAAGTCATAGGTGAATTTAATTTTAGACAATAGAAATACTGTATTCTCCATATGTCTTAAAGATTGGATGCTAATGGAACGATAAACAGTCTTGCAAGCATTATGTACCAACAACTGCCTAAAGGGTAGTTCTTATCTTGCTATATGAATGGGATCCTTTCAGAGTTAAAAGGTTTTCTCTGGATTGACCCACATTGTCCTAAGAGGTGGGTGGCCTCAATTTCAATAAATATATCACTTCAACAGTGTCTTGTGAGGCTCACGGGTAATTATGAACTGCACAGGCGGGCAAGTTTGCTTGAAAGGAGCAGGTCAGAGTTGAAAAATGTCTACCAACTCTAGGTTTTAACCTTTTCACTATTCAGCTTAAGAATGAGAGCTGCAGGTATTGAAGATAAAGTATGCAGAATACCATACAATTATGGCAGACAGGCAGACATGTAGACAGGAAGGGTGGGTAAGGGGTTAGTCCAATGATCTAGGGTTGATGTGCAGATGCCCATTACGGAATGAAGGAAGTGTCCTAAGTTCATGCCATGACTTGAAGGTTTAAACGCAGGTTGGGGCAGTCTACCAAATGAATCATTGCTTGTTCTTCCCACTCATGTGCTAAAGGCAGGGTTGCCATTACTGTCTAGTTTGTCTTCTGGATCTTACGGGAAAATTATGTTCCCTAGTTCTCTGGGTTACCATTGTTGAACATTTCTGTTCTCAACACTGACAGCTTACCTTCAAGGCATGCTTTCTGTGTGTGCCTTGTTCAGATTTATCATGTTGTATGTATAGATCAATTATCAAGAGAAGAGAGGCTTGGAGAGGCAAGGGAATTAAATAAGTGTGTAATCTGGTTCCTGGGAGAATCTCATTGTGTGATTTCTTCAGGGCTGGCTGTGCCTTTCATCATGCTGGTTCTCACAGCTCATGCTGATCCTGGGTAAATTCTAAAGTGTATGGCTTCAAACAGGTACCCAGTGGTCAAAAAAGTACCTCAACTGCTTAACATACCCTTTGACATTTTCAAAAAAAATTAAAATATAATCCCATTATTTTCCCTTTCACCCTTACCCTCAAACCCTCCTATGTATCCCCCTTACTACTTCTCATAATTATGGCCTCTTTTTACTTAATTATTGATACACACACAAACACACACACACACACACACACATACATTCTGCTTAGTCTGTATAATGTTGCTTGCATGTATCTTGTATCTGATTTCAGGACTGATCACTTGGTATTGCATAAGCAATTGGAAGGTTCTTTCCCAGGGGAGACTTTTTTTTTTTCCCACTTTCAGCATTCCTTCATCCTGACTAGAGAAATATCATAGGTTCACCCCAGAACACTGAGTGACTTACATATCACCTGTTCTTGGAATATCCATTAATGGCCTTTCACTTCATATTTATTAAGTAATATTAATTAGTCTTTTGACTTTTAATCTCTATGTGCCTCCTGTCGTCTGTAAACACTGTGCATTCTTAAATATATTGAGTCTGATAATTTTAGTAATTAAGTTTAATTAATCCTATTTCCTACAATTACCAGTGCATTAAGATTAACGGCATTTGAGGGAAAAATGACACTCTCTATTTTGTTTTATGGATGCAGAATTCACACAGGGGTACCGAGGGTTCATTTGTAAGAGTTAACTTCTGTCTCCACAGCTCTCAGAAAACCTTGAAGACATTTCAGATCAGCTTGACATTTTTTTTTTTTTTTTTTTTTAGGAGCAACATTCTTTGACTGCTGAGGTATGCCAAAATCCAAGAGGACTAGATCCCCTGAATGTTGCCAGTGGAGGGAGTTGTCCCCTTCTCCGGGAACAATGACATTTCTACGGGAACAAATCCAAACTAGCTTGAATTAGGGTCCAGAGACTTATGAAGCACACTGAAAAGGTGTCAGCAAGCGTTCTCCTGGGAGCGAGCTCTTGGTTCCTTCCCACCCCGGCTCCTTCCCAAACTGTTCCTATTTGCGATCCTCTTGCTTAATTGTTTCTCTTACTTTCTTTTTCAGTCTTGTAAACTGTCAAGTCGCTTCCACCAATGAGTCTGCCACGTAGAAAGAGGTAAAAGCAATGTTTGTTGTAGGCTCACCCTAGACCCCCAGACCTTCCCTCTCTGCCAGCAGAAAGTCGTCAGACAGAAAACAGTGCCCCTGTCCTTTTATGGGAAGGATCTGGAGTAAGGAAAATCTCTTAAGGCAAAACCAGGTCCATAAAACAGGCCTAAGGCTTCATGAAACTGGATATTCATGGGTTCCAGAAAGTGTCCTGTAGTGAAGTGAAAAGAAAAAGAAAGAAAAAAATTGATCATTTGGATTATCACTTAACCTGCAGTCCAGATATCACAAATCAGGCAATCTCACTTACCTCCTACCCTGCTGTTTCTTAGAAAAATAATAATACAAAAATAAAAGAAGTAATTTCTGGGTTCAGTGAAGCCATACCTTTCAGGCTCCTCTACAAAAAATGGATTCAGACTCTGCAGGGTAAGTTCTCCTGTAACCCCAGAGACTGAGCTGCAGGGCCGGAGGGAGGGGGGAGCATCGATCATTCAGACCAATAGATTCTGCTTTTTTTCTTGAAAGAAAAAAGATAATTAACATCTGTATTACTTCACATATGTGTATGTATGCATGTATGTTAGTATACGTGTCTGTGTGTACGCACAAAACATTTAATAACTAATTTCAAAACAGAATATAGGGCCTGGAGAGATGGCTTGGTGGCTAAGAACACATACTGCTCCTAAAGAGAAATTGAATTTGGTTCCTAACACTCATGTTAGGCAAATCACAACTGCCTCCATGGCAGTTTACGGTCCTGTACACAAACCCACATACATATACATATGTGCATACACACTCACACATATAATTAAAAATACATCTTTAAAAATATTTTTATGTGTATGAGTGTTTTGCCCGTATGTATATATGTACACACTTGCAGTCCTGATGCCCTTAGAGTGTCAGCTCTCTGCTGGCAGGCCCAGGCTGAGAGGAGAGAACCGGGTCCAGCTGAGTTTCCCTGGAGCTGAAGCAGGTTGGTGAGCATTTGCTGCTCCGATCTCCTGCTACCCGGAGAATAACCACTCGGAGCTGAGAGTCTGTCAAAATAGGAACTGGTTTTATTGTATCAGTCTTTTGTTTATATAGGGTGGAGGAAGGAGGTGGGGATTTTTGGTGATGACAAGGGGTTGGGGAAGGGTGATGGAGGGTATGGGGGTGAGATGATGTACGGAGTGGTGTGAGAGGGCTAGGGGTGTGGGGTGATCTCACGGGGCCTATAAGAAATGGACACATCAGCGCTAGCTAGGCAGAGGCAGGCGTATTCAGGTCGTGCTGAGTCACCCCAGTACTGAAGTGAACATGACAGGTCTCTACACTCCAGCAAAGGCTCAGTCTTCCTCACTAGCCTCAGGATCTGGCCGAATAAGGCCCAACATTGGAGGAAAGGAGCCTTTGAAACTGGAATTATGGATGGTTGCGAGCTTCTATGTAGACAGTGGAAATAAGTCAGATCCTTTACAAGAATAGCAAGTACTCTTAATCGCTGACCTATCTCTCCATCCCTAAAAAATAAAATATTAAAAAAAACAGAATTTACATTACAACTCAACTCAAATTAATCTTCTATTAAGGTTGCCTACCATTATTTTCCGAATTTCCTATGTGTGTGTAGTAGGCACGCATATGTGTATTCACGATCATATGTATATGGGCATACACATATGCATGGTTGTGTTTGAGTGTGGATGCCGGAAGTGGACACTGAACATCTTTCTATCCTCTCTATTAAGGCAGCGTTTCATACTTGAACCCAGAGCTTGCTGGTTCAGCTGGTCTAGTGAGCCAACGTGACCTGGATCTCCTGTGATTGCCTCCAGGGTACAAGTATTATAGGTGGCTGCCATACCTGCTTGGTTTATGTGTGCCTTTGGGGGATCAGAATCCTCTAGGTCTTGTGCCTGTGCAGTGCGCGCTTTACTCACTGAGCCATCTCCAGCCTCTTTTCTTCACAGTTTATTCATGTGACAGTAAGCGCAGTCACGCCTGTCCCATCCCACCCATCTCATCACTCTGACTAACTCTGTGAGATGTTTTGGGGCATCAAGGAGGACTTCTGCCTCATGATAGTTTGTGTCTGTTTGTATTACAGCGTGATACAACTGGTGAGAACAGTGACACAGGACAGGTTTCAGGGATAGGCAAAGGGAAGCCTCAGATAGTTTTCCGGTTCCTTAGTCCATTTGAACCCAGAAGCTAAGCGCAAACTGCCTGGGATTTTGTGAGCATGCGTGTTGGTTCCCACCTGTGTGCACTGTTCCTCCCACCCCACAATCACTACCCACGTGGACCGTATGCTCCTGGAGGCATCTTCCCACACCGATTTCTTTCAGTTTAAAAAGGCTTCTTTAAACGCCCCTGTGTGGAGCTCCTCTGTGGATGGAAATAAACACAGAATTCCCCCAAGGACTCGGCTCAGACATGGACTTTGCAAAACTGCAAAAACAAATGAAAAAGAATTAAAATCCTGGGGTTTGCTTTGAAAAGATGAAACAATAGGGCACTTCAATTTTCACATGATATTTCTTCTTGTCTTAATTTAATCATTTTTAAATAAGTTAAAATTAAAATTAAAAAATTTCAACTTCCTTTTAGCTTTGCTATTATTCCTTAATAAATAACTCTGGCTCCTTAGAAAACACAGGGTTTCTTCTTTTTTCTGTTCTGCCTTCATTCTCTTCTCCCCCTCTCTTCCTTCCTCTCCTCTTCCTTATGGAAATCAAGGCAGCAGCAACTGTCTCTTGATAAACTGTAAATAATTCTTCTGCTCTTTCCTATAAGCTGCTCACATCAACGTGTAGCATGAACATAATGGGAAAAACGTTGGTCTAGGGAACTCGTATTTAGTATACCTGAGGTGACCATGCACATCAATGTTTTGCAAAATCTTTCCAGGTTAATCAAAAAGCCAAGAATTAGGGCAGCTTAATTATTTTGTTCATCTAGATTCATTTCTATACCAGGAGTCATTTATTTACGCACACACACACACACACACACACACACACACACACACACACACACACCAGAAATTAAAAAAAAAAGAATAAGCATGGAAATTTTATAACTTGGGCTTTTCAGGATTTGTTTTGTGATTCAGTGTTGACTGTACCTCAACTTTAAGTCATTTTAATACTTATAGTCCAGCTGTCAACCCCATACAGATATTTCTTTCTCACAAAAGAAAAAGCTAAAGAAAGGAAACCTCTGTGTTCGCAAAGCACTTACCTCTGCTCTGTGTTGTGGAAATTGAACAGTTTGGTTGACTTGTAAGCATCTTCACCTTGGTAGGTTCTCCCTCACGGGCTCTACTTTCCTAGTCTTGAGTTAGAGCTGGATTTGTGGCTGTAAAGAAAAAGGGACATCAGATGGGACTTTGTGGGAGTTTTAAGCTTAATCCTAGAACTCTGGTTTTAATCTTTTAGAAATTATCTGTCACATGAAAAGGCCGACTTTACCTGGTGGTAGATGTATGGCCCTACGGCTGTGTGAGATCACACTAGACCATCAAACTACAGCTGAGATACCAGATAAATGCAGCCATGTGAATGACGTCAAGAGATACCAACAGAAGAATCAGCTGGCTGAGCCCAGGTAGCTTGACAAACCCATGGGACCATGAGCAAACAGAGGGCTGTAAATTTTAACATACTAAGTTTTGGGATAGTCTGCTATTGTCCATATAGAAAGTTATTACCACAAAGACGTATGAAACTCTGGAGCAAAAACTGAATGACTGTGGCCCAGGAACACAGATTTAGGTTACCCCAAATTCCATGTTTTAACATGGTATTGGATTCATGAAGTTTTTATGGTAGTAGAGCAAAGAAAGACGTGAACCAAGAGCTATTTTTACATGTATTGGCAGGAACCCCAGGTAAGCAGGCTGCAGCAGAGCTGGGCGACCAGAGAAACCCCAGCTAAGCAGGCTGCAGCGGAGCTGGGCGACCGGAGAAACCCCAGCTAAGCAGGCTGCTGCAGAGCTGGGCAATCAGGTGTCTTCTGATGACATTATTAGCTTTGGGGGTGGTAGAAGCTAAGCTTCTCTCCATACATTCTCAAAGGATTTACCTAATCATCACAAGGACACTAGGTGACACACAGATGTGGGCAAGAAATGACTACTGAAGGGGTCAGATGACCAAGACATTTGTCTCTGGACTCGGAATGTTCTAAACTCTCCATTGTCAAGTCACTGTGACTCTAATCAGTCCATCAGCCTTTGTGGTTGGTCAGTGGAGGTGTGTCTTCCCATCATAGTAGGTGTGACCTCCCTTCACAGGATGTGTGTCTTTCCTTTGTGGGATGTTCAGTAGAGGTGTGACTTCCCTTCACAGGATGTTCAGTAGATGTGTGTCTTTCCTTTGTGGGATGTTCAGTAGAGGTGTGACTTCCCTTCATAGAATGTTCAGTGGAGGTGTGACTTCCCTTCACAGGATGTTTAGTAGATGTGTGTCTTTCCTTTGTGGGATGTTCAGTAGAGGTGTGACTTCCCTTCATAGAATGTTCAGTGGAGGTGTGACTTTTCCTTTGTGGGATGTTCAGTGGAGTTGTGGCCTCCCGTTGTAAGATGTTCTAGCAGATGTGTGACTTCTCTTTTTAGGATATTCCGTAGAGGTGTGACTTCACTTTGTTGGATGTTCAATCAATGTGTGAGTATTTTTTATGGGATGGTAAGGGGAGGGGTATCTCCCTTTGTAGGATGTTCAATTGAGGCGATACTTCTTTCTAAGAACTTCGGTTTATGCTGCAAAGCAATAGGCAGGAGATAAGACAGTATCCCCCACTGCAATTCTTGCTCAAGATGTAAAAATGGCATTTTCTCTTTATTTGACAGTTTCTCCTCCAATTCTTCAAAATCTCAAGGCCTCACATCTTAGAGCTTGTAATGGTCTCAGATGTCTTAGAGTTGAAAGAAACTCCAACTGTATTTCCCTTTCCTGGCCTAGCTTTTACCTTCTACTTACTTTTATGACATCAGATTTGCACCATTTAGTTTTGGGTTTGTAACAAAAGTCATATGGGCATTGAAGGAGTTTTCCTGTGAGATAAGCTTTCAAAGAAACACAATGTAAACCACAGGAGGATGTGAGTTGTGACTGGTTAAAATATAAATACAAAAGGCAACGGATTCAGGAGCCAAAGCCTGTGGCTGAGCTCCTGGGTACTGACGGTGGGGATCATCTTTGTGGGTGGACCTTGCATGAGGGTGGTACGAGGGTATTCACTATAGAGATGAATTCAGTGATGAGACTCTGACTTGTTCCAGCTTTTTAACCATAACATTTTTTAGAGAGTTACAATATTCTATAAACTCACACTGAGGACCCAGACTTTAATGAAGCAAGCCTCCTCTTTTTGTTCCTCTATCCGTCCTCCAAGGGCTGAGCGGAAAGACCCACTGGTCCCCCCAGACAGTTTGTTCCCGAGTATCTTTGCATTAAGAGGAGTCGGAATGAGAAGCTTGCGTTTCAGATAAAACTACTTGTGTGTCCCAACGCAGATTAATGCTCTCATGAGTTCCTGGACTGCGCCAGTGGGCTGAGCATCTTTGGAAATCATTCACTAAACTGCTATTTTTAAAGTGAAGGTGCCTTTGCTGCAGCGTGAATCGTGCCTGTGAGATATGTTCAAGAAAGGAATCATGAATTAAAAGGTTTCACTCTGGGAAATGCTCTTTATTCTGAAAATGCCTGCTCTATCTTACAGGGTTTTATAGTGGTGAATCTTTGACCCTAGGCAACAATTTTCAAAATCTATTTTAACCAAGAATGACTATTTTTTGCCTCTCTGAAAGGGGTCCATATTGAATGTATTTTTAAGTGAATGGCTCACATAGTTTCTACTAAAAAAGAGAATCGTGAATGAGAAAGACTTCTCCTATGAGAGGAGATTGAGCCCCGGAGGAGTTGAATGGTAAAAATGGTGCCTTATTCATGCGAGAGGCTGCTGACAAAGGGGATGTCTGGAGCAGCAGGGAAACCTTTCAGGAGAAATCAGCAAGAGGACATTGATGTGTAACTTCTCTGAGCAGGAGCCTGAACCCAGGGATGGTGACTTTAAAGATAATGAGGCACCACTGTTCTATCCCCCTGAACTTGCCATCTCATACATGCAGTCAGTACCACAGCTGGAAACTTACAGCTACAAGAACAGCTACAGCAAGAAGAACAGCAACGGGAGGCAGGTCAGATGTGGGACATTTTCACAGTGCAAATTAGTAAGTGCAAAAGGAAGATGGGATTGGCTCAGGATGCTACCCAAGCTCAGGGGGAGTCAGGGGTATTGAGGGTGAATTCTGAGTGAAGATCATCTATGATCTACACTTGCAGTTGTGTTCAGAGTCTGATGATTGGGCAGGATTTGGAAACGCTGAAAGGATTGTGGACTGTAATCCACTTGGAACACAGGAGAAACACTCTCTCGTGGGGTGACCAAGGAAAGAGTCACGGGAGCACGTAATGCAAAGCGTGCCTTAGGAAAGCAAGTAGACACATGCTATTGGGATAGGGCAAGGGGAGTGCTGGTAGAGTGCTGGATGACTGGACAGATGGTTCAGTGGTTAAGAGTTCACCGTAGCTCTAGTTCCAGAGAGGCTAACACCCTCTTCTGTCCTCCATGGCTACATACACCTATGGTGCATATGCATACATGCAGTCAAAACACACACACACACACACACACACACACACACACACACACACACACACACACCCCTTTTAAACTCAATAAAAGCAAATGTAAAAACCAGAATATTGGGAAAGCTCTTACTGCTCAAGTTACTTAGCCTACAACATCTGGGTAATGGGCAACATAAATAAACCTTTGGTGCTTCAGACATTTGTTAAGTCTATCAGAGAACTAAAGACAATGTGGGATTTGAATCAAAGCCAGTTTCCTAAGTTGCAAACCCACAGAAGATGCCCCAGTCTTTCTACTCTCAGATTACAGGAAGTGGTTATGATCGTAGCTTCTCTATTTTATTGGGATCAAGCTGAAAACCACTTTCTACCAAAACCCGAATTTAAATATGACATGCAATCAATTTTTTCTAATACAAAACCAAGCACAACAAATTTAACTCTGGTCTGTTTCCACAGTCTCCCACTTGGTCATGTGTGCACAACTACACGTATGTGCATGCTCACTCAAAAGTGATGTTAAAAATATTCGAGAACAAGAAAAATGCATTGGGGTAATCTATCACATGTATGTATATGTTGCAGAATTTAAAATAGCACTAACTGTTCTAAAACGAGCTATGCATTGCCTAAATCAAGTTGATTATAATACCTTCTAAAGTGATTTATTGATAATAAGCAATGATTGTTGTAATATTTTCCTCATTCAAAATATAATGTCCTAGTGTGAACCTGGGTATAAGACCAACTGCATAGCTTTCCTCCAAGATGATATCACTGAGGTGTCATCGGATGCTCAGCACATTGGTGTGCTGGAGCAGTTGGAGGCACAGAGATGCCAGAGATCCATTCTCTGTGACTCACTATGCACCTGGCTTTTCCATGGACCTTGAACCTGTGTATTGGTCCCCATTGACAGTGCTTCTACACCCTGCTGCTGTGTAGCAAAATGTGTCTGAGAATGCCCTGCCTCCCGTGTGCCAGCATTGTGGGCCATCAAATGCTGCATTTCCATTCTCTGAGCAGCAAGGGGATCTCACGTCTGTATTGATTTCAGTAGGAAGGATCCCTGCTTGAAACAGAGAGCTTGAGAGAAAGTAGGCTCATGCCAGGCAGTCTGTTCACTTTCTGGACTGTTGCCATAAATGTGCACAGAAATGAATGTCTCAGAGCTAAGTGGCGTATGAAGTTCATGCCATACAGGAGGAAAGAGTGAGGATTAAATGAGCTTTGCTCTTGATGTTTTCTCAGTTAGCTGACTGTTTGGAGCTCAGTTGCCTAGAGGAGTGTTGTGCTACAGGGCTGTACGCTTTGCTCAAAACTTGAAATGATATTTTGTGTAACCTCTTACTTCATGAAGTCTCAAGCAAAATTGTTCTGGGGTATCGTTTTGTATAACAACCCATACTGGGTGGGTCCTTTTTGCTATAATTTTAACATCAAATGACTTGGAAGGCAAAGCCAAAGGAATGGCTTCCATTATGGCTCTCTGTAGCCATGGAGTCCATTGTAGTATGTGATATGAAATATTATAAATTGTTCCCTCAAATAACCAAGCATTGGTGCTGCTGAGACAGCTAAGTAGATAAAGCATTTGCCACACAGTGAGGGCTCTGGCTGCCACACAGCCAGAACCCATATAAGACAGGGCATCCAGGCATGCATCAATAATTCCAGCATGCTTATAAAGACATGGGCGGTGCAAACGGGAGAATGGGCCAGCTAATCTGGTGAATGCATTGCTGCTCAAAGTACTTAGCCTATATATATATATATATATATATATATATATATATATATATATATATGCCTGTGCTCATATAGAACACATAAACATAAACACACACACACCAATGCTGCTGTTGCTGCATCTGCCGCCACCACCACCACCTCCACCATCTCTGCTTTCACCACTGTGACCACCACCACCTGCCACTACCAGATAAAAAAGTAATCAAGCATTTTGACATAGGGATTTGAACCTTAATATACTTAGTGATCACCAGAGTTGGTTGAAAAAAATTGCAAAGTTTGCATTCTATCCCCAGTGAGGCTGATTTCAAGAAGAACTAGGAATTTTCACCATAACAAATGCCTAGGGCATTCTGATGTGCTCCGTACTCGATGGGCTATGCTGTGAGAAATGCTGAGCTAGGGCTTTATGTCTCAGGAGATCATGACAGATCATTTGCATGGAGGAGAGAAGTGAGTAAGGATCTAGGGCACTGGTATGATAGGATGTTATTCTTGTTATATAAGGGGCAACATTACTGAATGTAGTTTCTCTTTCCCCAGGAACTTCCCAAACTCAGTTCTCTGGGTGCTAAGAGAGCATTGTAGTTCTTTTCTGGACCAAATGAATCTGCAACCAAATGAAGACAGAGGCCATGACAGCTGAGACAGCAGGCTGGGAAGAATGGGAGTCGATGTTGTCCTGCATACTCTTTATTTCCCAAAGGATTCTCATTTGTGAGTAAAATGGAACACCCATGCAATTTCAGCATCTAGCCATTAACCAAATATTTAAATTTAATGAGCCTCCCAGACAACTGGTGGCCAATGGGAAACTTTTTCATCAAGTTCTTTTGGTAGACTTTTATAATATGTTGATGGATTTAAAATTATGTAGCAAGCTAGAGAATACAGTACACAAGTCAAAAGTAATGCAAAATAATATGTAGCAGCATGGATGAATCTTAGAAAACATTAAAAATGTAAGATGCAGAATTGTATTATCATAAAAATGCTGTTATCTATGATCTGTATGTATCTATCTATGTATCTATGTATCTATCTATCTATCTATCTATCATCTATCTATCATCTATTCATCTATATCTTGCACAGACTAATGCTACTAACTTTTAAAGATTGGACACATTCATCAATAAAAACATGAAAGATGGAATGGAAACATACACATTGAGTAGATGAAGATGAATGCTTATTTTGGAAAAGAGAACTAAAATACAGAATGGAAAATGAATGGGAAACTATAAAACAAAGCAAAACACAGCAGGGACCTTGGCTTAGATCAATACTGATTGTGGCTCTTGAGCCAAGGAGTATGATACAAGCAGTTTTCAACCTCTGAAGGACAAACAGAAAAGTGTTCAAGTCTTCATCCTCACTTTCATGGAATTGTTGATTACTTGGAGTTATATGCATTAAATAAGAAAATACAGTATAAAATTAAATGATACATGAGGAGCTGCAGTAAAGAATGTGAAGCTTAGAGAAAAAACAGAGGGGAAACAAACCCTATCCCTTATAAGGCAAAGGATACAGAAAAGACAGATGTCTTCTAGATCAGCTGTGGTCCTCAGATGCGTTCCACAGTGTCATCAGCATTTGGATGGACGTCTCTGATTTTCATCATTCGTCCAGTGGTCCAGAGCAATCAGCACCAGGTTAAGCCTTTAAGCCTTTCAACCTCCAAGGACAGTCTTGTTTACTTCGTCTCCTTACACATAGACTATATGTTTGAAATGTAAGTGAAGACGATATTTGCCTTGTTGGCAGATTTCTTCCGGTTACTTTTCCCCACCGAGTTTTATACTTCTCAGGCTCTTTGAGCTCAGGTGATGTCTGCACAAAGGTTTTCTATAGTGAAGCGAGCCGTTCTGCCTTGCCGTCGTTCAGTTGGTTAGTGCATCTCTGCTCTCAGAGGTCTAAAGCTAACATCACAGAACTAACATGGACTCCTGGACTGTTGTCTCCCTCCACACAGTGGCCCAAGAGGTCTCCGTGGTGTGTTGGCCATCTTATCCACTTTGCTCTCAGTTTATGCAAGGAGTCTTTTCTATTCCAGTCACCCGAAAAAAGGAGAAAAGTTGACAGAGCAGGTTTAGGGAGCTGTAACAGGTGGCAGCACCTCACTTCTTATTACATCCTACTGGCTAGATTCCGGCCTGTGACTGACAGAAAGGCTGGGAAAGATTCTCAGAGACATGAGTAGTTGGGTCTATGTAATTCCCGAGTCCACACCCATTACCACCAACTCTTCTGTATAGAAGGTACATAAAATGGGGGATGACGGAGGTGGTGGGACATGGTGCACTTTTCATGTAACATCACGTGCTTGACTTTTTAACCACACGCTTGACAGGCCCCTTTCCCTTCTTCACTGTTTCATTGATTACAAAACAAGGGAAAGGCCATGCCCAGAGCTCTGTATCACTATTTAGATACTGATTCAGCCTTTCTCTGTGTCTTTATCTTAGTGTGACGATGGTATCCTCATGGTTGGGCTTTCTACATAAAATCTTCAAGTCCAGACTGTTTTGTCCCACACCCACACTTATTCACTTCTCCCTCCTGACTAAAGGCTGTGAGTCACTTAGAGATAGCAAATAAAGACTCCAATTTGGATCATAAAAGGAACTTCTTCTGGTGACACCTGTCCCATGTGTTTAGGAATTTGCCCAGCATACTTGATAATTGTTCAGTATGTTCTGGTGTGAACTGAGCTGAGGTTTCATCAGGAAAGGAGAGGAACTGCATGAAGACACCATGTCTCATAGTAGCAAGGACAGAGCTCTGAACAGTGAGGTAGTCAAACAATGCCACATGTATCTGTCTTAGTTTTGGCTTCTGTAAAAATGTAGTATGCACTGTCTGGCTTGTGAACAAAAGAAAGTTATTTAATTAAGGAGGCTGAAATTCTGAGACCACAGTGCCCACAAGAGCAGGTTGCGGTGAGGGCTCTCTCAGGTCACATGCAGTTGACTTCTCAGATATTTCCACATGACAGAAAGACAGACAGAAGGTTCCCAGGGGCCCTTCTTTAAGGGTAGTAACCTTGTTCACGAGTGCCCCAGCCTCATGACCTAGTGACCTTTCCAGGGCCCAACTCCTATTACCATCACATGTGTTAAACATCGATACGTGAATTTTGTGGGGACCTATACTGGAGACCATAATGGTAATTCGTATGTCTTCCTCTGAATTTAACTACACAGTTAAGTGAACTAGATAACGAAGAATACACACTACAACTGTCTGTTATGCCTTTGACGTATGAAGCAGAGTTTGGCCGTAGGACAGACTTGGTCCCTGCGTATTTTGGTAACAGAGCTTTATTGGAGCTTGGCCACACGCTGATTGCTGTGTTCTTTGTGGATGCTCTTGTAGTACAACAGCAGAAATGGTGAGTGGCCACAGAGACTCCAAGGCCTGCAAACCCTAAGATGCTCAGTGCCTGGCCCCGTGCAGAACAGGGTGCTTTATGTAAAAGACAAACAAACAAACAACAACAAAACCAAAGTGGAAACACACCGAGCACACTTACATGCTTCCTAGCAGAGCACACATGGTGAGTCACAGCAGAGATGGGTTTTCCTTTTCTGTTTGCCTTTGCTTCCTCTGCTCCATCTTTTCGGTGCACTTCCACCCGTCTCCAGAGATTTAGCACAGAACCAACATGGGCTTACTCTATGGCAGGCACTGTTTGTGTTGCTGCACACCAAGTGTCTGTCTTCTCCAGCTCAAATTCCCCTGGGACAAGGAGACAACGGATAAACATATGAATGCGTAATACGGTCTCCTTCTAGTTTACCCCAGGAAGACGAATGTGGCAAGGCACAGTTTTCTGTTCCTGTGTAAAGCTGAACTCACAGCTGGTATCTTGCTTAAGTCCAACTTCTTTCACAAGGTTCCCACACGTCTTTGTTTCTCCCCTGCAAGTTAGCTCCTGGCTTCTTTTGGTTTGGACATCTAAGGCATTGATGTCATTTTCCCCTGAATTGAATTTCTTTGTAATTCTGCTCCATCAGAGATTGTAAATTCATTAGTGTTGAGGGATTTTTTTTTTCTTCAACAGCAACACTTCTAACAACTGGTAAATAACAACAAATTGGTAAATAGCTTGAATTAAAGCAAGCTTTAGTACACACCAACTTGGTGGTTTCTCCACATAGTTTGTAATCCTCCAGTTTATGACCTCATGGTGACCCACCAGTCGCCTCCAGAGGGCAGGAGGGGATTTCTCAATTCTCAGCAGCTGGGATCCCTTCAGGCACTAACTGCGTCTATGGGTCTGTGTGAGCTTTCATTGACCTTTCCCCTTTATATCAAAACTACACAAAAGTCTTTCTAATTGATTATAACCTGGCATCTTACCAGTCAGGAGGAGAAAACTACCAATTAACCAAATAATAGACGCAGAAGGAAGCTGCCCTGGTTTAACCCCTTCCCCCCACCCTTGCTTCCCTTAGAGTTTATGGGCTGGTCTTCTGGGAGAAAACCAGGTTACTTGGCTAGAAGGAAGCTCATGTTGGAGGTTGAATTAATTAGTGCTCAGGGCCAGCCAATTTCTCTCATGCACAGGATGAATAGCGTTATTCATAAAAGGGCACCTGGGCTGGAAGTGGAGGAGCTGAAGCTGACCCTACCAGTCTGGTCCCAGAGAGTAGAAGAGGAATCTGTCATTAGAACAAATGAGCATTGCGGAGGGTGGGGGCGAAGGCCAGAGGTGCTTCTAGGAGGTGAGTGAGAAGGAAATGAAGAGTTGTAACCTGCTATTAATTAGCATGGTCTGGGGAGATGACAGCTAGGCTGTGGGTCATAAGCATCCTGCATGATGCTTGTTACTAAGACCTTCCCTAATGGGGCCCATCTCTGTGATTGCTGGACATGATAGACTAATTTTAGTGTTCTCCTTTACTTCAACACCATCGCTGAAATTCCCAAGAATGTTTAACCACATTTGGAAATAGCTGCTGTTTGGAGTCCTGGAATGCCCATAATCTTCTCAGATACTGTCTTTCTTCCTCAGGACGCTCAAGTTCTACTGAAACCAGAAAGCCAGGCTGTTTCTGTTTGATGTGTGTGTTTTTAAGTTCATAGAGGACAAGGTAGCAGCCAGCCTTGGTGAGATTCTTGCCTCTGTTCATGTGGGATCCTAATGTTTGAAGACAGGAGGCTTTCTGGGTGACATGAACTTACCTCCTACTATATTACAACTATAGATTCTTTTACAAAAAATGTCAACTACCCTGACCTGGGAGCCAGGCTGTGTGCTTGAGGTCTTGCTTTATGGGCAACCTTCAGATACCTTATTAGGAGTACTTTATGAAAAAAAAAATCACAGCCAGTGATTAGTCAATGGGCTGGTTTGTCCTGTGAGTTTTCATTTCTGTGTACATGAAGTCTTTCCCATGATGATTTGACCCCTCAGGGCACCAGATTTCATATATCCATCAATGCAGAATGGCTTCACTTCCAGGATAGTGTGCCTATTTTTCTAGTATTATTTAAAATATCAAACTAAAGCAGTTGAAAAAATTTCTTGCCGGGCATGGTGGTGCAAGCCTTTAATCCCAGCACTCAGGAGGCAGAGGCAGGCAGATTTCTGAGTTCAAGGCCAGCCTGGTCTATGGAGTGAGTTCCAGGGCAGCCAGGGATAAACAGAGAAACCCTGTCTCAAATAAACAAAAAGAAACAAACAAAAAAATTTCTTTGGAAAGTAAAGAAATTTTACTTTACTTCCATGTTTATCATCAGTGAACTTGTAGTTGTATCTATCTGTCTATCTATCTATCTATCTATCTATCTATCATCTGTCCTAACACATAAAAATATATACAGTAACACTAATATTATTTTAGGAATTTGCTTCTGACATTTTATTAAGCACATACTATGTGTCTAACAATAGTGCTAAGAGCTTTGAAAGAGTAATGCAGCACTTCCACTCTAAGGTAACTATTAATGTCACCCCTGTTTTACAGATAAAAAGTATAAGGTTTAGATTAAGCAACTTTCCCAAAGTCTGCCAACCTAATTCTAGATCTCAAGCGCTTCATATATAGTTTAGATTTACTACAGTCTCTGTGATAAACTGTCCTGGGAAAATAGCAGCTTAGGGGAGAAAAGGGTGAATTTAGCTCATAGTTTCAGGTTATAGTCCATAATTTCACGGAAGTGAAGACTGAGGGAGTGGAAACCGGGTATGAAGTCACATTCACAGCCAAGACAGATAGAAAATAAATGCATACATATTTCTTGGCGCTAAGTCTATTCCTGCATTTAAATGGTCCAGAACCTTTTTCTTAGGGAATGGTGCCACTCACAATTGCTTGGGTCTTCTCATGTCACTTAAAATTAGTAATTAAGATAATCTCAGATAGGCCAACCTGATCTAGACAATTCTTCACCAAGCCTTCCCAAGTGATACTAGGTTGTGTCAGGTTGACAATTAAGCTATCATAGTCTTTAATATTAAACTTATCTAATCTCATGTAGATAAAAGATAAAGGAAACTCAGTGCAGACTCTGTTTGTATATGTATTTCTACCAGATGCTCTGAATTCACTGTTTTCTTCTTCTTAAGGGCACCTAGGAGTATGGCTTGCTGCTTAGGAGATATGTACTAACAGTGCAGATCAGTTAAATGCATTTATGAGAGAATATGACTCTGTATTGCACTTAGATATAAAAATAGAAACACTTAAAATTCATGCTTCTCTTAAACAGTACGACAAGGAAATTATAACTGCATTTATTGCAAATGCTATCAAATTGAACTGGTGTTTTTTTTTTTTCAGATCTTTGTAACTAACTACAGACTCAATTCTAAAAATGTAAAAATAGAAAGGAGATAAAAATAAAACAACTATTAATGGAGTGAGATCATTACCCATTCCGTCTCATCTCAAGTGAACTTAGCAACTCTAGGTGCACTGATGACAAATTGCACATAATTTTGACTTTCCCAAGATATGTCAGACACTTTATATTTGGGTCACACGTAACTGGACATATACCTAAGGAACCTATGAGAAGGAGGGGCTGATGGTGTAGCTCAGGGGGTGAGCACTTGCCTAGCATGCTCAAGGCCCTGGATTAAATCATTATCATCAAACTAATCTCATTCTATTCAACAACAAACAAACAAAAAACAAAACCACCACCACCAACAAAACAAACAAACAAAAACAGATATCAGAATTCCTACCTTTCTTTATATAGAAGGCCAGGAAACCCAGTAAGAGGGCTTGCAGATTATAACAAAAAAATTAGAAATTGTCAAATGTCATCCCTTTTGCAATATTATTTTTTTTTTCTGGCTTAGCCAACAGATGGGTTTTCTATACTGCTAACACAGGGAAGGAGTTGTTAATGCAGTGTCTGCAACAATGGGATTTCAGTCAACTGCCTTACAGTTTTCTTTGCAGAGAGACCGAGTGCATTTTCTGACTCAGTAGTTTCTATTATCAAGGAGGTGACTTAACTGTATTTTCACAGAATTTACCAGAAATTGATTTAGTTCAGTCTTGATAGGGTTGTAGAATCCCATGAAATGAATGCCAATGCAGGCCTTGGTAAATTAATGAAGCTGAGTCCTTTGAATGCTGAACCCGAGCTCTCGACCCCTCCACCACCCAGGTTTTTTGGAAGAGTCCAAAGGTAGATGCTAGAGGCAGGGTGAACATGGCACTTATTAGGTCACAAAACTTATTAGATACACCCTAGACTGTAATCCTGGTCGTCTTCTTCTTCTTCTTCTTCTTCTTCTTCTTTTTTTTTTTTTTTTTTGGTTTTTT
>NC_034604.1:66549109-66575138 GCF_900095145.1 Mus pahari | reverse complement strand
CTGGCTGTCCTGGAACTCACTTTGTAGACCAGGCTGGCCTTGAACTCAGAAATCTGCCTGCCTCTGCCTCCCGAGTGCTGGGATTAAAGGCATGCACCACCACGTCCGGCCTAATCCTGGTCTTCTTTTGAGTTTGTTGAGGCCCTTTGACCCATCTGTTGAGAAGTGTGTATTTTGTGCCTCTTTAAAATTGTATTGGCAGCCAATGTTCTCTGAGCTCCTGTATCCTCTGCCAGGGGGGAAAAGACCCAATGAGCTTTAGACAGCTGTTCGGTTGATCTGGTTCACGGAATGGAGTGTTACAGGAGAGCACTGGCACAAAGAACTAAACATTATGAGGAAGAAGTCACTGAACAGATTGTTGGGCAGAGGCATCTGAAACCACTAAAGATTAAATCATTAGTGTTTATTATTGTATTGTGCTGTAGAATAATAATAATTAGCCCATAGGCTACTATTACTTGCAAGAATATCATGAGTATGTCCAGGTCCAAAAAAATACTGGTCAGTATATAGGAGACTGAGGCAGAGACATTGCAAGTGTAAGGTATAGAGTTCTCATTCCTGCCTCAAAAACAAAAATCACCAGAGATTATTTAGTCAAAGAATAGATAGACTTTTCTTCTATATAAGGTTTTATTGTAAAGGCACTATAATTAAAAATAACAAAGTACCTGCTACTGTGTTCGATAAAATGGCATTTGGAAACAGAACAAAGCTTCAGAAATGGCCTCAAACATGTGGCGAAATTCTGTATTTAATAACGGGACTGCTGTAGATGGCTAAGTCAACACAGTCAATTAATGGTGTTGGGAGAATTCGTATTTAGCTCCAATTTGGATGTAGCTCTCTATTTTGTACATAAAATGAATTTCCAGTTGATTAATGACATACCTTTAAAGGCACAGACTTTCAAATCTCATTGCTAGCTCTAAAAAGAAAACAACGGGTTTCCTGGGATTACAGTAAAATTCATACATCAAAAACCTGTTACAAAAGCATGAAAGGAGGTGCCCTACACAGCAGTGTGCATGAACTGAAAAGCAACACAGACAGGAAGGCAAATGACAACTAAAAATAAGACAGTTCACAAGGAAAGGTTCATAGCTATTCCACAAATAGCTAATGGCTAAGAAAAGCTACACCGGATAGCAGAGAAATGCAAATCAAATACATATGTACCCCCCAATTAAATAAATGTGTCATAAACAAGTGAGAACAGTTGAGTGTGGGAAGTCCCACGCGTCTTACCGGGGACTGTAAGGCAGGGCAGGTACTGTGGAAAACAGTTGTTCATTCTCTTACCAAGGGGAACATTTCCTTGCTCTACAACTCAACGATTTTGCAACTGGCTGTCTTGTAGAAACCCTAAATGAACATAGAGAGACACCTGTGGCAATGTTCATAGCGGCCCTGGCAGCAATAGCAAGAATCTGAAATAAGAAACACCTGTACTGACGGGAATATTATTGTAGTTTTAAATACATAGATTAGGGGGAAACAAATGAACCAGTGACTCTAAATTGATATTTGAGAGATAAGACTTGAGGACACGAAGTCAAGCATGGAATTGTACGTTCAGAACGATTCCACTTTGGAAAGTGCGTAGGTGTCAAGCAATGAGGAGAGGGCTGGGCATGAGTCAGTGACTCCTGCCAGACTTTCCTTCGACCAGTGCTGCTATATCAGTGGTCCTCAACCTTCCTAAATTTGTAACCATTAGTACAAGTTCCTCAGGTTGTGGTGACTCCCAACCATAAAATTATTTTTGTTGGTACTTCAGGGCTGTAATTTTGCTACTGTTCTGCATCATAATGTAAGTATCTATGTTCTAGGATGGTCTTAGGATCTCCGTGAAAGGGTCAGGAGGCCCCAAGGGCGTCACGATCCACAGGTTGAGGATCACTGAGCTATCCAGTCTGCATTACTCCAGAGCTTCGTGCTTCACGCCGTTCACTGATCAACAGTACATTTTAATATGCTTCTCCAAAGATATATGAGAAAGTCTTAAAATAAATGCTCAGTGAACTTTCAACAAAAGAGGTCACCTTCCACGAGGACTTTCTTCTAGGAACATGCAAATTCTTTCTTCTCTACACATCTTACAACCCTCCCTAGGATTAGATGGATGCTCTGAGGTTACTGTTCACAGATGCCTCTGAAATCCTTAGTAGTGAGGAACAGGAGGAGGAGGAGGAGGAGGAGGAGGAGGAGGGAGGAAGAAAGGAAGGAAGGAAGAAAGGAAGGAGGAGGGAAAGGGAGGAGGAGGAGGAGGAGGAGGAGGAGGAGGAGGAGGAGGAGGGAGGAAGAAAGGAAGGAAGGAAGAAAGGAAGGAGGAGGGAAAGGGAGGAGGAGGAGGGGGAGAAGGAGAGGAAGAGGGAGAGAGGAATTTCTTTTTTACTGGCAACAGTTTCTTTTTTCTTTAATTTCAACTCTTTTGTAAATATTTGTTACCTGATAGTTTAGGTTTATTTTTACATTTGCACATGTTCCATGTCTAAGACATCTGCCTCTAAAACAGTGTAAGACAACCTTTTCATGCTTATTTTTTTTCAGGCATTTTTCTAGTGATCATGCTCAAATTTTCCCTAAAATCCCAGCAATAATGACATTAGCAATCTATGTGCTAGGCTGAAATCCAGCTTTTTGTACATGCTAGGCAAGTATTGTACCATTGAGCCCTAGGCCTAATCGTTAATAACATTTATATAGTATTTATTTGTACCAGATTTTTGTCTGTTTTTTTTTTTTTTCCTTCAGTTCTCACAAAGCCCTGTAAGAATATCTCCAGATTACAGATACATCCACTGAGGCCTGAGGAAGTTTAAATTCAGACCAAATTCATGAGCACTTGAGCTGCAATTCAAGCTGTGCAGTCTAGTGTCATATTTTGCCCTCCTGCCAACCACACCCCCACGCTTCTGTCATTTTGTATCCGCCAGATCTCTACCTGACACAATAAATCTGTTTGTTGCAATCCACAGTTCCTTGCTGTGTAGCTTCCAGCACACCTGTGGGGTGCTCATGATGGCAAGCAGGCCTTTGAGTTAGGATTGCTGCTAACCTCATTGTTCCCATTGTAACCTCATTGGCTTCACATTGTCCTAGAGTCAAGTCCAAGTCGTCTATCCTGCTAGACTGGTTTGAGGTTTCCATTACAGTCTGCTTTATTTCTAATCAATTCATTCAATTTAGTTTCAACACATGGAATAAACAATACATACTTTAAAATTCCAAATGCTTCATAGATGTTCGCTTGTGTAATGTGTCTCCCTCCTGAATCTGCCACACACACCCCCAAATGAATTTCCTATGCCTTCAAATTTAGCAGTTTCTTGAAGTCTGCAGAGAGAATATTTTATAGAAAGGCAATTATGCATATTTAAAAGTGTCTTAGAAATTAAACACTTTGCATTTAGCTTCATGTTAGGCACTGCACTGAACGCTTTTCAGTTAATCTTCTCCATGGTTGAATGAAGCGGGTTTTACTATTATCCATATTTTTGCTGATGAGGAATCTAAAGTATAGAAATAGAGACAGTTGATACTTGGTTTCATGGTGTCTGGCTCGGCTGCATCCTTGCAGGGCTCTAGAGATGAACCTGACTGGAGCCACAAGGGAATGAAGAAACAGCCGACACACAAGGACAGAAGGCTGGGGTTGGGCCAATTGGACTCTGATGGACTCTCAGCATTTTATTACATACGTTTGTACAGAGGCAGGGTTATTGCCTAAAGATGAATGAGCCAGCAAGGTATGCGGTGTACAGGTGAAGTAAGGAGATACCTTAAGCTAACTTCTAGCAGCAGTAAGCATCTAGGTTGGGAAACCTAGGGTGGACATTTTCTGCACACACTGTCAGCATCCATACACTGTCAACATCCATACACTGTCAGCATCCATACACAGTCTAGAGGGAGGCTTTCTACCACTCTGAGCCTCACCCTATGGGGAAGGCTTTGCCGTTCCCATGGGCCTGTGGCTATGGGGTCCTTGACATGGACATGTCCCTGATGACATCACACATTTACTCAAAACCTCATTTCCTCAGGGTTCCCTTTGCTCCCTGCATGACTCCAGAGCCCATGTTTGTTTTTAAAGGATAAATACATCTTTAAAGTTTGTATATATAACCTCTGCAAGAGGAAAAAGATTATCTCCACTAATCAGAAGAGAATAAGATTATTTGTATATTTTTATAAGAATTTTTGTGATATGATTTTCATATCATAAGAGTTACTCTTTCAGGCTGGGCGGTGGTGGCACACGCCTTTAATCCCAGCACTTGAGAGACAGAGGCAGGTGGATTTCTGAGTTCGAGGCCAGCCTGGTCTACAGAGTGAGTTCCAGGACAGCCAAGACTACACAGAGAAACACTGAAAAAAAAGAGTTACTCTTTCATTTGTACACTTTATGCTTTAGGGTATGTACTCTGAGTCACACAGCTATCGTCAGAGTTTAGAACAGTGGTTCTCAACTGATAGATTGTAATCCCTTTGGGGGATCCAAATGATCCTTTAATATCAGATGTGAGTCTCATATTAGATATCCTGCATATCAGATATTTATATTATAATCCATAACAGTATCACATCAGATATGTAATAAGACCTGTAATAGTAGCACAATTATAGTTATGAAGTAGCAACAAAATAATTTTATGGTTGCTGGTCAGCACAATGTGAGGAACTGTATTAAAGGGTTGCAGCATTAGGAAGGTTGAGAGCCACTGGTTGAGAGCATTTAGAACATGCCCCCAAAGAAACACTGAATAAATTAGTAGTCACCCTCTAGCCCCTCCTACCAGCTGCACATTTACTCTCAGCAACTGCCAGTATCCTATACTTTCTAGATCAATAGATTTAGCTGCCTTGGATTTTCCATATAAGCAGAATCTCTGTCTCTTTTTCTACACACACACACACACACACACACACACACACACACACACACAACTGTGCAAACATCCAATTATATACTGTTTTTTCACTTAGCATAATGCTTTCAAGTTTGTGTTCTAGCATGCATTTTTACTTCTTCCTTTTTATAGATGAGAGTAACATTCTACTATATGGCTAGACCATATTTTACTGAATTATTATTCTGTTGATGGACTATATATATTATATATGTGATGTTATAATACGATATCCACATAGATGTGGAATTTCTAAGCCACATGGAAACTTTCTGTTGACTGTAAAAGGAGTTGTTGCCAGACTGTTTTCTGCACTGTCCAATCCATGTTATAGCTCCATCAGCAACATAGTAGGCCTAATTTCTCCACAACCTAGCAGTGAAATCCAGAGAAGCAGCACCTTGTTGGGCTCTGATTTTCATTCACCTCAGTGACTAGTGAAGCTGAGCATCTTTTCACATCCTATTTGAAAATCATCATTTTAGGAATGTCTACTCTTCTCCACTCACTATAAGGCAAATGGTCTTTTCATTATTGACAGTACACTGGCCTTTGAAGTACATTCTGGACACAGGCTGAATTTTACCACTGCTCTTGGTTTTCCACCAGAGCTCAAGAATAAGATCCTGAGCTGGGCGTGGTGGCGCACGCCTTTAATCCCAGCACTTGGGAGGCAGAGGCAGGCAGATTTCTGAGTTCAAGGCTAGCCTGGTCTACAAAGTGAGCTCCAGGACAGCCAGGGCTACACAGAGAAACCCTGTCTGGAAAAACCAAAAACAAACAAACAAAAAAAGGAATAAGACCCTGTTGCTGAAGACATGATGTACTTTGGTTATAGGATGTGTGACATCAAGTTGCTACTAAACAGAGAGATCCTTCTCCATGCCTACCAGCTTTCATAGTCATGAAAGGTTCTATGGGAACTGCTGGGGCAGGGGCATGTCATTAATAGTCTTACTAAGCTGTGAACCCTTGTGAAATATAGCAGTTGGCATGGCAAGATAGGCATACAATTGTACCATAGAATTCCTGGTACAATAGTGCCAGAAACATTATGGGGATGGCCAACCAAGTTCTAGATGGACTTAATGCCCATTTCACAGGAGGAAATGTATACATGGTACTATAAGTCTGGCCAAGAACTCAAGTTTGGGAAATTAACAGGCTCCACGGGTGAACTGACTACTATTCTTCTGCTAAATTGACATGGTGTGCACGCCCTCTAAATTTGTATCGCTATAGACTACACAACAGACTACTACTATAGTTTGCTTTGGTATAGACTAGTGCAGCTCTCAAGCCTCATCAGAGAAGTTTCCTCATGGAGGTGATGGAGGCTAGCAAAGAATCTCACAGTTGGTCAGAAAGAAGAAAATAGTTATCCGCACATTTGGCCACAAGTGAGACATCTGTGTCATGTCCCTCATGAGGCTCAGGGACCATGGCAGAAGAGGACAAGAATACAGTGCAGTATCTTCTGGACGTGGCAGGACCACTATGCCCATGGACTCATATCAACTGGGGTTGTCTAAACCCAAACCCCTGAAAGCATCTATTGTTGATGGCTTCTGGGGAAGGAAACGCTGACAGGTCAACCATGCTCCAGTGAACGACCCCATATCTATGTCTATGAGCTACACACAATGGACTCAGTGGGTTATTTAAAAAAGAAAAAATGGGGAGAGAGGGATGAGGGTGAATATGATAAAAATAATTGTGTCAAGTTCTCAAAAAACAATAAAAATATTAGAAAAGAACAAAAATTGTAACAGTGGTACATGCTTGTGATCCCAGCACTGGGGAAGCAGGGATAGGAGGGTCCCTAGGAGTTGCTGGCAGCCAGCCCAGACTAACTGGTGAGATCCAGACCAATCGAAATCCTGCCTTAAAGGAGGTGGACAGAATTTTAAAAGTAACAACTGAGATTGTCCTCTGGCCTCCACATGCATGTACCGGCATATACATGTGTACACATACATGTACCTGCATATACACAAATACACCCGCATGCATACATCAACGTGCACGCCTCAAAAATTATTATTGGCTAAGTACACATTTTTCTACGATGACTTGCTACTGTATGCAGCCAGGCAAAGAGGTGGAGGATGCTGAAGGCATTTTTACGGTGGAAGGCTTTTGTCAGATAGTCACTGCTCTGACTTTCTTTAAAGGGTCATCTGTGACGGCTACTCTTAAATGTCAACTTGACTGTACCTGGAACCAGTTAAAAGGCAAGCTGCTAGGGACGCCTGTGAAGGATTCTCTGGATCAGACGATTTCAAGTAGGAGAACTTCCTCTCCATCTGACCGGTTCCTTCTGCAGGCAGCCTAAACACAAGGGCCCACAGGAAGACTGCTTTTGGCCCGTTTCCCCTCCTTTTGCTGGCAAGCTCATTTATGCTATATCTGTGCTCTTTTCTTTCTTTCTGATATTAAACCATCTTTTGGGCCTTCCAATGTAATCTGAAAACTTACCCCTCTTCAGGAATCCCCTGGACCTTCAGCACCAGACTCGGACCGCTGAGACACCAGGCTCTGGATGGAGTAACTACCAGATTCTCATCTTCTCCAGAGTCAGTCTGCCAGTGCTGAACTACCTGAGCCATTTTATGTCACCCAGTCTAGATATATGCATTATATATGTATTAGATGTGTTCATGTAGAGAATCCTAATACCACGTCCTGTGTTGGCTCAGTGCGCTGCAGTCTTTGGAGGTGTTTCCTTGAGCCTCAGAGTTATGCTTGGTCTGCGTGTGACAGTGTGCTCGTTCACATTTCTTTCTTTCATCACGTTAAGCTCATGTTTCTTTTTCAAGGAGATATCTTTATTTACCTGGCTGGTTTGGCATGCCAGGTATCCCACTGCCATTTTTTTTTTTCTTAGATACTGTGAAGAACAAAGCATTTAATCGCTTAGAGGAAATACGAAGTGGGAAGTGGTTCAAAGAGATTCACTTCCGCTGAGCACTCCTGTGCACACACCGGCTGAGTTACTGCCAACTCTGGTAGAAGCGCCAAGCTAGCAGTCAGAACCCAAGCCATTGGTTACATGCTGACACTTATCACTTAGCAATATGGTATTTGTACGTAAATGCAGGGGATATTCCACGCTCAGCAGCTTTACAGAGCAGGGGTGTCTGCTTTACAGTCATATGAAGCAGAGACCACCTGGGAAAAGTTTACTCACTAATTCTATTAAGATTTTCCTTCCAACTACTTCTAAGGAACATTTAACTCAACTATAGTAGACTAGATCTAAGGTGGTCCGGCAGAGATAGCACTGAGACACCAGCTAAGTGACAACAGAAACCATTACTTATTCTTCCTTTCAGAGGGGAGAGGGTGTTCCTCATGTGCCATTTAAGATGGTTTGTCATGGAAGATTACTCATCACTTGTGCTCAGCAAACCTCTGCTTTCTTTTCTAGCTAATCCCAAGGAAGAGCTAAATGACAGACGGATCCAACAGCTCACCAGAAAGCCCTGAACATGGTTGAACTTGCTGTGCTGGGACCCCCCCCCCACACACACACACACAAACACACTCCCAAGAGTACTCAGGGCACAGACCAGGCAGAAAGTGGCATAAACTCTCTTTAAACAACTGATTCCATGATAGGAACACCATTCATTAAACTCAGAGTGTGGGCACCAATGTCTGCCAAAAACAGGGACAAAGACTTGGCTTGCCTGCAGAAAAGGCAGTGGAGTCATTGTCCTTCTTTCCTAGTCGGAATTTTTCTAGGTTGCAGTTATAGTGTAACTATTGCTACAGGTTTCTTTAAAGAACACAGGAGCGAAGCCTGTCGGCGTGTGACAGTGGCTGAGAGTATAAAGCCCAGGCCTGGTTCATTACCATTTGTCATAAGTTGAAGAGGTTGAAGAACGGTTAACAAATGAACTACTGTAAAATGGCAATCTAAAAAGCTTTGGGCAGGCGAGTCAGGGCCCTTTGCAATATGTCCACCCATATTCTGCTTTATTAACTGTATTTCTCACCAATTCATTTGTGAAAAGAGTAGACTTTCTTATATGGTTTACCAGTTAAGTACAACTATTTCTTACTTGTCCTATATCTGTGATTATCACAAAACTTTAAGAAATCCTTATTCATTATAAGTTTTAGAAGAAGGAATAACCTTAAAAATATTGAAATCGAATTAATTCATGTCCATTTTAATGTATGTCCCATAACAATTAGGTTGCTGCTTATGACATTAGCTTTATTCTGGCACTTGAGTTCATAAAGGGCATATGTGAATTTACAGATTTAAAAGCATTAATGTCTCACTTTTAAGCTTTCTTTTCCAGCCCCTTGAGTATAGCAAATTGGTGATTAAGACAGATTCATTTATAACATCACTGCGAAGTGCATTTGTTGTAACACATGTTATTAATTTTAGCCCTTGTAAAAAGAAAAAAAAAGCAACATTATTGCCAGAGGAACATCTCAGAATTTGGGAACTTAAAGAGCTCAGTTTATTCAAAAGAACTTAGAACATGTCACAGACCTGAGTCATACCTGCCTGCCCCACTGGGCCAGGTGTTTTTATATCCCATTCTGCCTTTCAGAGCTCTGCGTGTCCAGCTGTTAAATCCTGTTTGTGGAAGACTCCTTCAGGAAAAGTAAACCCGCTATGCTTATTCCTTTGGCAAAACTAAGGGGGTTAAAGTGTTGTAAATTACCAAACCAGCAGCTTGGACCAGAGACTCGGACATCCCAGACATCCCGGGAGGACAATTGCTGCCAACGTTGCCACCATCATACTTTGGGCTCCTTGCTGTTTTGGGAGGCTTTCTTGGAGCATCTGTGAAGGTAGCTGAGCATCAGTGGGCAGCGTGGACCGTCAGCTTTTTGGCGGGAGTCCAGCCTTTCTGTCTGATTCCACCTTCTCAGCCTCCTTCCTCTTTACATTTGATGGCCACCCACCTCTATTGTTCACTGACGCACTTCCTCTTACTTGAACTCTTGCCAGCTTCGCCATTCACTTTTCTACCTCTAACCTTTCTTTTCTATCTGCTCAAAGACTGAAATTTCTCACAAGCGGGACTCGCCACACTGTTCTTTTGACCAAAGTCCTTCCGTGATCCGCACTGTCTTTAGGATAAAGCACGTGCTCCTTGCCGGGTTGTGTACAGAATTCTCCGCGACCTTCGGTTGCAGCTCTCAATCCTCTTGCCACACGTGCTTTATCCTCCAGATACACGTGAAACACTGATGCTCTCTGAACATGTTGTGCTGTTTAACGTCGTCCTGCCTCGTTTTCTCGTCACCCCCAGGCTCTTTGTCCCGGATTTCCCCTGGAGTGACTGCTGTCACAGCATCTTTTACCGTTGCTTCATACTAGAGTAGTTGCTGTCTACTTCCTAGTATTCACTGCCTAGTATTCACTGCTGATCCACTATAGAAATGGAATTCTGGCTATGCAGTCCTTACGACCTGTTTTATTGATTATAGGATTGGGTATGTGATCCATATATGGACAAAAGGCAGAACTTCCTTGAGCATGTTTGATCCAGCAACGGACAGGTAATCTATGTCATGTCAAGGGACATCTCTGAGATTTTCACATGTGAACTAGAAATTTTCTCCAGGAGCATTAAGTGTATGAGTGTCATCCCAGACATTATTTTTAGCTATTTTCTGACACAAGAGGGGTGAAGAAAAGTGTTTATATTTGAAATAGCAACAGAATGTAGTAAGAAAGGCTAACGGAAGGTATTGCATTTGTCTCTTACTCTTTATTAACTAGTAGAGAGTTTGTCTCCTACTCTAGTAGAGACTGGTACATTTGAATTGGTCTTCTCAAATCCTGTAATTTTTATTTATTACATGCAGAAAGCAAAGGAAGCCTTACTTCACAGAATTCCCTTGAAGAGTGTGAGACAGGGTAGCAGCGTGCTTAGCAGAGAGCATGTGCTCAGACATGTTATTAGAGATGGTTCCTATTGCCAAAGTCATATAAGGGCATCCCCCTTTCTCACCTGCAAGCATCCTAGGACCTTAGGCCTATTTATTATTGAGTGTTGGTTAATCTTTGGACTTCCCTTTCTCTAGCCTCTTCTTAGTCTTTCAGTAAAATTATAATATTCTAATGTTTCTCTCGCCTTATCTTTTTTTTTTTTTTTTTTTGCTCAACAGTTGAATAGCTTGGTCTCAGCAAATATACTTCAAGAACATTTTAATTTAATTGCAAAGATAGCAAAGTATTTAATGCACTACAGTGCATGAGGAGATGGACCAGTAAAGATTCTTTTCTGATAACAACATGTCTAATCTACTGTAACACAAAATGATTTTGAGGGTCCCAAGCACTAGACTACTAAGTATGTACATTGTAGTACGGACATATGGAATAGGGACACTCTACACACAGTTCAGCTGACTCTGCACAGTTGTGCCAAAAAATGGCTATAGATTTTTTTTTTCTTTTAATAGTAGACTGGCTTCATATTTTTTTATGGGAAAATTGACAAGTTTTTTTGGTATGCTGTTAAGATGTGGATGAATTGTATTTTAAAATGAGCAACCAGCGACCTCATTTCACTTCACTCCCCATGTCTTTGATGCAGCTTCCTCTGTAAGTGCAGCCTCAGCATCTCTCCCTTTCCTTGTCTGAGACCTTTAACAAGACTCCCCCGAAATCCACAAGGTAGTGTGACATTAACGATCTCTGTGGTTTTCCTGCTCTGTGTGCTCTGGGGAACAGATCACTAGAGGACAAACTGGGCAGTGGCAAAATAGTAGCAGAATCTTAGGCAAGATGGCAGGGTTGAGGGGATTGAGAGATGCCGGGATGGGGGGCAGACCTGAGTCTTGATCTCGTGTAATAGTTTGGATTTGAAATAACCTCCATAATGGGGGCTGGGGAGATGGCTCAACGGTTAAGAGCACCGACTGCTCTTTCAAAGGTTCTGAGTTCAATTCCCGGCTACCACGTGGTGGCTCACAGCCATCTGTAATGGGATTTGGTGCCCTCTTCTGTGCATCTGAAGACAGCTACAGTGTACTCACACACATAAAATAAATACATCTTTAAAAAAGAGAAAGAACGGAAGAAAGAAATATCCTCCATAAGCTCACATGCTTAAACACATTGTCCCCAGCTAGTGCAGCTGTTTTTAGTGCAAGTGAGTGCGTACAGTCTGTAAGGCTATGTATTCTGGCCCCACTGCCTGCTGTTTTCTGCTTCCTAATTGCATGCACAGTGTGAGACCAGCCACTGTAGCCCCATCTTTTTGCTGCTGCGGTACAGTCCATCTCCTCAAACTGTAACCCTAAATAAATTGCCTTCTTGAAGTTACTTAACTTATCTTGGTACAGCTATTTGCTTTGTGATCTGGGCTAAGTCCACTCTCCTTTCTGGGTGACTTTTTTCTCATTCACAAAAGGGAAGGATTTAACTAGAAGCTGGGGTCCAAGGCATGCTTTATGACTTAAGGTGGATTCAGCTTTTCCATTAACACGAATCTGCACTGCTCGCCCTTTCTCTCATTTGACTCTTCAAAAGTACCACCCGTCCTTAATAATTTCAAGCCACTGAAACTCACTCATCCTAACAAGACATCCTGCCAATCTGCAGGGAAATGAGGGCAAGTAGGATGCTGAGCCAGTGAGTTCCTGTTTCAAGAGACCGAGATGAGACTCTTCTTGCTGCTTCCCTGGGGTGTTGGCTTCATTGCTCCCTTCTCTGAAAACTTGTTTCTTCTGCTTCTTGGTTTTGAATATTCTGTTCCCTTATAATTTCTAATCATTTGGGCACACTGTGCAGATGACTAAACCCTATGTCCATTAGCATTTAAACCTCTGAGGCTCTAACCTCCTCAGCTTCCTCCACTGCCTTGAGAAGAGAGGATTCAATGGTCTACCCTTAATCCATTAAGATACATTCCGCGTGGGGCAAAGCAGGGCTCTTTACAAGGAGAGTATGGACAGACAGACAAGTATGGCTATATCAACTAGAGGTCTACAGAGGATCCAACTGAGGCACTAGAAGAGTTGAGATGGGCCTATTAACCTGACAGAGGCTCTAAAGACATAATGCGACTCCTAGTAGGGCAGGCAAAGGTATGTGTAATATTCCCAGAATTCCTTTCTAGAGGAGTGACATCATGTACTAAATTTTTCATACGGTAAGTAGGATGGAGTCTGATATGATAAAAGACTAACAGTTTCTTCTTTTCAGGAGTTGCAATTGTGTTGTGTAGTCAACACCACTGTCCACTAAAATCTAGAAACCGTGAGATGAGTTACATGGCTTTAGAGAAGAGAGGACTCTTTGGAAACTAGGGCACATTGATCTGACAGCCTTGTCAGATTCCTGATAAGCCTTGAGGAGAGGGTACATTTCTGATACGTTATAGAAAGTAAAGAATGGATAATAATAATACTATGTCCATACTTTAAGAAGATTTTTAAAAATGTCACAGTGAACAGATGTTGGTATTGGTGGAGTGAAGAGGTGAATCTGGCCAGTCAGTGTAGAGCATTTGTCAAGTAAAATCAAACACCAGAGTCCAAAGTGAATAGCTCATTTATTCAGATCTTAAGATTCCTGGTGGTTTCTGGAAATCAGTCTGGTGGTTCCTCAGAAAATTGGACATAGTACTACTGGAGGATCCAGCAATACCCCTTCTGGGCATATACCCAGAAGATCTTCCAACTGGTAATAAGGACACATGCTCCACTATGTTCATAGCAGCCTTATTTATAATAGCCAGAAGCTGGAAAGAACCCAGATGTCCCTCAATAGAGGAATGGATACAGAAAATGTGGTACCTTTACACAATGGAGTACTACTCAGCTATTAAAAACAATGAATTTATGAAATTCTTGGGCAAATTGATGTATCTGGAGGATATCATCCTTAGTGAGGTAACCCAATCACAAAAGAAGTCACTAGATATGCACTCACTGATAAGCGGATATTAGCCCAGAAACTTAGAATACCCAAGATACATTTTGCAAAACACAAGAAAACCAAGAAGGAAGACCATCATGTGGAAACTTCATTCCTCCTTAGAATAAGGAACAAAATACCCATGAAAGGATATAGGTACAGAGACAAAATTTAGAGGTAAGATGAAAGGATGGACTATCCAGAGACTACCCCATCCGGGGGATCCATCCCATTATCAGCCACCAAACCCAGATACTAATGCACATGCCAGCAAGATTTTGCTGAAGGGACCCTGATATAGCGGCCTCTTGTGAGGCTATGCCAGTGCCTGGAACACAGGGCCCCCAATGGAGGAGCTAGAGAAAGTACCCAAGGAGCTGAAGGGGGCTGCAACCCTGTAAGTGGAACAACAACATGAACTAACCAGTACCCCCTGAGCTCGTGTCTCTAGCTGCATATGTAGCAGAAGATGGCCTAATCGGCCATCTTTGGGAAGAGAGGCCCCTTGGTCTTGCAAACTTTATATGCCCCATAGAGGGGAATGCCAGGGCCAAGAAGTGGGAGTGGGTGGGTAGGGGAGCAGGGGCGGGGGGGGGAGGGTATAGGGAACTTTCAGGATAGCATTTGAAATGTAAATAAAGAAAATATCTAATAAAAAAAAAGAAAAAAAAAGATTCCTGGTGGTCATGTTGTATGTCAGCAACATAGGTGGATATGAGCCCAAGGTTATAAAATTTCATAACCTGGAAGTTAGGTGAGGTACAGGGGGAGGCAAGCGATGGAAGGGAATCCAAGACCCAATAGCTACTGAGAGCAGGCTAGACCCAGAATGTGAATTTTAAAGGCTAGCCTTGGCTCCAGCTTGGCATTATTTTGTTGTTATCGAATGGGAATTATTACCAGAAGCTCTTGAAAATGAAAGTAACCCTTATAAAGGCAACATTGTGTTGTGTGTGGTGTGTCGTATGCAAGTTATTTTTTTCTCCTGTAGACCACAAGAACGAGTCAAGCTCGTGTGCGTTTTGTTTAAAAGCTGCTTACACCTTGGGAATTTTTCTCATTAGGTTTTCCTATTGTTGTGATAAAACTCCGAACAAACCAACTCAGGGAGGAAAGGGTTTATCCTGTCTTACATTATTTCCACATCCTAGTTCAGCGCTGAGGGAAGTCTGAGCAGGAACTCCAGGTGGGAACCTGCAGGCAAGAACTGATGCAGAGACCATGAGGCAACACTGCTTCCTGGCTTGCTTTCTGTGATTTGCTTAGCCTGTTATCTTATACAACCCAGGACTACCTTCCTGAGGGCAGCACCTCTCACAGTAATCAGCTGCGCCTGCCCACATCAATCATTAATCAAGAAAATGCCCCACAGACCAATCTGATGGGGCAGTCATCTCTCCACTGAGGTTTCCTCTTCCTAGATGGCCCTAGCTTATGATCTTGACAAAAAAGTTTATAGAAATGAAAGAGGCTTATGAGTATATTATTAGTGTGTGTCCTGTCATTATCCAATATATGTAGCCTTGGGTGTGAGTTGCCTACTGTTATATGACTGATTACTCTGGAAGTTAACAGTGCCTCCCACAAATATTTATAATTGGATATTACTGGGGACTGGAGGTATAGAGAAGTGGTTAAGAGCACGAGAAAAGAGAGTCTGATACTGAGGAAGAAGAAATAAGAGGAGGATCAGAAAGAAAGGCAGGAAGGAAAGGGGAGAGAGGAAAAAAGGAGAGAAGAGTGGAGAGGAGAGAGAACAAAAAGAACCAAAGGTGCTCTCTCTCTCTCTCTCTCTCTCTCTCTCTCTCTCTCTCTCTCTCTCTGTGTGTGTGTGTGTGTGTGTGTGTGTGCATGTGTGTGTGTGTGCATGCGTGTGTGTGTGTGTGTGAATACAGAGAAAGATACACAAATAAAAATAAACATACATTTTAAGACCTTAACTAATAACTTGATATAACAACTGTCAGGTCCAATATTGGCATCATGAAAGTCTAACCTGTGATGAGTTCTCAAGTGAGGTATGGGGAATAGCATAGCAGGGTGGTTGTTGCCCTGATGCTGGTCTACAGTCTTGGATAAGCCATGACGGTCAGATACCCTGGCAGAGGCTGAGAAGGCCACCTCCATGCTTAGTCATGAGCCTTTGATCAGATTTCAGTCACTGGCTGCTGGTAAGAGCCTTCACTTTCTCACTATGTGGTCCTTCCATAAGATTGCAAGATACTTCCAGATTGAATGTAGAAGGGGTGGAGTTATCCAGATCTGAAGACCAAAACCATAATATTCTTTCCATCCATCCATCCATCCATCCATCCATCCATCCATCCATCTGCCCATCCATCCATCCATCCATCCATCCATCCATCCATCCTTTTGTGTGTGTGTGTGTGTGTGTGTGTGTGTGTGTGTGTGTGTGTGTGTGTATGTTGTATGCGTGCAGGTGTGTGGATGTGTGGAATCCAGGGCAGCCATGTCAGATGTCATTATTGTTCTCTGCCTTATTTTTTATTTTTTGACACTAGCTCTCTCACTGAACCTGGAGCTTGCTATTCTAGCTAAATCTGGTAGCCAATGAGATCTTGGAATCTCCCCCCCCCCCAATCCCCATCTCTCCTGACCCTCTGGTTAGAAATAATGATTTCATGCAAAGAGCTAGTGAGGTAATGGATAAAAATAGCCCTTTGCAAAGCATAAGACATATTGGATATAAGACCTAATGTCATGGTTCTGGAGGTCACAACTAAGGGTCAAAGAAAGTGGAGAGTTCTACCCCTGTAAAAGAAAAACAAACAAACACATGGCTATCTTAGGCTACAAACTTCCTCTTATACAAGCTCTGTTCTCCCCTGTGTTTGGCAGGTTGAAACTGTTTGGAGTTTAGGAGCCAAATGCTTAACTTATTTATTTGCATAGCAAACATTTTGTTTCTAAAGACAATAAGTTGAGAAATAGCCTTCGTGCAAGGTTTGACAAGATGGAGAGGATAGACTTATTCACACAGTAAAATCTGTTCCTTAGTGAGTTGTTCGTGGACCACTTGGATATGCTTTGCTCAGATGGCGCATGACTTGGGCTACATAGAAACTTAAGACACTGAACAGTGTGAGCGTGGGAAAGCTTGCCCTGTGTCCATGTCAACTCTTAGCCACCACAGGCAACCCTGTTCTTGTGCATAGACTGGCTGGCATCATCTTTCACTGTGGGGCCCACTTCTATTTTGCTGCACAGATATAATTTATAGAGAAAATGAGAAGCAGCTGCTGAGGTTGTGTGTTGACCCATATCTAGATCCCCAACAACCACATACAGTGTTGCTGTGTTTCTCAGAGCTCACACTTTGCATTGTTTTTATGGCCTCTGTGTTCTTTATCTGCCCACAATCGTAGTTCTCAGTGGTTCTTCCTACGAGAACCACAGGGTCACAATTTTTTTACAACAAAATGAGACACATACTCCGTGCTTTAGGAAAACAGGAGTGAAATTTAAATCACATTCAAGGAACACCCACGCTTTCTGGGGTTGTGCAGAAAATGCCCTCTGCTTTTATTGACAGGTCTATTAAGTTTCTCACTTCTCTTTCTGCAGAGCGGAGCATTATGGGCCAAAATCTGTCTCTTTAAGTCTGTATGTTGATGCTTTAACCTTGGGGTGTGACTATATTTAGCGGTAAAGCCTTTGCAGATTAAGTTAGAGGCCTTTAAAGATTAATTTAAAATGAAGCCTGTCTGACAGGTGGCCATATAAGATGAGGAATCAGATAGTAAGATATCAAGACTGTGCTTTACAAGGAAGAATGGCTGCCTAGACTGGCCAGCCAGTAGGCCCCTGAGATTCTATTGTCCCTCCCTTCCTAATGCTTGGCTTACAGGCACATGCTGCTGAACATTGCTTTTATGTGGGTTCTAGAGATATGAACTCACGTCCTCATGCTTAAACAAATATTTCGCCCACTGAAACATCTGCCAAATATATTATTATTGTTGTTTAACTGAGCATATACGGTAATGGATTTAATGTGATATTTTTATTCATACATGTGAATATTTGTTCTTATGCAGCCCCTCACTGCCATGCCCTGTCTCATATGATCTCTGCTGTTCTTTTATCTGGATATAACCTTATTTTCTTTTGGTTCCTGTTCATGTTTTCTACAGTTTAGATAATTCTCAGCTTTAGCTTAACCTGTCTCAGTGTTGAGCTTTTGTGACTAGTCCCAAAGTTTGGAATAGCACGTTTGGTAAACTGAGTCACTAGTTCACGCACAAGCGTCTTGGTACATTATGATCTTAGGAAATGCCATGGAGTCTGCAGTAGATTATGTCTTGTGGTCTGAAGCCCATGTCCTGTAAAGGTGCTTTATTCTGTCTGGTGTCAGGAAGCAGAGGAGGATAAGAGCTTGGAGTTATAGTAAACACGGATTGTCAACACCCTTGAAAGTCAGGTCAAGATGCTGGACTTGGTGGGAAACAGATGTTTGACCAGGCTTGTGGCTTGTGACCCGGTCAGAACTGATTTTGAGGACATTTCATTCTAGTCACATGCAAGATGGATTAGAAAGTAGAGGGGCTGGATAATGGTGGATGAGATACTTCCACTGAAATAACCCATTTGTTCAATGTTGGAAATAACTGCAAAGTGGAAAAATGGTTTTCTTTGAAGCCTCAGAGAACTAAAAAGGTGGCTAGAAACTGTTAGCTGAAATCCGACTAGAGCTGCGAGGCTGAGAGGCTGAGATCATCAGCTGGGTCCACTTTGTTCGTGAGGGCATCAGCTGGACTTGAAGAGACACTTCTGTGGGCTGTTTCCCTTCGGGCTCTCAGATCCCTTTTTGTCTCTATTTCAGAAGCATAAAGGATTTATTTTAAATTTTTCTTCCAGCCTTCCTTCCTAGCTGAGTTCCATAGGCTACGACAGTGGGAAACACCATGTGAAGAGTGGAAGAAAGGGATGTGAGTATCGAAGCCAGCTCAGGCCAAGAAGGCAAAGCTCTGTCCAAATATTAATCAGGTTAAGACACTAGCAGCAGATCATGCTGTCTGCAAGGTTAGAGGGATGGTATGTCCTGAAGGTCCCATTGCCTTTGCAACATGCCATCATCCCTTCTTGGTTGACTACCACTGTTACTACGTGGATGCACCCCTTGGCCCCTTAAAAATCATTGGTAGTCTGAAATTTTATCTGTGAGAAAGAAACATATCATTTTTCCTGATGCATTAACCACCCTGATCCATAAAGATCCCTTCAGGTCTAATCCACATGCAGACCATTTAATACATGATTCTGCATATATCATTAAACATCAAATTCAAATGTTTGGTTCCTCAGGGAGCAGGACCCTGATCCAATTCACTGTGCAGTCCTGACCCGATGATGACATTTTTGTGTCCTGTTTTGTTTTGGTTTGTGCTGAACCACATATGCTTTTCCCAGCCCCAATTGTATAATAACTATTTTCCCTGTGGTTTCAAGAGACACTTCAGGGTTCCCCTGGGATTTTCCTGTCTCACCAGGCCAGTAAACATGACTTTGTAGGTTTGTCTCTGGTGGTTCTCAAGTGTGTATACCTGGAAATAGAAGGAGCCATTTTTCTGTTTCTGACATTGATGACTGTAGGGGCTTTGCTCTTGGTGTCTGTAGTACCCTAAGGTTAGCCCCAGAGGTCCTGACTGAACAGCAGCAGGCAAGTTTCAAGGGCAGTGAAGAAGTGTGGAGTGGGGGTGGGGGGCAATAGCATGTGGTGGGTTCTACACCAGAGGAATAAAATTGGCTCACTTTCTTTTGCTTTCTCCCTCTTGTTCTTCCGACCTTTTAACAGATAATCCCCTGGTTACAAACTATGATGTCCCTCTATGTTAGAAACATATAGGATGCTTTCTGTTTTCTTATTGACTACTGGCTAATATAAACTCTGTACTTCTCAACTTCTGACAGCTTTTTAGAATCAGAGAAAACAAAGTGAAGAATCTCAGGCCAGGTGGAGAATGTCGCCTCAGGCAACTGGAGTTAACCAGAAATATAATAGCTTTCACATGCACCACAGCTAGGCTTCCGATCTTTGGGAGTACTGCAGAATGTCATGCTTTGAGACTGAACCAGGCTGGTGTACGAGTCAGGTGTAAGACCACCTAAGGTCTTACACTTCCCTGATAGCTAACATCGTTGTCAACTTGACTGCTTAAAAATGGATAGGGCGTTAGTGAGCCACATCTTCATGCTGTCTGTGAGGGTCTTCTCAGAGAGAATTAAATCAAGGTGAGAAGACTGTGGACTTGATCCTTCAATGAGTGAAAGGAGAAAAGCCAGCTGGTTGCCTGGATCCCATACGTGAGCTGAGCAGTGTACAGGAGGAAAGATGGTTTTGGATACATCCTTGCAGAGATCTCAGCTTTCGCTCACTTAGTGTCACAGAAAGTCAGGCAGGACGTGCAGGGTAGAGAAACCCTGCCTCCTCATTCCCCAAGAGAGGTGCCTTAGTCAGGGTTTTACTGCTGTGGACAGACACCATGACCAAGGCAAGTCTTATAAAGGACAACAATTAATTGGGGCTGGTGTATAAGTTCAGAGGTTCAGTCCATTAACATCAAGGTAGGGGCATGGCAGCATCCAGGCATGCATGGTGCAGGAGAAGCTGAGAGTTCCACATCTTCATTTGAAGGCCTCTAGGAGAAGACTGGCTCCCATCTGGATAGGAGGAGGGTCTCATTGACCCCCCAGGCAGTGACACACTTCCTCAAACAAGGTCTAATCTACTCTACCAAGGCCACACCTCCTAATAATGCCACTCCCTGGGCCAAGCATATTCAAAATACTACAGGATACAAAGAGAGCAAGGGAAAGATTGAGGGGCAGAAATCATGCTTTTTAAAGGCATGCCTTTAATGATTTATTTTCTCCAGTTAGGCCTATCTTCTCTTTATAAAGAATTGTTTATTTATTATTGTTACTATTATTTCATTTATTCACTTTATATCCAGCTTACTGCTCCCCTCCTGGTCATTCCATCCCACAATCTTTCCCCTATCCTCTCTTCCCTTCTCCTCTGAGCAGGTGGGTGGCCCTGGGAATCCCCCATCTCTGGCAGATCAAGTCTGTGAGGCTAGGCACCCCCTCTCCCACTGAGGCCAGACAAGGCAGCACAACTAGTAGAATATAACCAACAGATAACCAACAGCTTTTGGGATAGCACCTGCTTTAGTTGTTAGGAACCCACATGAAAACCAAGCTGCATTATCTGCCACATATGTATAGGGTGGCCTAGGTCTAGCCTGAGTACTTACCATGCATGTTCTTTTGGGACTGGGTTACCTCACTCAGGATGATATTCTTAAAATCGACCCATTTGTCTGCAAAATTCATGATGTCTTTGTTTTTAATAGTTGAATAGTATTCCATTGTATTGACGGACCATACTTTCTTTATCCATTCTTCAGTTGAGAGACATCTAGGTTGTTTCCAGTGTCTGGCTTTTATGAATAAACATAGTTGAGCAAATGTCTTCGTGAAATGTTAGAGCATCTTTTGGGGCTATGCCTAGGAATGGTACAGCTGGGACTTGAGATAGAATTATTCCTAATTTTCTGAGAAACTGCCAAATATATTTTCAAAATAGTTGTACAAGTTTGCACTTCCACCAGAAATGGAGGAGTTTTCCCCTTGCTCTACATCCTCACAACCAGCATGTGCTGTCATTGAGTTTTTGATGTTAGTCAGTCTGACCACTGCCAGATGGAATCTCAGAGTTGTTTTGATTTGCAATTACCTAATGACTAAGGACGTTGAACATTTCTTTAAGTGCTTCTCAGCCATTTGAGATTCCTCTCTTGAAAATTTTCTGATTAGCTCTGTGCCCCATTTTTAAATTGGGTTATTTAGGTTGTTGGTGTTTAACTTTTTGAGTTCTTTATAAATTTTGGATATTATCCCTCTGTCAGATGTAGGGTTGGCAAAGATCCTTTCCAAATCTGTAAGATGATTTTTAGTCCTGTTAACAATGTCCTGTGCCTTAAAGAAGCTTTGCAGTTTCATGAGGTCCCATGCATCAATTGTTGATCTTAGAGCCCAAGCCACTGGGTTCTGTTTAGGAAAATTTCTCCTGTACCAATGTGTTCAAGGCTATTTCCCACTTTCTCTTCTATAAGATTTAGTATATCCAGGTTTATGCTGAGGTCCTTTATCCACTTGGACTTGAATTTTGTGCAGTGTGATAAATATAGAGCTATTTTTACTCTTCTACATGTAGACATCCAGTTAGAGCAGCACCATTTGTTGAAGATACTTTCTTTTTTCCATTGTGTGGTTTCAGCTTTTTTTTTTTTAAATTAACAATCAAGTATCCATAGGTATGTGGATTTATTTCTGGACTTCTGATTTGATTCTATTGATCACAGTGTTTTTTTCTGTACCAACACCATGCAATTTTTTATATCTATTGCTCTGTAGTACAATGTGGGGTCAGGGATGGTGATTCCTCAGTAAGTTCCTTTATTGTTTGGGATTGTTTTGTCTATCCTGGGGTTTTTATTTTTCCAGATGAAGTTGAGAATTTCTATTTTAAGTTCTACAAAAATTATGTTGGAATTTTGATGGGGATTGCTTTTGGTGAGATAACCATTTTCACATTGTTAATTCTACTTATCCATGACCATGGGAGATTTTTCCATCTTCTGAGGTCTTCTCCAATTTCTTTCTTCAGGAATTTGAAGTTCTTGTCATACAGATCTTTCACTTGCTTGGTTAGAGTTATACCAAGATATTTTATATTATTCACAGCTATTGTGAAGGGTGTTATTTCCTTAGTTTCTTTCTTGGCTAATTTATCATTTATATAAAGGAGGGCTTTTGAGTTTGAAATTTTTGAGTTAATTTTGTACCCAGACACTTTGCTGAAGTGTTTATCAGCTGTAGGAGATCTCTGGTAGAGTTTTTGGGGGGTTTCTTATGTATACTACTGTATCAACTGCAAATAGTGATACTTTGACCTTTCCTTTCCAATTTGTATCCCCTTAATCTTTAGTTGTCTTATTGCTCTGGCCAGAACTTCAAGTACTATATTGAATAGCTAGGGAGAGAGTGAGAAGTTTTTGCCCCTGAGTTTAGTGAAATTGCTTTACGTTTCTCTCCATTTAGCTTGATGTATATTGCTTTTATTATATTTAGATATGTGCCTTGTATTCCTGATCTCTCCAATACTTTTAACATGAAGGGTGTTGGATTTTGTCAAAGACTTTTTCAGTATCTAACGAGAGGATCATGTACATCATTTAAGTTTGTTTGTATGGTGGATACGTTGATGGATTTTGTATATTGAGCCATCCCTGCATCCCTGGGATGAGACCTTGATCATGATGGATAATGTTTGTCATGTGTTCCTGCATTTGGTTTGCCAGTATTTTATTGAGTATTTTTGCGTCCATGTTCATAAGAGAAAACAATCTGAATTTCGTTCTCTCTTTTTTTGAGGAGTATTGGTATTAGCTATTCTTTGAAAGTTTGATAGGTTTCTGCAGTAAAATCACCTGGACTTGTCTTCCTTCCTTCCTTCCTTCCTTCCTTCCTTCCTTCCTTCCTTCCTTCCTTCCTCGCTCCCTCCCTCCCTCCCTCCCTTCCTTTCTTTCTTTTTTTTAAATTTTGGTTGGGAGATTTTATTGACTGCTTTTATTTCTTTTGGGATTATAAAGCTGTTTAAATAGTTTGTCTGATCTTGATTTAATTTTGGTAAGTGGTATCTATCAAGAAAATCATTAATTTCATTAAGATTTTCCTATTTTGTAGAGTACTTTTGAAGTATAATCTAATGATTCTTTGAATTTTCTCAGTGTCTATTGCTATGTCTTTTTTTCCCCCTCATTTCTGATTGTTTTAATTTGGATACTGTCTCTCCATCTTTTGGATAGTTTGGCTAAGAGTTTGTCTATCTTGTAGATTTTCTCAAAGAACTAGCTCTTGGTTTCATTGATTTTTTTTGTATTGTTTTCTTTTTTTCTGATTGATTTCATCCCTGATTTTGATTACTTCCTGCCTTCTATGCATCTTTGGTGTGCTTGCTTCTTTTTTTTCTTCTCGAGCTTTCAAGTGTTCTTTTAAATTGCTGGTATGAGAACTTTATAATTTCTTTATGGAGGCACTTGGTGCTATGAACTTTCCTTTTATCACTGCTTTCATTGTGTCCCATTAATTTGGTATGTTGTGCCTTAATTTTCATTGAATTCCTGAAAATCTTTCATTTCTTTATTTCTTTTCTAACTCAGAGACCGTTTAGTAGAGAGTTGTTCAATTTCCATGAGTGTGGTAGGATATCTGGTGTTTCTGTTGTTGTTGAAGTCCAGCTTTAATCCATGGTGGTCTGCTAAGACATTGGCATTATTTCATTTTTCTTCTATCTTTTGATGCTTGCTTTGTGATGCATTGTATGGTCAGTCTAGAGAAGTATCAGCTCAGTGCTGAGAAGAAGATAGATTTTTTTGTGTGTTTGGGTGAAATATGCTACAGATGTCTGTTAGGTCCATTTGATTCATAACATGTTACTTTTATTATTTCTCTGTTTAGATTTTATCTGCATAATCTACCATTGGTGAGAGTGGGGTGTTAAAGTCTCCCACTATTAATTTGTGGGGGTTATTTTAAGCTTTAACATTTTTTTTAAAAACAAATGTGGGTGCCCTTGTGTTTGGGGTCTAGATGTTCAAAATTGATATTTCATCTTGATAGATTTTTTTTCCTTTGATGAGTATGAAGTGTCCTTACCTGTCTCTTTTGATTAATTGATTTGGTTGAATATTTATTTTATAAGATATTAGAATTGCTATTCCAGCTTGCTTCTTGGATCCATTTGCTTGGAAAACTTTTTTCAGTCCTTTACTCTGAGGTAACATCTATCTTAATTGCTGAAATGTGCTTCTTGTATGCAGCAGAATGATGGATCCTGTTTTTTAACCCATTCTGATAGCCTGTGTCTTTTTATTGACCTGATATATGTGTAATGTTTTGTTTTGTTGAGCAGTGTATATACTTACTCCCAGTCCAGTATATGTGTTCCTCTCTCCCATTTACTTTCATTCTGTCTGTATATCATATGCAAAGTCACATGTAGATAATTTATAGTTACTTTTTTTCTTTTTTCATCAACTTTGACAGTTTATTTTCAGGGGAGTTTCGAATGTGCTTATTACTAGTTCACCAGGTACCGATCTGGCTTTGTTTGAGCTTATATTTAATTATTACTTTATCTCTCTTCTGTTTTCTTCTATCCAACCCTTTTTTCTTACTCACTTCCCAGTATTAGAATAAGGTTTTGAATTCTACTTTGATTTTTCTGTTATTTTTACATTCTTTTGCATTTTAAAATTGCTGCTATAAGATTATAATTTTTATAGTCCATTTAAGGCTGAAATTGTTCCATTTATCAAAAGATACAAAAGCTTTCCAGGTGGGCTGAGGATATAAAACCAAATCAAATCATTGATTTTATATCTTATTTTTTATTCTAGATTATTTAAATATATTCATTCATTGAATTGACCTAGTTGTTCCATAAGTTTGGTATGAATGGTAATCTCATGATTCCTTTAAAACATTTTATAGTTTTCCTTGTGAATTTATCATTGACCAATGACTTCCTTGAAAGTGTGGTGCTTCATTTGTAAGCCTATGGAAGTGTATTAGTATTAGCATACCATATATGAGCCCCTAGTTTCAATCAACATATGAGAAGCAGAAAACTAAATCCTTGAAATCATACTGCTCTAAATTCTAGGATTCAGTTCTAGTCTTCAGTCCTAAAATATTTATTTGCTTCTTTCGTAGCAGTTTTACTGATCTTCAGAGATCTGCTGTTTTTGCATGCACCGCGGCATATTTTATTTTGCTTCACTGAGAGCAGTTAGAATAGTTTGCTTTAAATCCTTACCTATCAGTTTCACCATTGCCGGATCAGGACCCATCTCACTTGGTTTTATTTACCCTTGGAAACACGTTCTGTTTGGGGTGGGAGACCCCTTACATGCTGGATAATTTTAGATCGTATCTTAATATGTGAATATAATTTTCCCCAGGTCCTGGATCCCATAAATTTTCTCAAATGGCTATTATTTCTTTTGTTTTAACAAACATCAACCCTGGCTGGTCCTATATTGCACACTCTTGTACAATTTCGAGGGATTCTGGTGAGATCTTTCATCTTTAACCACAAAGTTTTGACTTTTTTTTTTTT
>NC_034604.1:66546432-66549098 GCF_900095145.1 Mus pahari | reverse complement strand
ATGCTTTCCCTTTATTATCCTTTGAAGGGCTGGATTCGTGGATAGATATTGTGTGAATTTGGTTTTGTCATGGAATACTTTGGTTTCTCCATCTATGATAATTGAGAGTTTTGCTGGGTATAGTAGTCTGGGCTGGCATTTGTGTTCTCTTAGGGTCTGTATCACATCTGTCCAGGATCTTCTGGCTTTTCTAGTCTCTGGTGAGAAGTCTGGTGTGATTCTAATAGGCCTGCCTTTATATGTTACTTGGCCCTTTCCCCTTGCTGCTTTTAATATTCTATCGTTATGTAGTACATTTGTTGTTCTGATTATTATGTGTCTGGAGGAATTTCTTTTCTGGTCCAGTCTATTTGGAGTTCTGTAGGCTTCTTGTATGTTCATGGGCATCTCCTGCCAGCTCAGACCTTGAGACTCCTCCCGGGAAGACACCCCTCCTCGGGCAGGAAAGGTGCTGGATGACTGGAGCCAGAAACGGGATCTTTCCCCTTTAAACAGCTAGTCTGCAGTCCAATTCCCAACAATGGTTCAGTAGTGGCTGTGAATGGAAGTCCAAGGATCTAGCAGTTGCTTAGTCCCACAGGACAAGCAGGCGAAAGCGCGAGCCACTTATACACTTTCTTAAGCCACTTGGACAGCCATGGGTTTTCTAACTTATGACATACATTCTGTTGTATGATATTTGTTTAGGGGCCAGGATCCTTGCTGTATTGTTACATTTTTCAAGACCATGGTTGATCTTGTTCTATTCTGTTTTTATAACCTTGCATATACTCAATAATGATGTAACACTTGCTGAACAAATCAGTTAATGGCATTCATTGGTTCATTAATTGCTCATTGATTGTTCATTAATGAAGTGGTAAGAACTTTTGGAGCAAGAAGTGAGAAGGAAATAAGATGGGAAGGAAAAAAAAAAGACAGAGGTATTGCAAAATGTTGGTTCCATGGCTTCTAATGGCATCATTCTAGCATTCAATGTAAGTTTATCTGGTATATTTGTAGATTGCTACAGATCTATCACTAAAAAGTAATCTCATCATGGGCAAGACTATTTTATCTGGCTTGCTGAATGTACACTATTGATATGAACTGTGCCTGGCATACAATTGTTCAGGGAATAGTTTTAAGCTTCCTCATTTAACTTTCTTAGTAAGCCCATGAGTGAAGGGCTCTCGTTTTCAGATTCCAGTGAGAAAACAAGGCTCTGAGAGCTCATGAGTGGTCAGTCCAGGTTCACTAGCTGGCAGGTGAAAAGCCCCAGATGCAAATCCACTCCTTCAGTGTCAAAGCTGACTTCATTCCCATTGTGAGTTTTGGGTCACTTTTGCAACACTACAAATGGCCAAGTCCTGAAGCGCTGGGGGAAACCGTTTCCAAGGCAAATATTGCAACTCTCAGCCTCGTGTTGCATTTTATGAAAGGAAAAGGGCCCAAAATGGTAGTATGAGTGGGACAGAAACCAGGGGATGAACATCATTTACCTGTGGAAACTGTCAGTTAGAAAAATGACAATGGTAGATTTCTTGACTGCCAGCAGTCTAAAGGCTCACTAAGTCTATTTTCCTTTGTCCAATATTCAATAAACAGTATATATTCATTCTCAGAGGCTTCTGGGCTCAATGTATAGTAAGCATGGAGTAGATTACTGAGATTGTAAAGTGTACTCATTGGGAGATTTTCACCCTGTGATGTAGAAGAGAGATCGCACAGCTATTTCCCCCTTGTACTATGTCTCTGCTGGCCTGCTCTATGCAAAGTCAGATCATGCAACAGGCTCATTTGCAAAGCCTTGTCCCTGGCAGGCAGAATGGACAGACTCCAGCGCCTCTTTCCAGAGCACAGAGAAGGAGTCCTCTGATCAGTCAGCTGGATGAAATGATCTTTGAAAGAAGCCAACAACACTTTTTAGTCTTATGGAGGGATTTTTTTTTTTCTTTCCAGCATCAGAGGACAGCATCCCAGAAAATTTTGAATCGTGTGAGAGAGGTGCTCCTTTTGCTCTCACAGAAACAACAAAGAGGATGTCACAGCTGTTCTGAGCAGAGGAGCTGCCGGCTGAAAGGATACGGTGACCTGTTCACTCTTCAAACTCTTCTCATGTTCAGGGTCCATCTTCCTTTGTTGACATTTTAATGCCTCATGCTTCCAGGAGATGGCCCACTGGGATAATGAGAAGATTTGGCCATTTCCAGAGAGGCACTGACCTTTATGACATTCTCCTCTGAATAACATGAACAATAGTCCAAACCCCCATGACCCTGAAGCCTGATCTTCAGGAAGCTATTATCCACAGGAACTGATCCTTGCGGTTGGCCGCACTCAACAGTTCTTTGACGAGTGTTCCATCTAATGAGGCAGCTTCGAGTTCTGTGTATTTGAGAATCTGTCCATTTTGAACACCTAGGAACAAGCTCTGAGAGGAACTAAAGTGTCTGTCAGATGATTGGGTGTAGTGGCTTGAATGGTAAACCTTAAATACATGTCCAAAGTCATTGTTTCAAGTATAGAATGCACTCTCTGTGGTACCATTCTGAGCCCTTGAAGGGAAGCCGATCCCTGGTTGTCACTTTCACTTCAACAACTCTCAGGGGGGTAGAGATGCTGGCTGCCTGATGATCTCTCTCTCTCTCTCTCTCTCTCTCTCTCTCTCTCTCTCTCTCTCTCTC
>NC_034604.1:66543530-66546427 GCF_900095145.1 Mus pahari | reverse complement strand
TCTCTCTCTCTCTCTCTCTCTCTCTCTCTCTCTCTCTCTCTCTCTCTCTCATCTATATATGAATGAAGTGACACATGTAGCTTCCTGATATCTCAGTTAAACCTGATGCTCTAGGCCCTGTTTTGCTCCAGGAACTGACCAGAGAATCAACCTTAGACTTGGCTCCATTGAAGAATGGCTTCATTGTGTGACCAGCAAAGCTGTAAGCTAGAACACAAGCTCATAGTTACTAGACTCACCAAATAATTCACAAGATCCCTTTTTGATCTTCTACTGGGCATGGGCTGTCTGTAGACTTCTTACTGTACTTTAGAATCAGAAACCAGCCTGACCTCCCATTTGTAGTGACATTTCTTTGAATTTTTAGCTCTCTTCAGGGCTGAAGCATATAAAAGAGCTCTAGATATCAACGATAGGCATTCCACAAACTCTCGAGTCTTGCTTTTGGAAGTTGAAATTTGGGTAATCTTGAGTGAGTCAGCTGGTCTCTGAGCTTCACCTATTTTATCATAAAAGCTGCAGGGGGTTTGTGATACTAAAGAAAAGATGGGACTCAGATTCGGGGTCCAGAGTGAAATGTCACAAGTGTATAGTATCTAGAATATTCCTATCTTTTGAAGTTCTTAGAATTCAAAACAAAATTTACTTCTAGCTTCTTTAGCTTTAGGTTCTTCTCTAATATTTATAACACACACACACACACACACACACACACCTCACTGGGTGGTGTGGTGTAGGGAAGAATAGTTTTGCTTGCTGAAAGTTTGGAGAAACGTAGTCTTTACCCTTGACCTCAGGAGAGCACTTCTCTAAAATCAGCTGGTCATTGCATATGCATGGCAAGGGATTCAGAAATAACACAGATTATGACGAGGAACTGGAATGGGACTCACAGTATATGTTTTATATTTCTTCTTTTTGAGGAAAATGGGTATTAAAATATTTTTGAAACAAATTTTATACAAAATTTAAGCATGTGTGTATAACGTATCGTTTTCAAAACTCTTGACATCCTGTTATCCCTAAGCCTAAGTAAATAAAAAAGACAGCATTGTATACAATGAGTTAAAACTGTGTCCCCTAAAAGATGTTCTGCTCTCTTGACCTGTGGTTTTCATGATCTTTGCAGATGAAATCAAGTGCATATAAGGTCACATTTGATTATGGTGTGACTCTAAATCCAATACAACAGCTGTTCTGGTGAAGGGAGAAAAGACATGTGCAGAGGGAGAGTCACCTGAAGAGACACGGGGAACACCAAGTGACTATGGGACAAGGACTGTTCAAGTTGTGTAAGAAGGTATCACCAGAATCTATTCTTTCTCTCCCTGAGAAAGAAGCATCTTGTGGCCACTCCCCCTTTTGGATAGTAAGCTTTCAGCACTGCAAAGCAACGCATTTCTTTTGTTCCAAGCTGCCCAATTTGTGGTATCTCATCAGACTGCCCTAGAAAACAGAATATAATACCTGTCTTGGTCTGTTTTGTGGTGTGAAGATGAAACATGTGAGGCCAAGAACTTTATAAAGAAGTGAATTTGGTTTATGATTCTGGTTGGAAGACCCCAAATTGTGAGATTTCTAAAGGACCCTTGGCTGGGTCACGACATGACAAAGAAGTGCAAAGGACGTTTGTCATGTGCAGAAGGGTTTTGAGTGTGAACAAAGAAACAGGAAGCCAAGGAAGAGCCACACTGGCTCTTTTTATAACAAAACCCAACCCCTGCCACAAGGCCGGTATTAATCTATTTATGAAGATGGAGTTCTCATGACCCAGCTGTTATGAGCACGGTCTCTTAGAGGCTGCTCCATCATGGGGGTGGGGGGTTAGTTTTTATTACATGACCCTTTAGATGACAAACCATATTGAACCATCACTGCACCTTCCTTTTATAGCCAACAATCATAAGATAGTGTTAGCAACCAACTTTTGATTCTCTATTTCTATTTGAGAGTTATAGCTTCAACATGATATATAGCGTAATATACTTTGTAATAGATTCAGTTCTTGGGATCATATTCCGGTTTTCTCTTCTCAGAAATCCTAGGAGTTAAGTTGATACCAAGGCTCCATTTGCATAGTCTGTGATCCTAGTGCCCAGCTTAGCAAACCCTCTGAAACTGATGTTTATTTTAAATGGCATCCGAGACTTGGAGGACGGCTGTTCTCCAGCATCGCCTTCTGGGAACTGAGTATCACTGAACACAGGGACTATGTGGGTCACATGATCAAGAGTCAGCACCCGGGTGAGAGGGTCTGGCTGTGTGTAAGCTTCATCCTGTGCACAGAGGATGGGTGTGTGTGAAGCCTTTGCTTGCATGTGCCTCCCTGAGGAGTATAGCATGTTTGATTATCACCGGCTCTCTTTCTTATATCAGTTGTAGTTAATATTCAAAGTAATGGCTCTCACCGTGGCAGCTGCTTGTCTCCTTTCCCAGTATCCCACACTTTTGCCTTTAAGTCATATGCACTCCATTAGTCTCAGCCCTACCTGAAGGTCTCCTTCTGCACTCTCATGATCTCCCTTGTTTTGTAACCTGTATGCACACATACTCATGTGCACAGAACAAATGTAATCCTATTTAATTAACTTCTCTCTCGTTTTGTATGTATGATGTGCATGTGTATACATGCAAGTGTGCCTATGTATAGTCATGTGTGTGTGCATGTGTCCATGCATGTAAGTCCAAGGTGAATGTCAGGAATCATACTTACTCCTTGACACAGGGGTTCTCAATCATGTCTCAATGAAATGGCTAGTCTTGCTAGGCAGTTTGCAGTGTCTCCATCTTCCAAGGCAGGAGTTGCCGCAGACGGACTCTCCTGGGGTCCCTGATCTGCGGGGAACGGGTCTCTGGTTGCAGGTGAGCGAGGATTCGGCGAATGAGGGGTGACAAAC
>NC_034604.1:66535151-66543519 GCF_900095145.1 Mus pahari | reverse complement strand
TGGCGCTTGTCACTACTGGAAAGAATGTAGCAAGGAGTCACAGCTAAATTACCACACCACCCAGGATTTACATGGATTCTGAACTCTGGTACTCAAGCTTTTGTGGCAATCAGTTTAGCCATGGGGTCATCTCCATAGTCTCTCTAATGTAAAGTTTAGGTTCTGCATATGAGAGAAAACCCAAACTTGTTTGTGTTTCTGAGTCATTGCTTAACACATTGATTTCCAGTTTGGTCCATTTTTATGCAAATGCCCTGATTTCAGTTTTCTTTACAGTTGAATAAAATTTCTTTGTGTTTGTATGTGCCGTATTTCTCATATCTGTTTATCTACTGATGGAGGACTAGGCTAGTTCCATTTTCCATAAATGTGGTTGTGCAAAGATGGTGCTAATGCTATGTATCTTTTAAGAGCATGTGGCAGGTTGCCCCAGGGGCCCCCAGAGCCAGGCTTGCTGGGTGACTTGGCATTCCTCCTCATTCTCCCTTTGAAAAGCAGTCCCTGGCTACAAGTGGTTGCACACTGTCATGAGGACACAGAGTGCTGGATTTTGTTTCCTTCTTTTCCATTTTTCCTTTTTGCAAAGGTTCCTCATGGAGAAGGCTTTGGCAGACAGCTGAAGCTCCCACTGGGACGGAGAATATAGCCACCTTGTCCCAGTGACTGATTAAACAGGACAGACGACACAGATAGGAGCCTGGAAATTCCTTGGCGCTGATTGTCCTCTGGGTTGGTCTGTCTGATGAGCAGAGCTCCATGGTTACAGTTCAGCCTGGGAGTGCAGTCTGCTGCCCTGGCTTGGGGGATTCTCCTGCCTCGAGGCCATCTTGGAAAGCAGTACAGAGTTCAGGGGCATCGGTGCCAACCAGGCCAAGGGGCTTTGGGCTGTTGTTATCGGTAATTCAGTCACTGGGTTTTTTGTTGTTGTTGTTTTTGTTTTGTTTTGTTTTTTTTTCAAATAGTTTTCTACACAGTTCGGGCATGGAGATGCCATAGAATGTAGGTGGAAGGTGTGCTTAGGCCAACTGCTAGTAAGAAATAGAGAGTTGTTAGCTTTATTCATCCCAGATACTTGGGCCCGAGCATTCCAAAGTGAGAACAAATTGTGACCGAGAAGTTCTACCTATGTGTTGTTCCTAATCAACAGCTACACAGGGACGATGACCACAAATGCTCTCTCCCTCTCCCTCTTCCCTCCCCCCTCCCTTCTCTCTCTCCCTCTCCGTTTCTCTTGTGTTTCTGTTTCTGACATCTCTCTTCTTGACTTATAACAGATGAAAATAGGTTCTTCATCTGTGAATAAGGTAGGTAAAGATAATCTCTAAATTAACTCCTAGCTGGATCTAGTTTAGTAACTTTCACATACATGTCTTCTTCCCTGGGTTTATGCTGTCCATCCTTTGGAATGTATGTATTTCTTCTCCAAATATAAGGATATGAGCTATTGCACAGGAAGCCAGCTTCATATCAGAATTACCTGAGGCTATGACTGGGTATGGAGACCTGAGCTGCAATCCAGACTGCCTGTGAGACTCCCTACTTCCTCCTTAGCATTAACACAGATAACTGCCTCCTATCTTGTCTGGATCTCTTGGGCTGAAGCCAACCACAGTCCGCTTGGGCCTCTGGTAGTTACATATCCAATCCTAGTGTCAAAGCCGGTGGCTTCATGGCAAGTATCCCCGCACAGACTCTTGGTATCTGCACAGTACTTTCCATTCTGGTAGCAAATCTTGGGCTCTGCTGGATACGCTTTGCCTGCTATTCACACCTTCCCCAAGGGTTAGAATCTCCTGTGTATCTTGACTTCTTCTTCAAACCAGAAGCACACGGTAGGGGTGGGCAGGCAGAGATGGAAAACTTCTCTGAGATAGTTTGCTAAACTGGGAATCCTGTCCATTAACAGTAGTAGGTGTGGGTAGAGGAGTGGGGAGCCCGTCTCAGGGGGTGGTGCTGTAGTATGTAGCACACTGACATCTAGAAATGGGGTCTGAACTAAGCAGGTCCTGGGACAGATAGGAAGGGCTGAGCTGGTTAGAAGGGCAGAGGCAGGACTTCAGTTCTAGCAAGAGTGTAAAAGAGAGGCAGCCTAGGAGCCATGGACAAGAGGCTAAGGTCTGAAACCTTTCCAGAATAAGCCTAAGCATTACTTTTAGATTAGGTCACAGGAACCCAGCTACAAGATCAAGCTTAGTGGTTGTTGGACCTATAATTGCCTCTTCAAGTGTGTGGAGAAGCCTTACCCCTGGTCTCTGAGAATGTGACCTTATAAGAGAGTAATTTATCTGCAGATTTAACCAAATTAAGGTTCCATTTGATTAGGGTGGGCCTAAAATTCAATATGACTGATGAATAGCCATCTGTGAAAGGGTTTCTGGACAAAGCTCCTCTGGGAAGAGGGTCACATGAGGACTGGAACAAAGGTTGTAACCATGTGCTTGCTAGCTAAGGGATACTGACTGTTCCTATGGCCTACTAGAAGCTAGAGAAAGGCATGGAACAAATTATCCATCATAACCCCAGACTCCTGGCCTCCAGTCTTGTTACAGAATAATTTTTTTTTCTTAAATCACCCATTTTGTGGTAGTTTCAACATTCCCCAAGAAACCAATACAGCAACTGGGCTAGTCTCATATTAAATCATCATACTACTGGTTCTTCTTTCAGTTTCTTCTGTATGGGTAAAGTTAGCCTTAAAGTTCAGGCAAAGGACTACACCAAAAGGCATGATCAACCTTACATGTTAGAGTAATGATTCACAACTGATATGTTTCTCTATGAGGGCTGTGTTGTTCACTTCATAGTTACCAAGAAGATACAGAAATTACAGCAGGCAGTAGAGAAAAAAGGCCTGTGGTGAGAAATGCAAGTTACCTACACATGCTACAGCAGGAGTGGATATTAAAGTAATAAGGGAATGTATGGGTTAAGATAGTGAAACACATTTACAACTTGATAGGAGATAACCAAGCAGACTTGATAAGAGAATTCCAGGTTCTAAGAAACCAGGCTAGCAATGATGAGTCAGCTGGCCAGCTTCCGCAAGACCGTTCCCCTTCCCCCGGGAAAGATGCTAGGCGCTGTTACTTATCACACAGTCTTGCTGTTAATACAGAGCTGCTAATTATGGTAGATTGCCCTAAGTAAGGATGGCTTCTAATGATCTTCCCTTTAAGGAAACAGAACCCAGGCCATCCTGTAGAGATAACCAAGAAAACTATAGCTATTTCTTGGTAGTCGTGAGAACAAAGCTAGCTTAGTACAGTTAATAGCATCTGGGAGGCCTGCGAAGGTCAGAGTTAGATAAAATCCAGCCAGTAGCTAATGACTAGCAGACAGTCAAGGTCAGCAGCTCACAAAGCCGGAAAGCTTAGCATAATTAATAGTTAGCAAGACACCCACAAGGTCCAAGGGTAATAAAGCTGGCCAAGTGGCTAACAGCTAGCCAACAGTCAAGGTCAATAACTAGCAAAGCTAGAGTCAGAGATAGCTAAAGAGGGGTGGCAATTATCCGCCCCTAACATGTTGGGCAGTATATGATCCTTTCCATGGTTAGGCTAAGAGAACATGCTTAGATTATATAGGTCATGTGATCTATTTTAGCCCAGATAATTAACCACTTTCAAGAGAGATTACCTCAGTCTCTGTCTAGTTTCTGCCACCCTTCTGTAAAAATCCCAGACAACAGAATTTCACAGGCATTTTGCCTTTCTTAGAAACCCCTCTCAACAAAATTTAGAGCTAAGATGAAAGGATGGACTCTCCAGAGACTACCCCATCCGGGAATCCATCCCATCATCAGCCACCAAACCCAGATACTAATGCACATGCCAGCAANATTCTGCTGAAGGGACCCTGATATAGCGGCCNCTTGNGAGGCTATGCCAGTGCCTGGCAAACACNGAAGTGGATGCTCACAGNCAGCTATTGGATGGAACACAGGGCCCCCAATGGAGGAGCTAGAGAAAGTACCCAAGGAGTTGTAGGGGGCTGCAACCCTGTAGGTGCAACAACAATATGAACTAACCAGTACCCTCTGAGCTTGTGTCTCTAGCTGCATATGTAGCNGAAGATGGCCTAATCNGCCATCATTGGGAAGAGAGGCCCCTTGGTCTTGTAAACTTTATATGNNCCAGCACAGGGGAAGNCCAGGGCCAAGTAGTGGGAGTGGGTGGGTTGGGGAGCAGGGGTGGGGGGGGGTAATAGGGAACTTTCAGGATAGCATTTGAAATGTAAATAAAGAAAATAATAATAAATTTAAAAAAATTTAAAAAACAAAACAAAACAAAAACAACAAAAAAAGAAACCCCTCTCACCTTCAAAGAGTTTCTCTCACTTTTTCTTGATTTCTTCTTACTTTTCTGAAACAATTCTTGAGAAACCAGACTTCTACTTTAATACTCCTAGGAAACTCCCTGTCTTTTATTTTTGTTGATGGGGAAAATGAGTTTGGAGCCACCGTCTGAAGTAAATCTTTGATGACTGTGAGTGTCCCGCATCTTAGGTCCTTGGGGTGTACACAGCTGTAAAATATCCTATCACTCTCAAAAACCCATGTCAAAGACATACCAAGATCAGCTAGGACAGTTTGGTCCCCCCCCCCCTCCAGTGTTCCTAGACTATTCCTGACTTACATGGTGAGAGAAGTCTTTGTCGTAAGCATCATCACTTAGCCAAAGTGTCCTGAGCAGCAGGCTAAACATCTCCATATAGTGTCTTAGGGATCCAGGCTTCTCAAGTGCTCACCTATTTTGAGTTCTTTGTTGTGACATCTCAAGAAAGGACATATAATAAATAATCCCTTACACTTCCTCAAAACCACAGTCTAGAAGTCCACTCCTTTAACATTCTGTTGGAAGGACAGATTGCCAGAAATATCTTGGAGCAAGTAGAATTGCTAGACAGCACAGTAGCTGTTTGTCCACCTTCTGTCTGTAATTTCAGTACAGATGACACTTGTATCCCCATGATAATTATCCACACAGTTTTTAGAACATTCACATTGTAGACACGCAAAGCATTCTCCTGCACTTCATTGCCATTTCACAGAGTGGATAACAGAGTAAGAAAAGGAGCTCCCCAACTTTGAATTAGACCTGTTTGAAAGCTAACTCTACCCTTTCACAGTTTTGTAATGTTTAGAAATTTATTAAATCCCATGTTTGTCAATTTCTAGATCTTTCAAATAGTGATAATAGTATTTATTTATAATGTTGTCACTTATAACTGATACATGCATATTTGGCATATAAGTGCTTGTTAATAGATTTTATTTTAGTCTTAATTAAATCATTGCCAATATCCTTGCCATTAATATACAATTGTCCAACTCTCTTAATTAAATCATTGCCAATATCCTTTGCCATTAATACACTATTGTCCAACTCATAATTCCTTTAAATTTGGGATATTTTTTATAACCTGAATTAGTTTTCTCATTTTCAGAAGCTTACACTTACCCTCAGGAGATCATCACAGATGATTTCTGGGGACATTGAATATTTATTTCAAGGTCACAGAGATAATCATTGGCAGAGATGAAGGAAACCTTAAATCTTTTCAACTGTAGCTCAGTGTTCGATCCAATTCTTCTCATAAAAAAAAAAATTATTGAAAATTGAGCACAGTGAAATTGTAGCTTCCAATTGGAACTTTCTGTTTTCATTGGGTATAACTTTCAGATTGGTTGTCATTTTCCAGAATTTTCTGTCATTTTTAGTATTGCTGTACAGAAATTATCCTCAAATAATGAGATTGGTTGTTTCTAGATAAATTATTTCTACTGTTATAAAAAAATGTGGTTTTAGATTCATTTTATCCTGAAAGAGAAAGAAATACTTCAAGGGGAATAAAAAATTGAGGCTTTAAATGACATACTTTAAACCAATTCCTCCCCTCTCATTTCCCCCAAAAGACTGTATGTACTTCCCTTCCATAATTTTCTGACTATTAAGAACAACCACCTCTGCCTGTTGTGACTGTGCATCTGAGCTCAGTGAATGCATCAGAATAAGCCTTGGTGAACAACCCACAGGACTCAGCGACGTTGCTTTGAATGGGGTGAATTTTTAATACTTGTTATCAATAATACCGCTGACCTCTAGGTCTGACTGCTTATACATTGACTGATCTTGGGAAGAATGAGAGGGAGTTGCCCGTGTGCTGTGTGCGGCTCTTGACACGTGTGACCTTTCCTTTAAATGATGGTCTTTGCTAGCCTCAGGAGTGGGCTTGACGAGGCGGAAATATGCTCATTTGTGTGTGCTGGGCTTTGGAAGAATCTCCTTAGTAGTTTGAGGTGCTGAGATGCCTCGCCTGCCTGAGGTAGATACCCAGCAATGTGTGGTGTGTGGATACGTTAAGGACCCTTCAGTGAATGAGGAGACTTGGAGGGTCAGAATGTCAATCGCTTGGCTGTGGTCAGCTGCATTCTTTTATAGTATCATAGCAGAGATGTTCCAGGTTTAGGCCTGAGGAGGGAGAAGGAAGGTACCCTATGCATTTCTCTGTGTCTTCTCCCTTTTTTCTTGTTTCTCCTCCTTAAATTCATTTCTGTGTGTCCCTCCAGTCTCTCTTTCAAGGTCCGACCAACCCAGCAGCAGCAGAAAATGTCGGATGCTTCCTGTTCACTTTGTTAATTGTAAATTAGAAGGCTGATTTTGCCAGTTTAATATGAGAGCTCACTGGGTTATCTATGAAAGATGGACAGTAAGTGCTGTGGCCAATAGTAAGGGATGATTTTCTCCCTATTTATGTAAGAGACAATCACATGCTACCAAAGAAAGTTAAAAACAAACAAACAGCAGCAATAGCAACAACAAAACCACACAAAAACAAGCAAACAAAACACACACACACACACACACACACACACACACACAGAGTTTCTTTCTGCTTTTATTGTTCAGCCAATACTGTAAAATTTGTTTTGAGTTTTATAAGTTTGGAGGATTTCAGATATGTCGTGTTTGTACTTTGTGTAGAGTGAAAGGATTATGGTGAATAAATGTGGATGTAAAATGCAAAAAAGGGGGCATAGATTGTAATTTATTATTTTAAGGGACGAAAGTCAACCGATACTTGCCAGGAAAAAGAAAAGTATCAGGTTATATAAATTATAATTTTAAGGGAAGCTCGTTTAATGCCAGGCATGGCTGGATTCAACAGTATCAAGCAATATAATCTCTCCTCCCATCAACTATGCTTGCTTTCCTTTTGCATATGTCATTGTGACAACTACTGAAAATCTCAGCACTGTACTACTGTTCAAATTCTTGTACCATCTTAGACCATGGCTTTGTCAGTGATTTCAGTCAGGGTCCTTTACATTCCAGAACTCCCTGGTGAAGAGCGAGATTCTTTTCACTGAGAAATAAAATCTGGTTTCTGCTCAACATTGGGGTGCAGTGAAAGTCAGTCCTATTCCAAACATAGTGACCAACCAGCATTGGGGAGCAGATGTTCTTCATAGTTAAGAATGCCTTATGAAACCACATGTTCACCCTAGCAAGTTCTAACCAGAGGTTCCAAGCAGCCCCAGCCAGAGTATGACGAAACACTGCAAAACTGAGCTCAGAGAAGTTGCTAGGAGCAAACTCCTGAAAAGGAAATCCTAGAGATGATAGGGCATGTCACACTGGAGCTGCTCTGAGAGAAGCCTATCAGACATTGTTTAAGGAAATAAAACACAGACAGGAGCGGGGAGTGAAGACCGTAGAGGCCAGACGTGATGCCAAGACAGTAACTCGTCTTGTTTAAAGCAGAGGCGGTGTGAAGCTCAGGACTCTCTGCATTACCTGTCTATCCCCTCCCCCACCCCAGCAAATCCACATTTGCTGTTTTGCTTTGCAATGCTCCTTGAGTGTCCCCAGCACTAAATCAGAGCACTGCTTGTAAGGGGGAACCTAAGACTTAGTATTCAGCAGAGGTTTCATGTCTAGGGTTGGAGTAGAAAGATGTCAGGACAAGGTCTCTTGGTTTGTGGAAGCAGAGAGTGCTGCTGTAGACCATCCTCATCTCCTCCTTTCTTCCTCGCCTGCTGACTGGTATTCAGAATAGCCTCAAGGAGATATTGCTTATGAAGCAGCTTATAGGGCTGTTCCTAGGCAAAGAGGCTTTGTTATAGATCCTGCCCTGCTGTAATGTTAATGAATAAGATCAGATATTTAGAAGGCCACACGGATAAGGTTAGCAAAGGGCATTGTCATATGTCGGAAATGAAAAGTGGATGTCTACAGAAGTGTGAGAATGAGTTCAGGAAGAGGAGGAAGGCTTAGTGAAGGAAAATATACCCGCTTTGTGGGCCTGTAAGCTGGTGCCGGCAGCACAGAGCAGGAAGGCCACTCTGCTCCCCAAAGGCCAATGGCTT
>NC_034604.1:66527117-66534961 GCF_900095145.1 Mus pahari | reverse complement strand
GAGAGAGAGAGAGAGAGAGAGAGAGAGAGAGAGAGAGAGAGAGAGAGAGAGTTGTTCTCTCAAGAATTATTTAACCTTTCAATTTCTGCATCCTGTCATATTCAGAGTGAGTTGTTATGGTGTACAGAACATGGTCTTATTCTCACAGCCTGTGGATTGGCAAGTAGACAGAATACACAGATAGGCCTGCAGGACGGTCGAGCGGAGTGGAGGAGCAGAGTGGGAGTAGAGTAGGGGAACGGAGTGGAGGAGCAGAGTAGAGAAGTGCTGTGTGTGTCCCTGGCCTGCTTAGACAAGGTTTGGAGGAACCTTGCCTCCTGGGAGGCTCTTGGTAGATTTCCCTGAGTTACACTTCCATGCTTATTTGGAGAACAATGGAGACTCACAACCCAGCATGACACTCGCATGACAATTTATTTTTAAAGGATTTATAAATATTTAACCGTTTAAACAAGCAATCAAAGCTCTTTGATTTCAAAGATCTTACACTCACCTACCTGCAACTGCCTCTTCTTAGAAATGAGCTAGATTACATTGCAGTACACGTTTGCTCTGAGGATTTGTTCTCATTTAGTTCCTAGTATTTTCTTTGAGGGCATGTAAGACATGCTCCAAACAGTCATCTGTTTCCAGGCTACACTGAGCGACCAGGTCACAGGTCTCCCAGATGAGAGCTTCCTTCTGACCCCGTGTTGCTCTTCCCTCTCACTGCTCTTTTGGTTTCATTTCTTAAAGAGCTCTCCCTCCCTCCCTCTTTCTCTCCCCCCTTCCCCCTCCCCCTATGTATGTAGGTTGTGTACACATATTCCATAGCACATGTGTGCAGAGGTCAGAGGGCATCCTCATTTATCAATCTCCTCCCACCTTTGTTACTTCTGCCTTCCCAGGATAACAGAATCAGGCTGTAGCTCAGGAGCTATAGACAATCCCCGTCTCGCCCAAGTCTTGTTGTGGGTACTCTGGGATGACAGATGTGCTTAGCCATGCCAGCTTTACATGGTTCTGGGCACCTGAACTCAGGTCCTCACACATACACAGCAAGCACTTTAACCATGAAGCTGACTTCCCAGACCCTGGTTCTCCTTGTTATAATGCCAGCTCTCCCCCTAACATCATAAGGAAGTATGGGGAGAAAGCGTCTAGATGATTTGGGATTTCTTGGAATAACCACCTTGAGAATGAAACAGGATCCTGTTTAGTTCCAAGGCAAATCAGTTATTGCCAGTCTTGGGAAATTCTATAAGATCTTTGAGCGAGACTCTCCTTTGTTTATAAAATAAAGACAATCCTTAAGATATTCCAAATCGGAAAAGTCATTTATGTAACACACCAGGCAATTAATAGTTTTCCCCTTTTTGCTTGAAACAGGCAGAAATCTAGCAATTGAAAGCTATATTGAGTTAGCATCCATTTGGAGGGTGTGTCACATTCAGAACAGGTTAGTTGTTCTGCAGTAACAACCTGGAAATATTCCCCAAAGAAACCGAATCCATAGGACATATGGATTTATGGCAGCCGAGGTAGGGCAGGAATTGGCTCATTCAATTATGGAGAATGAGAAATTCCACAGTATGAACAAGGAGCCGAAGACACCACGGGGCTCAGACCAAATCTGAAGGCCTGAGAAGTTAAGGTGGTGCTGGCACAAGTCTGGGATGCTGAGGGCAATGAATATAAAGCTCAGATGCCAGGGGCAGGTAAAGTGTTCCAGTTGCAGGCCCTCAGCCAGTTGGTTCAACAGTCTCTGTCCACATTGGGTGAAGGTAGTTCTTTCTTAGCCCTATTGATTCGAATGCCAATGTCTTCTGTCTTCTGCAAATACCTCCACAGTCATACCCACAAAGTCATCTTTACCAGCTCTCCAGGTTTCCTTTAATGTAGTCATGTTGACACCCAAACCATCACAAATCCCCAAACCTCAGTGGCTATTAAGATAAAGTCTTATTTCTCCCTGCCCCATGCTACATGTCCAGTGTAGACCTGGTACCCTCTTTTTCCTCTTCACTTCCTCTTCCAGTTGGATGGAGCAGCCTGTCCATGAAGCACTTCCATCATATTGGTGTAAAGAAGCTAATGTACTTTGGGACCATTTATCCAAAGTGACACATATCAATTTGCCTATAATTTATCGACCAAGTCAGCCTATATGGCTGAGAATGGTATTGATCAGAGTGGGGAAAGTAGAATTCTTTATTCCTTGGTGAACTAGTGGATAACCCTCATTGAAAGTAAATGCTAAAATTCAGGTTCTGAACCAGAATGGGGAATGCAGAACTTTCAGGAAATAAATATGATATAGACCTAAGGTGTTGGGATGCTGTGAGAGGATCAGGAACACACATTCAAGTCCTGTGCACAGGAGCATACTTTCTGGTGAATGTCCATGGAGTTAAAATTGTGTGTATGTGTGTGTGTCTGTGTGTCTGTGTGTGTGTGAGTCTGTGTGTGTGTGTGTGTGTTTTAAATGATCAGGTTGATTCTGAAGGATTGAAAGTAAGGGTTAAAAAGAAATACCTCTGGCCTTTCTCAGCATCTTACAACTCTTCATCTCCACTACTTTTCTTGTTATATTTTTATTCGATTGTTCTACAGCTTCCTTATTTATAATTTACTAAGCAAGTGAATTGAGTCCTTTATATTTCTCCAAGGAAAAGGAAGAAGTAGGCTGCTTTTTATTTGTTTGTGTCTCTCCATTGATTTCTCAGTGGGTCAATGGTTCACAGTGTGGAATAGCAGCACCACCTTTGACACGAGTCTTTCTGGGATGCGCATAGATGGGTTTTGAGGCAGAGCCAGCCCTTGATGACCCATTTTCTTTAAGTAGTACCTATGTGCTGCTGTACAGCCTTCAGTGAGCTTTTCATTGCTTTGTGAGACTATTAGATTTACCTTTCTAGCACGCTTATATTTTCCCTGTAGCACGAAATGAAGCTAGGGAAGAAATCACGAGGAATACGGGTTATGGGGGCACAGAAAGGCAAAGCGTCAAGGGAGTATGTTAAATGGAGGCTTTGTGCACTCCCACATCGGATGGTAGGACTTCTCCAGTATTCATTAATCATATTTTCTAATCCCAGATGTAATTTTAAAATGAGCTCAAATCATCCCTTTCCCTTATAGAACTGGAGAAAAAGACTCAGGGCACATTGCTGGCATTGCTGGGCATCTAGTGAGGGTATGCTACTGAGCTGGATGGGTACCATCTACCATCTTGGATCCAAGGCACATATCAAAGTCCAGTCCCACAGGCAGCTCTCAGTGGGGTGACTCTAGTATTCAAGACTTCTTCTGAGGGTGAAACTGGCTCTGGATTCTGGCGTATTCACGGACTATAGACTAACATGGCTTTGTTCCGCCACAGTCGTCTTTCTTTGTGTGCTCGAATGCCTGGGGAGACAGGGTTGGTTAGCCCTGTACCTTGGCAGACATCGCCAGCACTGGGAATTCAAAGGAGAACTAAGCAAAGTCCCTTGGCTCCCTGTGAGTGCTGCCCACTGTGTGATGGACAGCTAGAATCCCACTGAAATACCCTTTGGCTTAACATTGCATTTTGTTGTTAAAGTAAAAATGTCTTTGGTGAAAAAAATCCAAATCTGAGGACAAATTCAACCAAAATTTATCTCTTTAGTTTTCAGGGCCAGGATGATCAAAACAGCAGCATCCAAGAGCACATTCCCTACTTTATAGATGGTGTCTCCTTGCTGTGTCTTCACAAGCAAAAGGCTAGGCATATCTGGGGTATTTCATGAAAGAAGACCAATCTCATTTACCTCTCAAGGCTCTACTCTGACACCATCACAATATGAACATGAATTTTCTGAAGACATTACTGGTTATTCAAACCAGAGATGATGTCTCCTAAAAGCTTCCCACTTACACTTATTTATGGTTTTCTTTTTTTCTCTGACTGGAAGGAAAGACAGCCATGTACTAACTGTCCTCCCCTCATCAACATGGTTCCCTGAATGACTGCATGGCAGAGAGCCACCTCCCAGGGTCATTGGCCATACAGTAGGGTGGTGTAGGACTACATATGCATTTCTATTATGTTTGGACTATTTTATTTTTTCCACCCACTTGTTTTACGGTAGCTTAAATTATCTTATACAGTATGAAAATGAGGAATGGGTTGGGAGGTTAATTGAAAACTAACAAGCCGGGCAGCCCAGTTTTAATTTGGGTTCCAGATTTGCTGTTAATTAATGCAGTAGACTGAGGTTAGCATCTTAAGTGGTCATATACTAACCCATCAAGTGTAGAAAATATTCTCGTGTTCTTAAGAAGTGTTACGCCCTTCATAAAGACAGTGAAAATTGAAAATGTTGTTTTTTAGATTTGATATGCTGGTGCACGAAGGCATTCAAGGGAGTAATTGAGAAGAAGAGGCAACAGAGAGAGGTTCCTTGGTACCCAGAATGGGAGGGAGGCATTCAAAATGTGAAAGGGACGCAGTCTAACGATCCAGAGTTCAAATGCAGGCTCCACCACACTTTGCTCTGTTCTTAACCACCCGGAAGTGAGCAGTCGGCACATGTCCCAACTCTTCTAACATGGACAAAGAGTGGAAAGGAAATTACAAGGTCCTTTAAACCATATGTTTTTGGATAGTACACAAAGAAATGAATATCACGGTGACATTTTTGTATGTATATAAAATTATACTTGGTTCTTACTAGCTCTTCCTCCTCCCCCATTACATCTTCCCCATCTTGCTGGTCCTCTTCTTTAAAAGTTCCATCTTTTGCTTTCATCAAGGCATAAATTCTAGGGTTCTCTCACGTTTCCTTCCTCCCACCCCTTAGATTTCTTCCTTCCCTTCCACAGTTCAGTTTCTACTTTCATGCCACGTATATGTGTACATTTGCATATATGTATATATTCTCTGTATATATACATCTAGATCTACATTTAGAGAAGGCATACAATATTTGTCAGAGCCTTATTTTATGTAACATAGGGATTTCTAGGTCTATCCATTTTCCTAAAAATGCTATTGTTTTATTCTTCTGTGTTGCTGAATAAAACTCCATTGTATATGTTTTCTTTATTCCCTTTCCTATTGATGAGCATCTGTCTGGTTCCATATCTTGGCTTTTGTGAACTTGTAACAACAAATATGGGTGTGCTAATACCTGTGTTGTATGCCGACATTACATACTTTGGGTATATATCCAGGGAAGAATAGCTAGGTCACATGATAATTATATTTTAGTTTTTATGAGCCATCTCCACACTGGTTTAAATAATGGTACACCAGTTTGTTGCCTACCAGCCATGTATAAATGTTTGCCTGTTCTTATATCTTTGCCAGTGTTTGTTGTCCTTTGTTTACTTGATGATAGTCACTCCGAGTGGTAAGAAATGGAACATAAAGATTAATCAATTGTGTGTGTGTGTGTGTGTGTGTGTGTGTGTGTGTGTGTGTTCTTGAGCACGTGGGTGAGGGTATCTGCTGAGGCTAGTAGAGGGTATTGAATCCCTTGGAGCTGGAGTTGCAGGCAGTTGTGACACTCCATGTGGGTGCTGGGAACCAAACTTGAGTCCTCCAGAAGAGCAACAAGTGTTCTTAACTGTTAGTACCAGGACGCTCCAAGCCCCAGCCTAACCATGTGACCCTTGACCTGCGTTGCCAGGACAACGACCCTCAATTCCACAACCCACTTGGCTCAGTTCCCACCCTCACTGTCGTGACGTCATTTTCTGTATAAATTAAGGGATCACCCTCTCCTCTTTCTCTTTTTCCTCTTCTCTGCCCTTCTACCTGCTTTGGCGCCCTCTTCATCTGTGCATAATAAACCTCTCCCACATGGAACCACCTTGGCCTGGTCTGCTGTTTGGTTTATCTGCTCAAAATACATATATATTAAAATTGCTTGATATTAATTAATTCATAAAATTAACTGCTGTACTGGCTCTCCAGCCATGAGGTTAAATACAAAAAGCAGTTTTAATTTGCATTTTCCCAATGTGGAAGGTTGTTGAAGAATTTTTCAGATGCTTAGTGGATTCTTTGTGGCTTTAGAGATCTCTGTTCGTTAGCCCACTTGCTGACTGGATGGTTTGTTTTTGTCTTATTATTATTATTATTTTTGCAGTTCTTTAGAGATTCTATATATTAGTCCCAGATGTATAATTGCTAGAGTTTTGCTGCTGTTGTAGGCTGTAAAGAAACTTTGTAATTTCAGGCATTTCTGTATTTTTGTTTTTGGAATTATTTTCTATGATATTGTTGTAGTTTTAAAGAAGTACTTGCCTGTGTTTGTGTCTCAGTGTTTTCTTTGAGAAGTTTTTGTCATTTCTGGTCTTATATTAAGGCCTTTTATCAATTGTTTAAATTTGTTTTTGTGCAGGATGGATATGGCCTTAGCTTCATCCTTCTCTGGATGGATATCCAGTGTTCCCAACACTATGGATGTTTTTTTTGACACTTTCATCAATGATTATGTGGTTATGGCTGAGTGGCTTTGTTTCTGGGTACTCTCTTCTTGTTGCCTTGTTTTCTGTGTAGCTGTCCCGCAGCCACAGAGAACTGGATACCTGAAAGGGAGGCTGGGAATGAAAAAGGACAGGTGGGCAAGAGAAGGATGAAGCCAAGGCAAAGGTTTCTGATCAAGGCTCAAAGTTTAATTTTCAGCTCCACATTTATATAGGGGAAACCCAAAGCTGCATCCTTTGTTTCAGCTGGATTCTGTTGTAAAGCAAGCTCAGCAGACAGTCTGCTCCTGTAGGAAACTGCAGGTGCAGCAGAGCAGGAGACTCTACCTAGGTCAGCTAGGTCAGTAAAAGAAGGAATGTAGACAAACAATTGAGGTCTGTTTAGCCTGCTCAAGGCTGGGGGAAGGGTACATTTCTGTACCTGTATGCCAGTACCATTCTAGTTTTGTTACTATGGCTCTGTAACATACTATGAGATTGGGTATCAGGATGTCTCAAGATTAGCCTTTCTGCTAGTTTTCTGTTTGGGTATCTTTTGTGCTTATATGTGAATTTCAGCATTGTTTTTCTAGATCTGTGAAGAATACCATTAGGATCTTAAGAGTTATTTAATTGAATATGTAGGTTGCTTTTGTAATATAGTAATAGAAATGATGTAATATTCATAACATCATTTCTATAGTGTATGAATATGGAAAGTCTTTCCACTGCTCATGCTGACTTCGGTACTTTAAAGTCTCTGTTGTAGAAGTCTTTCCTTCTTAGTTAGGATTATTATGTAATTTTTGAAGATATTGTAAATAGGATTTTTTCTATATTTCTTTTTAACAAGTTCTTTATTGGTATGTGAGAAATCTGTTTAGTTTTATCTATTGATTTTGTATCCTGAGTCCTTATTGAGCATGTTTACCAGATCCATGGATTTCATAGGGGAAATCTTTAGGATTATTTAAGCATAGGACCATGTCTCACAAGAATAGGTATAATTTAATGTCTTCCTTTCCTGTTGATATCCTTTTTATTTCTTTCTCTTATTGCAAGCTAAGACTTCAAAGCCCATATCAAATAAGAATGAGAAGATTGGACAGTCTTTCTATTGATTTTTCAGAAATAACTTTAGGTTTTCTCCACTTAGTATAATGTTGGCGATAGACTCATACACAGCCTTTATTATGTTGAAGTATGATCCTTCTAGTCCTAGTTTCTGTGGGGGCCTTTATCATAGGGAGGGAGTTGAACTTTCTTAAATGCTTTTATGACATCTACCAAAGTGACCATGTAGTTTCTGTTCATCGACCTATCTATGTTTTATACTACCATTATTGTTTCATATATGCTCACTCATTTTTGAATCTCTGGATTGAAACCTTGATGAGCATGATCTAAATGTTTTCTTGATTTGTAGTTAC
>NC_034604.1:66519617-66524617 GCF_900095145.1 Mus pahari | reverse complement strand
GAAGAAATTAGATGTCCCAACAACAAAGAGCAAACTTGTCCCAAGGAACTCAATGCTCCTAATCAGCAGGAAACAGTCTAATGAGATTGGGACCATTGTTCCCTTTCCCCTCTAACCTCTATCTTTCCTTCCCAGTGTTGGGGTGTTAGAGGGGTGGAATAGGGTGAAGGGCAGTAGAAAAACGAACCCATAAAGTAGCCAAAAGTCTGGTTACAGCCCAACATTGTCCAGGTCTCCCATCAGTGATTACAGGCCAGTAGTCAACATCAGGCCCAGAGAACAATGTTCTTCAACAGCTGTAGGTAAAGAGTAGATATCCCATACCTGTTGGATGGCATGTTCTATAATCTATCTCTTAAGTACATTTGACTTATGGTACAATATAACTTCGCAGTTCCTGCCTTCGTTATCATTTGGATGATGTAGATGTGAGTGAAGTTTCAAAGTCACCCACTATCATTATTTTGAGAACTATCTTACTTTTTAATACATATTAGCATTTGTTTTTTATGAAATTGGCACCTCCAAAATTCATACATATGTATTTACAATTGTTTTATCTTCTTGATGATTGCTCCATTTCACAAGTAATGGCCCTCTTTACCCATCCCAACTAGTTTTGGTTGAAGTCAACTTTAGCTGAAAGAAGTATGGCTACACCAGCTGGCTTTTGGCTTCTGCTTTGTGAGCACGGAAACAAATGTTAGCCTTCAAAAGAATGTCAGGATTAAAATGAATTAAAATCAAGGACAGTAAAAAAAAAAAAAAAAAAAGAGAGAGAGGGCTTGCAGCTGGGTATGAAATAGCTGATTAAGTATGAGGAGAAACAAAAGAGCCAGTCTCCACAGGCTCCAGCTGACTGCCCCCAACACCCCCTGCTGACACGTAGTAAACATCATTTCCCTTTCTTCTGTAAACTTATCAACCTTGTGGGTTGTTGCGGTTTTACACGTGTTTTTGTATGTGATGTAGTTAGTTGTAACAGGATGAGTTACTGGTGAGGCTTGTTTCTGAAGAAGTTTTCACCTATTCCAGGTCTGTTCACCACGGGGATTTCTTAGGGTAGAGAAATGTCACACTGGGAAGTGTAAGTCCAATTGCTCGAGGCAGTCCTTCGATATTGCTCCTTGGCTTGGGATGACCTCCTCTATGGTGGGTGTACTCACTTTCGGCTTTTGCTTTCTTACCTGCTAAGATAAACCTTGCCTACCCGCTCACACGGTGTGTCCTGTGATTCTCCTCCAGACGTACAAGAACCGAGGCTGCTTCTCTGGCTGGGATTGGAGGCATTGCACGAGGGAATTCTTTGACTCTGTCTGTGGGTGTCTTAACCAATGAGGTAGACTCGAGTTGTGGGCATACCAGCCAGTCTCTCATCACCAGGGTTGTCTGGCTTCTCTTTTGGATGAAGTTTCTGTCTTCTCCTTTTCTCTAAGGAGCAATGGGGCTGGGCTGTGTACAGCTAGGACTTAATTCCTTTGATAGTGTGGCTCTTCTGTTTCCAATCTTTTTAAAGTCCTATTACTTCTTTTGTGAGTTTCTGAAGCTTAACCTCACCTTGGAATAGTCAATTGCTTTATTTTATTATATGAATTATAATAATAATTATATAATAATTTTTATTATATCAAATTCAAAATAATTACACCATTTCCTTCTTCCTCTTCCTCTCTCCAACCCTTCCAGTCTATCTCATTGATTTGTCTCTCATATTCATAGCTTCTTTTACTTTAATTGTTTATATCTATCTATTATCTATCCATCCAGCATCTACATCTATCTATCTATCAATCTATCTATCTATCTATCTATCTATCTATCTATCTATCTATCTATCCGTCCATCCATCATCTGTTTATCTAACATTCATCAGCTATTATAATCTTTCTTCCCTAAACATATAAATACAACCTGATCAAGTTTATAATGTTGTGCATGTATATATGATCTCAGGGATAACCTCTTGGTATTTGTTTTGGTATTTGTTATGTTATTTGTGTGTATATGATCTCAGGGATGAAAGCTTGGTATTGGATAACCAATCAAGCACTTCTTCCCTGAGAAAGACTATCTTGTTCTCAGTATTCCTTAATTGCCTGGGGTTCCATGAGGCTTCCCCTTCATGTTAGAGTGTCTATTAGTGTTGTTCTTGCTTGGATCCTATCAATGAGGCCTTTTTTTTTTTTTGACTTCATGAGTGTAGCTTTTCCAATATTTCTAGAAGACACAATCTCACAGCTCTTATTAACTTTCTGCCCTTGTTCCATGATGTTCTTAGAGCCACAGGTATAGGAGATGTGTTATAGAGTGTCAGTGTCAGTTGGGGTTGGGCACCACACACAATTACTTCTCTGCTTTTTTTTTTTTTTTTTTTTTTTATCGTCTGTGGCTTTCTGTAATCTTTGATGAGGAATTGAAGCTACACATATCTGTGGGTATAAGGAAAAATATTTAGAATGTAGATAGGAACTATGCTGGTTTAGTAAACTGGCCATTGTAGGTTCTCCTCCAAGATTTATGGCCTCATTTGTCTCAGGTAGTTTGATAGGTTTCCAGTAGTGGGCATGACTTCCATCTTGTCCAGCAGATCTTAAGTCCAATAAGAGAGCTCTTGGTTACCTCCAGGATATGTGTACAACCACTTCACCCTTCAGGCTAACTTGTTGTGGTGGTGTTGATAGTTCATAGATGGCGTAGCTGGGTAGCACTCTTGGTTGCTTCTCTCCACTGGAAGCTTGCATGGTACCTTCTGGTATCAGTTCTCAGGGGACAAAATTTCAGTATAGGTCCAACTCAGATGTTTTGAGCCCTGTGTCTTAAGTGACTGTATCAGTGTCTTCAACAATAGAGGATGTATCTTCTACCTCTTGGAGGCAACCAAGGATAACAGCAATAGCCTATAAAGTTTTAGGAATCTCTTGAACTCCCCTAACCAACAATTTGAAAAGGGGCTTCTGTTGCCAGTTATTTCGTTGCTGTTGTTAGATAGTCTAAGATCTTGGAGAAAGCATTATTAGATCAGTGAGAAATTTCAATTAAATTCTAATTGCATATGTACATACATAGACTTATATGTATTATATGCCATTTTAGGTAAATAGATACAACTTTTCAGATATTCTTAATACTATTATATTTTTCCTCAAATCCTTAATTATTTTCTTTTCCCTGCCTTCTCCTGTGCATTGACTTTCTTCCTCTTTCTCTAACTAAATTCCCTACCTATTCTTTCCATTTTCCTTTTCAAATCACTTGTACCCTTCTATTCCTTCTATTGCTTTCCCTTCATCACCCCATGGTCCTGATTTCTGCTGCTACTTCAGATTGGATACTCACATCTGAAGATTTGGAGGTAGGAGCCACAGGTGAGAAAGAATATGTGATGTTCATTTTTCTGGGGCTAGTTTATGTCACTCAATGTAATATATTCTAGTTATGCCTATTTACCCACAAATTTCATTTTTCTTTATAGCTGAATAGTATTCCATAGTGCATACGTACTACATTTTCATTACCCATTTCACAGCTGAGGAACGTTTGTTTCCATTTCCTGGATATTTTGGATAGGGTAGCAATGAACACAACTGAGCAAGTGTCTGTAGAATAGGATGTCAAATCCTTTTGGTTATGCCAAAGTAGGGGGATAGCTTAGTCATGTGGTAAATTGACTTTTAGCTTTTCGAGGGTCCTCCACATTGATTTCCATAGTGGCTATACCAGTTTGTAATCCTACGGACAGTGAACTGTTTTCTTCTCCCAGCACTTCTCTTTTTTCTGAGTCACGTGGAGGAAACTTACCTGAGAATTAGGAATGTGAGATTCTCCCATGAAGATGACGAGGTCACAAAAGTGACCCTTGTTTTAATCATGAGGCACTTGGAACGGACAGTGATAGCACATACCAAAAGGAGCACAGACCGTTAAAAAGTCTCTATTTCCAAATAGCCACTGTTAGGATTCCCCCATAGCTACAGTTGACATCCACCACCTTTCCTTATTCTCGTACTCAGGAATCTGGGGGGAGTTTTAGGTTTTAGCCCCTGCCTGGGTTTTGCTATCTTTTCTTGTGTATGTTTCTTAGTAGATTTGAATCCATTTTCTCATCTCAAAAATAAGAACATTAATTTTTTCCCCCTGCGGTGCTAGGGATCAAACTCAGCGTGCGTACATTGTAGGCAAGCACTATGCTTGCTAGTCCATAGCCTGGGGATTTTGTTTTTACTTTATTTTTTTCTTTTATTCGAAATAGATTTTTTTTCATACAGTATATCCTGAGACTATTTATGAAAGTGTAGGCCTTAGCTTAGGCTATTTCTCAACTAGCTTAATAGAACTTAATTAACCCATTTATTCTAGTCCACATTTGTGTGTGGATTACCTCTCACTCAATCCTGGAATGGCCAACTTCCTCCATATCTGGCTGGCAAATCTCCCACACTTCTGAGTTTTCCCCCACAATTCCTATCTCTGCTCAGAAGTCCCGCTTGCTCTCTCCTGCACCAGCTATTGGCTCTTAGCTCTTTATTAAACCAACCAGAGAGTGGGGGAGGTGTACATTTACAAAATGCTGAGGCAGGTGATGAATAACAGTACCAAGGTCCGGCCTGTGGGTACAGAAATCAACATTCATCAACATCTGAATACTATAAAGTCAAACTTGACCCAGCTCACAAGTTGCCCCACTAAGTGTTTCCTGCTCTGTGCTCACTGTCCGCTTCTCAGTGCCCTTTCCTTCTGGCCTTGACTTACTCCATCAGACACTCATCTCCCTCTGCTTACACTAGCATGCTTCCTCTCTCCCGGAAATGAGCTGCTCTGTTCTCCCACACTGTGCCCTACTTCCCTTCTGTCAGCCTTGTCTTTCACTCACTTAGCCCTGATTGTCTTAAGTATTCTGAGATCTCAGGATGCCAAAGAATAAATAGACACAGACAACAGACACCTGGAGAGGGAAAGGGAATGGAATATGTGTGTGTGTGTGTGTGTGTGTGTGTGTGTGT
>NC_034604.1:66517316-66518532 GCF_900095145.1 Mus pahari | reverse complement strand
GAGAGAGAGAGAGAGAGAGAGAGAGAGAGAGAGAGAGAGAGAGAGAGAGAGAGAAGAGGGAAAGAAAGAGAAGAGTAAGAGAGAAGAGAGGGAGATAGATACATACATAGATAGGTAGATGATGGATAGTGGATGGAAGGATGGATAGATGGACAGTTTAGATGGATGAATGGATGGATGAATGGAAGGATGGATGGACGGGCGGACAGACAGATTGATAGACTGACAGATAGATAGATAGATAGATAGATTGATTGATAGATGATAGATAGGTAGATAGATAGATAGGTAATAGATAGATACTCATTGTATTATGCTAGAACACATACTAAAGTGAACGTGGCTTGAAGTGTTCTCTGACGGATGGCATGCAGTGCTGCGACTCCTGTCCCTTAGCTGTGGGTGTCAGTGGCTGACAATGAGAGTCATCAGTCTGAATCTCTAATTGGGTATATAGCTCACACCTTGAGATGTTCCGAGGCAGTGAAGCCTCCGAAGCATGAAGACAACTTATCTGCTCTTAAATTACAGATCACAGGTTCATGCCGAAGGCTTTACTTGGAAAGCCACGCTCCGGTGTGTTTTCTTAGGGCCCTGGAAGAAATGTGTTCCTATGGGCACAGTTGCAGAATATGATCTATTGGTTTTATTTCAAATTCCTCCTACCAGGTAGAGACATCAAGTACTAGTCCCAGGAAAAGGCTGGGAATTAGTGTGTTAAAGCAAGTATTAAGAAGCTAATCAATACCTTTACTGTACACTAAAGAGGTTCTCATTGTCAAGATTAGGAAAAGCAAGCAAGGAGCAAGCATGAGGTCCCCAAAGCACTCACTTTAGTGATTCCTTCGGTCACAGTTTACCTTTCTGGATCCTAGGGGGAGCTACCTCTGTGTAACAAAAACAACAAAAAAGCATAATGGCGTTACTTTCCTGCTTCAAAGCCAGCCCCCAGCAATATACTTCCTCCAGCAAGGCTGTAGGTCCAAAACCTCCCCAGACAGCGCCACCAGCTGGCGACTAAGTTTTTAAATGCCTAAGGCCATGGGGAATGTTTTCTATTCAAATAACTGCAGAATAGCATCTCTTTTACCATGTTATACTGAAAAGAGCAGTGTCGGTGGGGTTGTGGGCATGTGTAAGCGGGGAAGGAGGAACAGTGTGGTGGGGTTGTGGGCATGTGTAAGCGGGGAAGGAGGAACAGTGTCGGTGGGGTTGT
>NC_034604.1:66512044-66516686 GCF_900095145.1 Mus pahari | reverse complement strand
AGATTTCTGAGTTCGAGGCCAGCCTGGTCTACAAAGTGAGTTCCAGGACAGCCAGGGCTATACAGAGAAACCCTGTCTCAATAAAACAAAAAACAAAACAAAACAAATACTGTGACTGAATACTCAGCCAGAAGCAACCTCAGGGAGGAAGGATTTGGTTGGGCTCACACTCTGGAGGTGCAGGTTATCAGGGTTGGGAAGAAGGTAGTGATCATAACGGTGGGAATCAGGGTGGACCACAGCTGTGGCAGTAAGAGTCTGAGGCAGCTAGCTCCAGTCAGAAAGCAGGGAGAGATGACTTCCGGCGCTTTGCTGGCCTTCTCCCTTTTCTGTGTTTTCATATTCTGCATTCCAAGCCCAGGAGATGGTGCTGCCCACACTCTTGGTGGGTCTTCCGTCCTTAATATTCTCTTAAAATACCTTTGTGACTATGCCTAGAGGCATGGTGTGACCTAGGTAATTGTATATCATATGACAACTGTCTTAGTCAGGGTTTGTGTTCCTGCACAAACATCATAACCAAGAAGCAAGTTGGGAAGGGAAGGGTTTATTCAGCTTACATTTCCACATTGCTGTTCATCACTAAAGGAAGTCAGGACTGGAACTCAAGCAGGTAAAGAAGCAGGAGTGGATGCAGAAGCCATGGAGGGATGTTATTTACTGGCTTGCTTCCCCTGGCTTGCTCAGCCTGCTCTCTTATAGAACCAAGACTACTAGCCCAGAGATGGCACCACCCTTCTTGATCACTAATTGAGAAAATGTCTTACAGCTGGATCTCGTGGAGGCATTTCCCCAACTGAAGCTCCTTTTTCTGTGATAACTGCAGCCTGTGTCAAGTTGACACAAAACTAGCCAGTACAACCACCAAGATTAACAAAGAGAATAAATGCTTCATTTCACAGAAGCTTAAGTCACCAAAACAGTGGTAGAATAATGATGTAGCGGAGGGAGAGGGGCTAAAAGCCAAAGTGGGAAGAAGATAGCGATCTGGACCAGAGCAGTGCTGATGACAGATGGAGGAGGAGAAGTCCACCTAATGGCAGTTATGCCAGGTAAGGTGTGAGTTTTAAAAGAAGGGGGCAGTGATGACTCCAAGCAAGGGCCACACATTCCCAGGGTCCTGGCTTGTGAAGGACATGGGATAGAGGTGAGTAATGGTGCCAGCTCATGAGAGCCATGGGAAAGGAAAGTTGAAGCCATGACAACCAAATACCTCTGCTTACATTCTGTCTCTCAACCTAGTTAAAATTCAGGTGCGATATAAGCAAAGAGAGAAGCAGAGATAGAGGACTGTGAAGTTAGCAGTTTCTGTCTTGTATGATGGATGGCAAGCTTTCCCCTCACTTGGTCTGAAGCTTTCAAGTGTATAGAATCAGGAGTAAGATTTCTCTGAATACAGCGTAAAGAAAATGACTGGACAGGACTGTCTGCTGGTTCTGGCCATCCACTTCCCATTTCTGTTTTTATTGAAGGAGTTTACGGCTGAGAACTTCCATTTTGAGTGCCTCCCATTGTAGGAGACACTTCTTTCTCATTCAAAACTGGGTGGGGCACTTGGAGAATTAGATAGCTAGGAGACCTATGGAGCACAGGCAGGCCAGACCTACAGAGCACAGGCCAGACCTATTCTTTTAAAGAAAGTTTGTTTCTGTTGGGGTTTCTGATAAGAACCTTTGGTATTTTATAAGGAAGGTTTAATTCTAAATGGTAAGTTTCTGGGTTAAAACCTGAAATAACATGTATTTCGCCAACTTCTGCAATGACAACTGGGACACTTTTCTCTCTCTCTCTCTCTCTCTCTCTCTCTCTCTCTCTCTCTCTCTCTCTCTCTCTCTCTCTCTCTCTCTCTCTCTCTCTCTCTCTCTCTCTCTCTCTCTGTGTGTGTGTGTGTGTGTGTGTGCTGTCTGAATGTCCATGTACATGGTGAATGACTAGGGAAGTCAGTTTGTTCTGAATAAGGTATGAGTTTGGATCTAGGCTCCACCAATAACTAGCAGTGTACTTCGTCTAGGACAGCTTTGTGCTTTCTTATGTAGTGGTGGAGCGAGGGCTGAGCGCTCAGCTGTCTTGGTCACACTGTTCATAAACAGACAGTGAGGCATGAAGTTGTAAAAGGTTTTATAGGAAAGTCCGTGAAGACTTCAAGCCTTCTATAAAATTGATTAAGAACAGTTTAAATCATTCATATTTTACTAGGGAGTGACAGTGGTTATGAGTTAATCGGTTTTGAATTGATTTTATTTGTGTAAAATTGGCATTTAAAAAATGAATTTATGGCTCACAGTTACCTCTTCCAACGTGGAATTATCACAACGCAAGTAGTAAATTCACTCTGATGGAATCTATATCGTAGACATTTATTCCAAATTGACCTCTTAATAGTATCTTATAAGAGCAAATAAAAAGGTACGGCAGATGCCAGCAGCTTTGCAGGGTCCGGAGGAAGAGAAAATTGCAAGTGTGAAGGACATGCACTAGATACATACCTACGGTCTTCGGTTGTCTGGGAACAATCTGCCTTGGGAGTATTTGTGGGAGGCAGAATCTTTCTCGTAAGGAAGAGGACTGAAAGGCCCAGACTCCCAGACTCCCCTAGGTCTGAGGCTCCACCTATCACTTTTGAGTCATTGCTGAAAGAAGCACATTAGCTCAGTGCAGAATCCATCAGGCCGCAGAATCAGAGATCTGGGTGAAAGGTCAGCGACAGGGGCAGTGCCAGGAGACCACACCCTCAAGTATGTTTTTACTATGTCCCAGACCTACTTCCTCTCCCTAATCCATTTGTACTTGCACTCTTTCAAACGTTGTTTTACAATTATTTTTGGCATTCTTCAAATTCCTTATAACTGACTCTTAATAGCAGGGATTCTTAGTTTATTGAGAAAAATAATATCAAAGCTAACAACAGAGAAATTCCATGTCCCCCCTACCCAGTACCCTAACCAACCCCCATTTTATCCACCTACTTCGTATGTATCTGTCCTAATTTGCTTCTCTGTTGCTGTGATAAAACATTGACCAGAAGTAACTTGTAGCAGAAGGGCGGCGGGGGTTCATTTAACTTACATGATAGAGCTCTTCATGGAGGGAAATCAAAGCAGGAACTCGAGGCAGGAACCTGGAGGCAGAAACTGAAGCAGAGACTATGGATGAGTGCTGCTTACTGCCTTGCTTTCTGTAGTGATTAATCAGCTATTTTTTTCTGACACAGCCCAGGCTACTGGCCCAGGGAGGGCAGCACCCACAGTGGGCTGGGTCTCTCCTACATGAATTAGCCATTGAGAAATTGTACACAGATTGGTGTTAACTTAACAAAAACTAACCAGCTAAGAATCTTCTCTTGGTAATGAATGAAATATATGCTCTTTTCGTCTCGGTGCTTCACACAAAAGCTGGGTTCCACCCATCACCCTGGCAGGATGGCACTGCTCCTGCAGTTACTTAGACTCTCTAGGGCCTAGAGCACACATCCTACATGCTGGAATCTCTCTCTCTACTTGTTTTCCTTTATGTCTTCTGATGTACTAGCACAGCCTGAAAAGATTGTCCGTCCACCCTTGTTCCAGTTTCTCTTTTCCCAATTTGAATTTACTTAGCTTTAATCTGATCCTTTTTATCAACTATCTTAATAGGTCAAGATACCTTTTTTTAGCCTCACCAAATTCAGTAAGTGGTTCTTAGGGATTGTGGTAGTTTGAATGTAATTTGCCTCTTTAGTCTTATAGGGAGTGGCACTTTTAGGGGGCGTGGCCTTGTTGGAGTGGGTGTGGCCTTGTTGGAGGAAGTGTGCCACTGTGTGGATGGACTTTGAGGTCTCCTATGTTCAAGCTATGCCATTTGTGGCACATAGACTCCTTCTGCTGCCTGTGGATGTAGAACACTCAGCTCCTTCTCTAGCGCTATGTCTGCCTGTATACTTCCATGCATCGCACCATGGTGATAATGGACTAAACCTCTGAAACTGCAAGCCAACTCCAATTAGATGTTTTTTCTTTATGAGAGTTGCCTTGGTCACGGTGTCTTTTCACACCAATAAAACCCTAACTAAACAGGGATCATCTTAACCCTTCTCTGTCTCTAACAAAGCAAGCCTTCTACTCCTAAATGGTATTCTTCCTTCTCGCTTCCAGGATTCTACCCCCTCTGTCTACAACTCCCTTACGTGCAGTTTCTGCTCAGGTGGCTTTTACTGAACTTAATGACTCTTACCATTGGAGAATGTCAACACTCAATCTTGACTCTGTCCTCCGTGTTCTCTAGTCCCTGTAATACTTACTTTAGGCAATTCTATCAGGCCCTCTAGACAATCCTATCAGGTCCTGTGAGTTTAAATGCCTTTAGTACCATGATAACTACCAAATGTATCCTTCCCCAAGAGATCTAGTCAATGGCTGCTGAATATCCTGACACTGATGTCTACTAGATACCTCAGTTTCAGTATGCCTTCAGCCAAACTCTTGATTGCACTCCACCCTTCTTCTTCATGTCTGAGAATGACAAGTCTATTTTCCAAGTGCTCAGGCCCCTTACTTCAGTCTTTAGTGTATCCTTTCTTCTTCTTCTTCTTCTTCTTCTTCTTCTTCTTCTTCTTCTTCTTCTTCTTCTTCTTCTTCTTCTTCTTCTTCTTCTTCTTCTTCTCTCT